>NC_045639.1:16464682-16766432 GCF_009829145.1 Chiroxiphia lanceolata
AGCAGCTCTCATAGCAGCTGCTCCCTAGGAGCTATGGGAGATGAGAACATAAAAGAGCTCATGAAAAAGACAGTTCAGCTTCTTCATCAATGTTTAGTATAGCTCTGTGGGTCTAAAAGCAGTGTACTGCACCCTGCCTGCTCACATTTTAGGGCTTTCATTTCCTCATGAGATCCCAACATTTAGCAAACTCTAATAGGAAATACATCCATGTAAATTAGAGCAAAACCTGCCCCAGAGAGCAAAACAGGTGCAGTTTTTCTTTAAGAGCTGTTTTCCATAACCACTACATAAATAAAAGCTGATTGCACCAGAAGCAGGGAGCAAAAATTTCCTTCATTGCAGGAAAGGAGCTCTGAGGTGATAAATGCCAGTGCTGCTGGCTCATCTGACAGCACGCGTGCTGTTAATCGCCTCCTCTCTGGGGAAACGGCAGGTATATTCCCCTCCAGGTATGGTGATTCATTGTCTGGAACTGATATCTCTGCTTAAATGGGGGATTAACATGATTTAAGAAATATTCATTGCAAAGTTGATTAGAAAGCACCATCACCAACCTGGCAGGAGATTTCAGTTATTGCAGCATGAACCCATTTTGAGATTGTCAGCTTTTATGCAGAAGGCTGTATTGATGTGTCCATTTTCACAGTGGCTCCAGAGAAGGAAACCCAGAAGGCTGAGGGATTTATGTGCGGTAATGAGCCTTTGGATTATTTGCTATCCTAAGTATCTGTGGAATTCTGCAAGAAAAAAAAAAAAAAGAGTCATTTCAGTAAAAAGCACAGGGCTGTGCATGGGGAGAGCAGGGGTGTTTTCTGCCAGTGGTACCCTGTGACATTTTGGCAGGTACAACATTACCCTGGCTTGAGGTTTGCTTCTGCAGAGCAGGGACATTAATCCACCTTAGAGCAGCTGTGCAGTTTGATCCACTCATGAGCAAAAGATGCTGAGGGATCACTGGAAACTCAAAACTACTTCTACACTGTAAGTTACCACCTCAGGGCTGTTAAAAGCACAAATAAAGGAGGGCCCCTATGCTTAGGACCGACAGCTGCAATGCGTTCCTTCCTCTGGTCCAGAGGGTACTGGCACCAAAGGGCAAATATCATGAAGTGCTGTTAATTCCAGGTTTTCTGTGAAGTTAGAATGGCTTCAGTTAGAATCTGGCACCACAGATTTTTGGCATCACATATTTTTGGAATTTAAAGAACCTTTATTCCTCTCTGCCCTGGAATAAAAATACACCAAAAAATGCACAACACGGGAGCTTTTTTAAAAGAGATTTTAAGCTAAACACATATATCTTCTCTTTTCCCAGCTTTCTTGAGGGTAGACTCTACGTTTGCATAACTGTCATGGTTTAACCCCAACTGGCAGCACATAGCCACTCACTCACTCCCCCACCACTGGGATCAGGAAGAGTAAAAGTGAGAAAACTCCTAGGTTGAGATAAAGACACTTAAATAGGTAAAGCAAAAGCTGTGTGCACAAGCCAGGCAAAACAAGGAATTAATCCTCTGCTTCCCATGGGCAGGCAGGTGTTCCACCATTTTCAGGGAAGCAGGGCTCTATCACACAACACAATTACTGGGAAAAACAGTAACTCCAAACGTCCTTTCCTTCCTCCGTCTTCCATGTTGAGCATGATGTGGTATGGAATGTCCCTTTGGTCACTGGGGGCCAGCAGGCCTGGCTGTGTCCCCTCCCAGCTCCTTGTGCACCCCAGCCCACTCTCTGGTGGGGTGGGGTGAGGAGCAGAAAAGGTCTTGACTCTGTGCAAGCACTGCTCAGGAATGACTAAAACATCTCTATATTATCAACCCTGTCTTCAGCACAAATCCAATATAGCTCCATACCAGCTACTGTAACGAAAATTAACTCTAGCCCAGCTAAACCCAGCACAGTAGCCAGCAGCATCTCTGAAGCAGGGAATTGTGTATCATCTTTCAAGGGTGTGTGGGGAGGAACTGCATAATTATGCCCAAATACTAGTGGAAGCCTTGGCCTTTAGAAAGGGGACTCTCCTCACTACACCCACAGAGCTTCTGTGCTGAAGTATTAAGACTGTTATTTTTTGCAATGTTTCAGACATATGCCTTCATTTCTTACTTCCGCTGCCTTTACCCCTGTGAAGATCACACTCAATTTTTTGCAGAAATACTCCTAATTTAGACCATGGTAAACAAAAGTAACAGGCTGGGAAAATGTCCAGGGTAGTGAACACAACTACATTTTGTGTAAAAGAGGAATCTTCTGTCAGTCATTGTCACATTTGCTGCAATAATTGGGTGTCCCACTGTTTTTTTATTATCTGACTAATGGAAGAATACTATCAATCCATTTCATTTCCTCATTCAGAACTTTGTATATAGGTCAAGTGTTACCATTTATTTGCTTCTCTTACACAAGATGCAGGGAAGCTATAAATATATTACTCATACACAATCTTCTTTTCTCTGTACTTATGCACTCCTATTTCTGGCAGGACCTGCTCTTCTAAAGCACAACTTTTATGGTTGTATAAACTATCAGGCAAATAACAAAGTCCTTCTTCAGCATCTGTTTTTACCCAATCCTCACCCACGAGTTGCCCCTCAGTGCAAATTCGCCACGAGCTGCAGCACTTTTGCTGTATTCAAATATGAATAATTTTGCTCATAAATGAAGTACAACTGTTGCCTGAGTGAAATGTGGCAGCTGCTTAACAGTACATAATGAATCCACATAGCTAGGTCCTACTGCCACTTGAGGGAGGGTGGATTTGGTGTGAAAAATAAATCTCTCCAGAGCCCAATTTTCAGAAGAAATATCCACCGACTTCAGAACTACAGTGGGAATTCTTCAAGAATAAAAATAAAAATAAAAAAACAGGCAGCCTGTTACTGACACCCATATTAGCACTAGCATTTCCCAGGGGAATATTTTTCCTTCAGAAAAATGCAATTCTGTCAAACATGAAAGCCACTAACAATGAATTTTCACCATGAGAAAGAGAGAATACATTTCGATAATGCCACTGGGCTCCGTTCCGATTTTGCAATAGTTGCGTTTTTTGCTTATGAAAAACCTGTCACTTCAGGATCCTCTCTGTATTATCCAAAAGGTTTAACATCTCAATGTAAAAAAGATTTCAAGTGTTATTGCAACAGCTCACTGCATTTGGTCTGACATTATTTTTCCTAATGTGGTTTCCCGGGAAATTCTGGACTTTGTTTTTCATTTGAATGAGGGACAGAATATGAAAGCATTTTGAATGTACTCAACCTCTACAAAAGTTTGGCCCCACAGCAGATAGCACTGAAACTCTCTTTGAGAATGAGTCCATCCCATCATCAAGTGTAACATCAAAGCATATTTTAAACAGAGCTGCCATGACATTGTCCTGGCAAGTGAAATGGACACCGTTTCATCTGGTCATAGCACTGCTGTTTTGCTTTACCAAACTTTGCTAGCAACTGCTCAGAAAGGTAAGTAAGGAAGGAGCACTTTTACCTTTCTCTCGGTGTCCCCTATCTACCTCTTCAAGAACAGTTATTGGGCACCATGAAATGCCAGAGACAGACCTTTGTGGAGGGCGCATCGAAATGAAATTCTTGTTTTCGCCAGCACATTAGTCCCTGTTTGGCACTTCTGCGTCCAGCCTTGTCAATGCCCTGTGGGTATGAGAAAATTTATTTCACGCTTTTTTGTTTTGTTTTTGTCTTGGTGTGAACAGATTGCAACAGCCTCACATTTGTTTCTTTTCCAGAAACATTCCTGCCATCCTCTTATGAAGAATCCTTGGCCTGCAGATCATTCAGTAGTAAAAACATTTGCAGCCCACAGTCCTCACCTCAGCCTTTGCTGACTAGTGACACATACTGCACAGTACAGCTTCTTCTTCCTTGACATCTTGCCATTTGTAAGGTGCCAACAAGGGTACACTGCTGGTATTCCAGTCAGATAGGCAACTTGCTGTCCACCTTTCGTCCTTGTTCCCACAAGACATCCAACACCTAGAGAGACGAAGGGTTGCAACCTGAGGCAAGCCAGACAGCTGCTCTGGTACTCCATGTTCTTCAGCATATACTCAAAACCTGAAAATGGAGTTACTATCCAAATCAGACCAAGGGCAGAAGAGGGATTTGAAGCTAATTATGGCAAACCCTAAAGATGTCACAGTGGAATTAAGACCATGAGGTGGCTGGAAGTCACAGACATAACTTCTAGACTTGTCCTCTGAGAAGTGCTTGTGTAGCTTCTCCACCATGCAGTAAGGGTGCTGTATGCTGATAGTGTTGGTCATTGTTCGAATATATTGGTTCCATGAAAAGCAAATAATGGGATAGAAGGAGCAATTATTGAATTAATTTCTCAGACTAACAATCCCATTATCAAATTCCTGGAAATTTAAAAGACTTAAAAAAACAACCATCAGATACTTTTGGTAACTCTGGGTTCATCTTCCCTTGATCCAACACAAGTGACCTCATCTGAAGCAATAATACCCAAAAATACATACCTACAATGTACATAGCAGTTTAGAAAGAAAGACTATCTTGAAAGAGGATGGTGAGCACGCCTAAAGGCAGAAATCTGATGGTAAAAAATAATGTTCATCTCAGTTACCATGCTAGGCAAGAGAGGTACAGGTCTTTCTGCCTTCAGGACGAGACAGCAGACAGCTCTCCTTCCAGTCCCAGGGAACATGGGTGTAAGGCTCTCAGGATCATGCTGTGCTTCCCTGGAACACACAGGGTGCCTAAAACAGGTGTTCATAGCATTTGGATAAATGCCCCACTGCAGCCTGGAGTTACCATCCAGCGGGCTCAATAACCAACACTCCACACTTCCTCTCACCCATGCTGAGACCACACTCACTCCTATTCCAGTGTCTCCTGCTCAACTAAGATGAACCACAGCACAGGATGGAATGTGGCTTCTGACACTGCCCTGCATTAAGCTGCTGCTAGAGCCTTCTCTGAAAAAAAACAGTCCACACTTTATACCCCACTCACTAGAGACCCATTTGGTCTCTCTCTAAGTATTATTTTGGCCAAGAGAAGAGTCATCTCACAGGTTTTGTAACAACTTAAGCATTTGCCAACATCACAGGGTTGGAGAGTTAAAAAAAATAACCAACCTAAAATATTACCAGCCTGAGTTTCCTCATCCTGGTGAGAAAAATGCAACTCCTAATGCCAGATACATTACAGCTTGCTGATCTGGCTGACAGCAAGTAAAAAGCAAAACACTGCCCATAAAGAAGGTAGCTCAGCTTAATCTTGAGACTACACCTATTCAGCTCAAACCAAAGGAGAATATGACCTTATTTGAAAGGCATAGGAAGGGTGGCAAAGTCCATAGAGAAAAGCTCCAGACAGAAGTGAGCTCCTCAAGTAATAGAGACAGTCTTGCAGCTGAGGCCTGCAGTCAAGAGAGGAGGAAAGGAGCATCAAGATGATTTTGTACAGAAAGAGTTTAGGAATTGGATGAACTTTTAATACCTGTACTGTATTTGTTCCTTCACAGTGTGGCTCTGATGGGTGCTCTAGTGCCTAGGGCACATGAAAGACACACTGACAGGGAAGCAAGAACCAAGTGGTGAAGGTCTAGAGAACAAATGGAGAATTTAAGGCACAGAGCCCAGTGGTGCCCTCCCTGGGCGTCATCCTGAGCAGCACAGCATCAGGACTCAGCCTAGGTTAAAACAGACATATGCCTGATGGAGAAAACTGTCCTCCCCAAATTCTGCTTCCCAAGAACTGCGAAGTGCCAGCTGTGACCTGCATGGACAAGTAGACCAGCACATGTCATGGCAGCACCCTTGAAAAGAAAGAGTTTATGTGTTCTGCTCTCATTTTCCACCTTGTTGCCACACACGCCTGTGTTACGCAGGCACACTGGCTGGCATGTCGTTTCCTAGGCTGACCCTTTACTGTAACCTCTTTCCCCACACTGTGTTGGCAGCAGGCTCCTATTACGTGCATGAGCAGCTTCAGAGCAGCTCCAGCCCTGAGCTCTTTTTTCAGAATGAAAGGCTCCTCTCAGAGCTGCACAGCATGCTTTGATAACACAGGTCTGCTCTCTTGCCTCTGCTCTATCAGTACATGGAAAAATGAGTACTGGTACTATATCTGAGCTATTAATTAAATACCTTAAATAGCTAGATAAGGCACTTGGTTAGGGCTCAGTGCCACGTAGGGAGAGCGAGATGCCAGTACAGAGAACAGCATATGGTCCCTAGTGAATGTTTCTGTCACTTTTCATTGACATTTCAACTAATGTTCTTCCCTGATTATCTGTATTCTACAATGCATTAAGGAAGCACATCAGATATTGCCTTTAACTTTTCCAGCCAAACTGCACTATATTTCTAAACACTTCCTTCTTTTCGGGGGAGGAGGGAGGGAAGAAGTAAACACTATAAAACTTCTATAGTCAAGTACAGGAGGCTATGGGTAACAGTCCTGAACCAGGATAGAAACTGGGCCAAAATACAGAACAAAACTGTCAATAGAAGGGCAAAGTCTCAGGTACTTTACAGAGGACGACTTCTGTGAACATTACTCCATCCAGTAAAAAAGTGTAAAATGCAAGGTAATGCCTGACAAGGAAGAGGAACACTAGGAGTGGACAAGGCTCAGCAAGACTGGCTGCAGGGTGAGACAGCCTTGGAAATGGTTGCTTCTCACTGAGGTGAGAAAATATGGTACAATACCACACTGGGAAGCACCCATGAGAGTCTGAAAATAAACTGGAAAACAACGTGATACTGCCTCCATTCCTGGTGCACTAGTTTTAACTTTCTTTGAAACAGAGCATGTTAATTTTAAATCTGGTGAGCTTATTAGAAAATCACAGACCAAATCACTAATCTCACTATACCAGAATTAATATAGGAGAGGGTTTAAGACTGAGCAAGAGCTGGATGAGAAGCTCTCACATCCCACTCAGCCCTGATGAGAAAGATTTCATCGCTCTCCCAGACATCTGATTTCCTCCAGCTACTCTGATGCTGGTGAGCCATGCAGAGATGAAGAGAGGGAGTGAGAATAGAGCAGAGCTCAGTGAATCAGCTCTCCTGATTCACTAATGGAAAAGGCAACACGAATCTAGCAACTCCCAAGAACAAATCAGGAATCTTGACTGCCACGGTGAACCATCAAAAGTTTGCTCTCTGAAGCAAGAAGATGAGGCACCTTGAACTTAAAAACAAAGTGCTGGGGCCTCTATGTAGTCTTTTTTTTTTTTTTTTTCACTAATGTGAGGTAAGACTTCAAGGCATTACTGAATCAAGTCCCTTGTTCACTGCATCCAGGAGAAAACTTTGTATAAGCAAGTGGGTGATGTGTTGAAATGAAGACTAAGCTTTTTCTCTCCTGCAGTCCGAATTTCAATTACTGTGCTTGTTGCAGCGTACTGAGACCAGGCCTCAGTAGCCATTAGCTGGAGAATCACACTGTAATGTGTTTGACCCAATATATGCCCTAGTGAGTGACAGAGAATGGTATTGAGGAAGAAATACTGCAGGCTGTGATGGATCAGATTCCTAGGACAAAGAATTACCTTCCTCTTCTCCCCTCCCTTTATATCCTCCTGCCAAAGCACTGGGGATGGTCCTATTAACTATGGGCTACAGAGAGCATTGCAGCATCGTAGGAGGAAATCACAAAGATGGGTTTCATATTAAATAACTGGACTGTCAGAGAGAGAGAGGGAGAGGGAAAAGAGATCACTGCATTGCTGGGAGACAAAATACCCCTGCTTCTTTAGGGCCACAGATTTATTATGTGTGTACAGTGCCTCACATGGTAAGACTTTGATCCCTGACTGGATCTTCGAAGACCTCTGCAATCCAAACAGTAAGAACAAACAACTACTTCATGTCAGAATGATGAATGATTAAAAGCATTTTACTGTGTTTTAAGAGTTGGGTATATAAAAACATAAGGAAGTTTCAGAATAGTTAATCTTCAATTTTTATTTTTATCTGACTTCATAAATCTCTGGACATTTTGTTAATGAGTACAGTTATGAGCTGTGGAAAAGCCAAGTGATTATAATAAAAATTAAGTTTTATGAAGATTTCTATGCCTTTGTCCTACTTGCTGTGTTACTAGGCTTGCAACACAGGCCACAGAGCTCCAGTGAGGATACACCGTCACTTTTAACTCACCCTCCTTTCAAATACATACCCTGCACTATTTTTGCCACTACCACTGGTGGCAGTTTAGAGGCGGGCTGGACCTTGCTCCTTCAACACTGAGCAGTAAGAGAAGAGCAAGAGATCAACACCTTCTTACCACTACTCACAGTGGACAGGGCTGTAGTTAGTGTCTGGGACTGCCAGGACTGTGCTCCACCATTTGTCACCCTGGCACTGCAAGGATTTTGAGCTATGTGCTTTATACCCCTCTTTGTTTTTCTCAGTTCCAGAGAGAAAATTTTACTGATGAAACATTCACAGAGAGACAATCTAAAGCAAAATCAGAAACCATTTAGTTGGAAAATTAATTCCTATTTATAAATCAAGAGCCTATCTCAGAAACATACCTGAAAATCTTGTTTCTCTAACCAGGGACTAGCTCAAAGCCTGGATTTCCAAATAAAACCATGCACAAGTGCCTGCTGGCTTCACAGTCTAACCCAAAGGCCACTGACTTCGACAGAACAATTTAACAACTTCAGTGTATCTTGGAGCACATCTTTTGGGACAAGGCAGCAGCACCCTAGCCCTGCCTGGGGTCAATGGCCACATCATGAATGAGCCACAAACACCAAGGTTTCACCCCTGCTCTTAAATACCACAGGAGATGCCAATGGCCTAAGTCTGGCCTTAGGGCCAAGAGGCATTTGCCCCTACCAGGAACTTACTTTCTACCCTAAAGAAGGCAGACAGATCCAGGCTGGCAAGAGATCAGCATATGCAAACTGCCATCTGGTAAATAATAGTGCTTCTTTGCTAGCCAGCAAAACCAATCTTTTTCAGTTAGTTTCAAACCTGAAGAAAAGCCCATATGCCTGAACCTTTTCCTGTTTCCTTTCACTGGCATCTCTACTGATAATTCTAACACAAAATACTACATCTCCCTGCCCTTATACCTGCATCTGTGCAAACTCATTTGTTAAAATTTGTGTCAAACGTGCTTGAAAAATAAATATTTGCAATGACCAAGCCTGCTGACTCTACCTGCTGACTATTACCCGGGGTTGAGTTCCTCATGGGTGGCAAGTTGGGTGTCACTGAAGCACAGGAACAAAACCTATTGACTTGTGTTGTTGTCATCATCTGAGAGTGGCGTTAGAGCCAGGACTGTGGTGCCCATTGAAAAATTACAGCTAATGCAACACCCCACAAACACTGGGCTCCAGTCTGAGCTCAGATATGGCTCACACATGCATCTGTTTATTCTTAGTTGAGTAAAGGACTTGCAAACACCTCCAATCAGCCCTGTGGCGTAGGGAGCAGAAAGAGCAGGGCCACTGGGTGTTCTGTCCCAAACTCACACACCAGTGCCTTTGATTTCACAGAAACTTACTCCAGGTTTAAAGTTCACCCTTGCACATACCTAGGCATCTCCCATTGATTTTTCTGTCTCTTCCCCCAGTGACTCAGGGAACTAATCACCGGGTGGCAGTTAGAAGGTGCCTTTCATAATGACAGGGTAGTTCAGAAAGGCTGTGTACATCCTCGTTTGAAAAATAGCTCACTGGGCTGTTATTCAATGCAAGTGGCTTAAAATGTCCCTGTTGTTCTTCTGAGAAATTGTCTTTCCTCTTTTTCAAAGGCTTTTGGGGTTTTTTTGGTGGTCTTTTTCCCCCAAGTTACTGTTAACTTTATGTTACTTTTCTACAAATGTGGTCTAAATAATTTTACTGGCAATAATATATTCAAAAATAGTATTCTAAGCAAACATTTCAGTTGCAGAAAATAGTCACAGAAAATAGATTGCACATTGTGTAGTGCTAGTCACTGAAAATAGACCAAGTTTCTATCATTTGGATGAAAACACAGAGAATTTTCACATCAACAGACTACTGCAGTGTCCAGCCTGTAGCTAATGAAGTGCAGAAAGCTTTGCTAGGAACAGTCCTTATTAGAGAAGCTGTTCATACTAACACAAATCATCCACTCTCACCTGTCTTTTTCTGGTAAAATGGAGGAAATAACATGACACATGCTGATAAATTTGCTCAGGGTGTTTCTGCAAGATTCTCAGGTATGGTAAGGAAACACACAGATCAAAAAGCTATCCCTGTTAAAAGAAGCTGGGGAAAGTTCACTGCTATCACTTGTCAACAAGCAGCCCATAGCTGTTCCTTCCTAGCTCTGGATAATATTCTTAAGGCATAGGCCAACTCCTAAGGATTTTAATGACATATTATTTTTAGTAGTACAAAACATTTTAAGGTCACACTCATTTTAGTCACAAAATAGAAACACGTCAAGTACCTCGATGCATTCAGACCGGCTAATCAACACAGCAGCACAGCTAGGATTTTGAATCTCAAATACCGTACTTTGAGCTGCTCACAGACTGAAAAATTCATAAATCAGAAATGACTAATGGTCGTATTCAGCAAATAATTTCAGACAGTGAATGCATTTAAGAAGCCCTCAATCTGTCCATAGGAAGATCAGAATTGATAAGAAGAGGTGACTTTGCCTGTCCTTCTCTGTCAAATGAGTTACTCATAGGAAGCCCCAGTTGTTTGGCTCCCAGGACACCAGCCCTGAGGAGTTGGGCAAGTCTGTGTCCAGCTCAGGGCATGCTCTTGGCAGTAATAGCAGTCACCCAGCAGAAACCCTCAGGAAAAAATCTGCAGAAGTTATCATATTTATTAAAAAAAAAACCCTGTCACTCCATCTCCTGTGTTGGCTCAATCCATCACAAAAAGAAACATCTGTTCCTGCAGTGGCTGGCTGATCTCTCCATTGAACTGCATGCGTGGTTGTGACAAAGCATCACGGGCATCTAAAATTAAATTTGCTACGAGGCAGAAACCAGGCAGACCTGCAGCAGCAGCTCTGAAGCCACAGGTGCCCAATTAAGAGCGAGCCATCAGGCAGTGGCACTGCAGGGTAACCTCAAATCCTCCCTCCTGTTCCCTGGCTGCAGAAGGGCTCCCATTTGGGTGTCCCCCCAGTCCTTCCCTAGACCAGGCTGGGAGGAGGCGCTGCAGACACTGGGGTAAAGAAGACCCTTCGCTTCCCTGGCTCTGTTGCTCCCCCTCCTGCTGCTCCCCCAAATCACTCAACAGGTAGAAACCCAAAATCCAAATATCACCAGCTCTTTTTTCTGGCTCTCTAGAAGGGACTGCCAGGGAGGAAGGGAGGCCTGGGCTCCCCTGCCACAGGGCAGCTCAGCACCTGGGAATCCTCTTTATAGCTTCCCCTGTGGCTGCACTCCTGACAGCCCCTGTGAGCTGCCACGTGCCGTATCCTTTCCTAGAGACAGAAAGCAGCTTTTTGTTTACCCACCCATGTCTGTCTCCCGCGTGAGACCACACATGAGCTAGAACACAGGTGACTGTGCACATTTAAATCCTACACATGCACAGAGTAACCAGGAAAGCTGCCTCTTTGAGCGAGGGAGATTTGCTGTGCAAGAACACGGGAGAGCCAAAACATGCCAAGCAAAGAAGGACCACAGAACAGCCACCGATGTCAGATCTGAACACCTTATTCCATGCTGAAGCACATGCTAGATCCACTCACTTTCTCCCCTCTGGCAGAGATCTAATTAAAATGAAGAGAAGCTGCCACTCACAGCCAGTGGATCAGCCCCAGCCAGCTGTGCAGTTCAATGCATGGCACAGACTTTACTGTCAGATACTCTAATCAGCTGAGCTGTTTTTCAGACTTTTTTTTTCTTTCCCTTTTGTTTTGTTCAGAGCTTTGCTCCACCAGCTGAGTTCTGCCCAGCTCCTGGGCAAATCACTCACACCACAGTCAGGGCATGTCACAGACAGAGGGTTTTCATTGGAGTTCGATGTAATTGCTAGCATTTATCACTTTAATGGCCTAATGAAGGTGAGATGTAATTAGAAAGGGTGTCAACTAGAATATGGAGTTTGTTTTACAATTATCTATACAGCGGGCAACCACTGGCACAGAACAGTGCTGTTTAAAAAGCTGGTAATACGTGGCATAAATGTTCATCACTGGGTGACTTAAAGTGACCTAAAGCTGCGTTCAGTAATTGCTGCCTTTCTTCCTGAGTGCTTGAAACAAACACGAAAAGGTTGAACCCCTCCCAAGGCAGCTTTTCCAACCAATGAAGATGGTTTATGTCCATGGAACTAAGCCCATATAACTGTCACCTCAACATCATTCCCACTTGCAGAGTGATCAGCAGTGATTTTGCTTGAGTGATTTTTGTCTGTGTAAGCAAGCTCAAATGAATGCAACAATAACAAGAACTCCCAGCAGGGCCATTGCCACTGAAAAAAAAAAAAAAAAGACACACAACCTTCTCAGCACACACAGACACACACACATACATACAAAATTAAAAAAAAAAAAGGCATAGAGAATTCAAAGCAATCAGGAAGTTATATTTCTCTCTGTTTTACTCAATATAAGTGTTCAAGGGAGTTTTATGCATTTGGCAGGATGGCTGACCCTTATTTAAGGCAGATTGTCTCAAGGCACAAAGAATACTTCTTCTGGATAACAATTTCCTACTGCTAAATAGATACCAAGGTTTGTTGCTTGATGGATATTGCGCAGTAAAGTAATGATGGCTGATGGTGCTGTTAGCAGATAGCTTAATACTGAGTGGGAGACTGGAGATTCAGACAGTCAGAAGCCTCCTGAGCCCCACAACCACAGCACAAAGTATGACTCTCCTCAAACTGCTAATCTTGTTTCTGAATAAGAAAGTGTAGTTTTAATTTGCGTAATCTCTTGAGGCCTGGTCACATTACTGGAAGAGTGATTACTTCAGAGAAACAAGTCCTTCCCTCTCTCTACAGAACGGAAGTGCAGACTTTGGTACTCAGCTAATATGAGTGTACCTAGTCACTGTAGCTTTCTCCAGATGTTATAAATGTAGGTTTAATAACCTGTTGTACTGACATCCTTATGACATTATCTCAATTGATTTAATTTAGTGCAGAAGACTGACAAGAAGTAATGTTGAAAATTTTATCTCAAAAAGACAAAAACAGTGAAGATGCAGCCTGCAGCTGTAACAGTGTGGGCTGTGCCCAGCCCTGCTGTAAGATGAAAGCAGACGGTCTTATGCCTGCCTATGAGATGATTCCATCCAGTTCATTCTGACAGGAATTATAAACCTGTCAGGTCTTATAAACAGGTCTTATAAACCCACAACTGCAGATGCAGCAGTGGGTTAGATGGGGGTAGATTCCTAAAGCACTCCCAGATGACACTGCTGTCATTAGTCCACCAATTAACATTTTCACCAGACGGCAGGAAGCACTCAGATCTTCCAGAAGCATCATCCTAACAGCTATGAACTGAACCCCTTTCTGCATTAGGTGACCAGCTACAGTGATTTTGAACAGGGTAGTCACATTCTTAACTAAGCATCAGTCTACTTCCTGATGCACAGTCCCAGCCTGGTCTTCATTTCCTAGCCTATACAACATGCATATCACTTCCAGGTGGCACTCAGTGTCATGGTGACATATAAATTGAGTTTATGAAGCTCCTTAAAATTCAGGTGATGCCAGCTTTCCTGTACTTTGTGTAGCCATCTGAATCTCCACAGAGAGGACATAAAAAATGACCATTTCAGAGAAGCACCATGCTGCAGTCACCTTGCAGGGTTTTAGGTGCCCTGACAAAGAAGGAGTAGTAACTCAGGTACTCCCTTTCTTGCGGCCAGGTGAATACAGCTTTTTGATATCCTCAGAAGAAAGCCTTTCTGCTTACAGTTACAATTACAGCAGACAACAGACTTGTTATTTGGAAATCGTGTATTTATTATCTATATGGACATCCCATACATGAGAATCAGCATAGGGTGCCCCAACAGGTATAATGTAGAGGCCACATGATGACAGTGATGGCTCAGAAAAAGTGATGCTGCTAATTGCAGCAATTAAACAGTAATGACATAATTAATGCAAAAATTATGCATGGCTCGAATCCAAGCTATTGGAGTGCAAGAGGTATTCATCACACCTAGATGAAAATCATTCCTGTTGAGATGATATCATATCTGCTTTTATGACTTGATCAGGGATAATGGTTATAGGGAATTCAGGGAACAGTGACAGACTATGTTCAGCAGTTGGAGTAGCTCATGGGAATGGCAATGAAACACAGAAGACTTTAAATTTGATTGGACGAATTGAGCACTGAAAGTGAGAAAAATTGAAAAAAGTCTTGCTATAGCAAGACCTTGCAGATCCACGATCCAGACAAAAAGATATGTGGCCTCACAGAGCCAGATGCAAAGCACTGACTTCAGTTGCAAATACATTCAAATGGACATTAGGTATGTTCCTTTCCAAATGCATATCAAGAATCTGGAACAGAGAAGTCAACTGGTTCATTTTTCTTTTACAAAGCAACTTTTCATGAAGAGCAGGTTTAAAGATCAGCATTAACTCTGCATAATCCACATCCTGCAATTCCAGTCTACTATGTTCAAAAACCCCTAACTGAGAGAAGAAAGAAGTTAATTGATGTGAAGAAATTTGTATAATATTGCTTAAACTTCAGAAATCAGGTATTCCCAGATAGCTGGTAAATAAAGTGTAAAACTTAAAAGTAGTCTGGCATGTTTGCTCCATGTCTGCCCAAGCTCTCAGCTCCTTCTGCAGTTTAGTTTCTAAATTTTTGAAAATCTACTTTGTCACATTTCAAGATATCTCCCCAACAGGGTTGTTAGGAGGGCATGTTAAAAATACGGCTGAAAAGGCCTCATAAATTGCAAAGACAAGATTTTTTGGGTGAAATTGAAAGCCAATTGTGGCAGCCCACAAACATAGAGAGTCACATCAGTCAGATGGCTATGCCCAGTAACTCTTTCCCACTTCTAGACCAAAGATTATTGCTGGGATTGCTATTTGGTTGTGCAGCAACAGCAGAACTGTGAAATAGTAAGAGTTGTTTGGCCACGCTACAGGCTGAGAGCATTGTATGTTTGTTGGTCCAGAAACACTTTGGATTTGTGAAGCAGGACTGAAAATGTGGCCAGCCACAAGTCTTTCCCACAAATCCAGCTTAAAATATTACTACTATTTAAGTGGTAGTTTACTTGAACTATATTATTTATGCTTCCATATTGGGTACCTTAATGTGGTGATAAATAAACCCAAAATGTTTGCTGTGTATTACCATACATTTCACTGATTGATTCTTCCTATGGACAAGGGCATTGGCCTCAAGGAAAAAGGAAGGACTCAGCAATGCCTAGGCTGAAAGTACACAGTGCATAAAAAATCTAGTTGCTTGTGCAGAGTTTTCTTGCTCGTTTTTTGTACCATGGCCCACAAGCATTTGCTTTGAACCAAACCCTCCCTGCTGAACCTAGAATCCTTTCTCTAGTTTCTTACCAAGTCACTGGAGTGAAGTCACCAGGGAGTTTTGAGAGTCAGAATTAGCATATGGTGTACAGCTTTGTCCTCCAGTAGCTTCAAACATTTTGGTTTATTAGTGTCTAGCTCGACACAGAAAGCCCTGAGGTCCAGTAAAGTGGACCTAGTATTTGTGTTTGTGCAAGCACACACTATATTGGCCATTTGGCTTTATGAACATACCTTGTTCGCTGTCTAAGGAGGAGTGATCGTTTTCCATTTAGACTGTGGAGTCTACTGCTTAATAATAAATACACTCCTGACATTGTTAAATGATAGCCTGCTTCTAATAAACCCCATGCTGATCCCTGTGTTGGTTAGAGTGGGTAATTCATCTTCCTGGGCTGTTAAAACTTTAGCTGGGATTATAGAGATGACATGAATCAGACACGATCAGCATGTCCCCTGCTGGTTTGCTCATTTTCTCCCCATAACAAAATGCTGGCTAGTTTTCTCTTTGCATTGCAGATCTTGTTATTAGTTGATTTCATTATTAATTGCTCCTAAGCCTTGGGAGGCCTTTTCAAGGCACGTACATAAGGGATCCACATAGTCTACAGCAAAACACCACTCTACTTTCATGCTCACACTTCTCCCAGGGTACTTGATATCAAGTTGTAATCCCTTTGTGTTAGTAAAGAGCCTGGAGCCACACTCCGAATACACAAGAATTAACCGAGTGCTTCAATTTTTTCCTTGATTTGCTACCAGAAAGAAAAAAAGAGGGGAAAAAAAAGAGGAGGAAAAAAAAATCTTATTATCCTCAAATCTAATTACATCCTCAATAGTTCCTGAGGATTTGGCTTTATGAAGTGGTTCATAAAACCTTCCTTGTCATCATGCCCACTGACACCCTTTGGTCTCATGCACTGATAAGGGCTTGTTTGAGTAATTTTAAATTAGCTGATAATATGCTGACAAGTAGACTGCAGGATGCACCAGGCAGCCAAGCGCCCTCGAAAGAGCAGACTCTAAGAAACAACTTGAGACTGCCTGAACAGACCTGGCTTCCTGCTCCACCAGGGTCCTGCTAAAGGTAAATGGGCTCCCGCTGGCTGTGCTGAGCCTGGCATCGGTCCCCCCCAGGAGCAGGCATGTCATACCAGGGCATGCACAGCACACCACCAGGGACCTTCCACCAACCAGCACTGATGGAGCCTCCACAGCCTGCAGAGATAGGGCTCCCCAGGCCCCAGCACAGCCCTGCTCACTTGAGCACACAGGACACACGATGTGGAAAGCAAAGCTCGTAACTCCCCTTTGCCTCACATTAAAGCAGCTCAGCGCTGACCTTTTAAATCACAGACTGGGTAACACTTGGTCACTTCATGCCCATCTACCCACTCACGGCTGCTACCATTATTATTTGCCACAAAAAATTGAGGTCAGATAAAGCTCTTTTTCCTCCCCCAGTCCAGATACTTCTGACAAAATCCAGCGGAGGCACCATGATTTTTTTCTTTCCCTTCTGGATGCTTGTGTTCTTCTGCACCTTTTGACAACTACCATTAATTATCATGATACATGAATATGGCACCTTTCGTTTCCACAATTGCATACAGTCAAAACAACAGAAGATTTGCTTTCTGCCATCAAAGGCAACATGCTCAGCTGTGAATGTCACCATTCCCAGCAGAACAACCAGTGCCTGCCCCAGGCCTGGTTCATCAGGGTCTTTTCCCCTGTTGTCTCATGGACAACATGACTTGGCATCTATTGCTAGGAGTCCATCTGCTCCTGTTTGGGGAAACTTATAAGTGTTCTTGAGCCAACCTGACATTCCTGCCAAGGGAAAACAGTAATGCAGGACCCACAAACCATACCCAGTCAGTCTTACAATAACTGGAGCTGACAACCTTGTACTTAGGAAGAGAGGGGATGACTCCAGCCCAGAGTTGGACTGCAAATGCACCTATACCTTCAATACCACAGTAGTATCTCAAGCCCTGATACCTCTTTGATATCCTACAGATTAGATCCTAGTACACATCAGGAAAGCCTATTACAAAAAACCAAGAGATGGGAAGAAGGGAGGGAGGGAAAGGTGGTGGGTTTGTTGTGGTTGTTGTTTTTTGGTTTTTTTCCCCTCCCTGCTTTTCATTTTAAATTATACTTTCTGTTTTGGTCTTTCTGTAGGCTGGCTACCACACTACCCGAACAAACTGGCACCAGCTGAGGACCAGACTGGAAGGACAGAATCAGACAAAGGAAGAGAGAAGATACAAGACTGTGGTGGGTTGACCTTGGCTGGACACGAGGTAGCCACCAAGCCATTCTATCACTCCCCCTTCCCAGTTGGACAGGGGAGAGAAAAATAAGATGGAAAACAACTTGTAGGTTAAAGCAAGTTACTAAGGCAAAAGCAAAAGCAAAAGTTTGCACGTGCACAAGCAAAGAGAAAAGAAATAGGTTTAATCTCTACTTCCCATCAGCAAGCCATGCCTGGCCACTTCCAGGGAAGCAGGCCTTCAGCAACTGTAGTGGTTGCTCTGAAGGCAAACATTGTAAATAATGAATGCCTCCTCCTCTTTTTCCCAGCTTGTATATCTGAACTGATGTCATATGGTATGGAATGTCTAGTTCAGGTCAGCCGGCCTGGTTGTGTTCCCTATCCAGGATCTTACCCACTCCCAGCCTACTGATGGGGGGGTGGAATGTTGGAGAAATAGTGCTGATGCTGTGCCTGCACTGCTTAGCAGCAGCCAAAACACTGCTGCATTATCAACACCTTTCTAGCCACCAATGCACAGTACAGCACTGTGAAGGCTGCTATGGGAAAATGAACTCCATCTCAGCCAGACCCAATACTGAATCTATCCAAAGAGAAAAGCAAGCCACATGTATGACCCTCCACAGGTACCACTTACTGACTAGCAGTGCAGGAAGAATCTCACACACCAGTTGAAGGCAACAGGAGCAGCACAGCATCTTACTTAGAAGGCGAGTCCCTTAAAGCAGATAAAGCTGCCTTACTTGCCCCAGTTATGTGCTCAGGGTTACACCACCAGGCCTCACGAATCTCTGTAATATGATTGGGAAGTATGATACACCTGTCCTGAATTACAGTAGATAGGTTTATCTCATTTCAGAGCTAATTCACGGATGGGTAGAGATCAGATCAGCTGTAAGAAATACTTTTTATTGTGCAACTTGTTATTCATGGTAGGGTGAAAATGGCTTCAAAGGTGATCCTGAGCACTCTGAGGGGTATCTTCTTATCTCTAATGTAGTTTATACAAACCAAATTGGTTTTTGCTTCAAACATCTTTCCGTAGAAGAAAATCAATTTCGGAATGCAGTGGCTGTGATCTTTCAAGCCAAGGATCCATTGCAAACATACCAAGTGTTTGACAATGCAAAGCTGCAAAGACAGGACAAGTAATGCCTGTTATCAACACATGTGCCGTGTCCAAATCAAGGTTTCACATCCAAGGTACTGAATAAGCCATTGCCACTCTAACAACAGTTTCATTAACAGAAGCGAGAGTATGTTGTGACCAGATAAGCAAATTTCTTTTAACCCCTACAGCATTGTGGGGTAGCCATTTCAAGCACTGGATCATTTATCAGTCAAAATAAAAACCCCCTCAAAGCGTAGGGTGCTGATCTGAGATCCACCCAGGCTCTCTGCACTCCTGGGAGCAGGTGTTTTCATGCTCAGATGATATGTAATGCCCTTGGCTTACTCCGCAGTCTCACCTGATCTGCTGCAGCAGCCTCACACCTCCTCAACTTATTGTGCATCTTGTGAACCCACCCACCTTGCCCTCCATCAGTTCAGGTGTCACTGCCCATGCTTCCCACAACTGCCAAATCTCCAGGAAAACTCCCATTCACCTTACCTTGTGCACAACCCTCCCCAGGTCAACTTCCCAAGGATTAGTAAGGAGGTGAAAGCAGCCTCGAGATGAGGATTTGGAGTATTCTCTCCCAACACCACATGCTCTTTTGCTTCTCATGAGATATCAGTGCTGTATGTCCTTGTTGTCAGTGGCCTCAGGCAGCTGAAGTCCAGTAAAATTTGTAATCACTATCTAAATTGTGTTGGCTTAGGCCAAGAGGGTCAGAGCTAATGTTAGTAACACCCTTGGATCTGGTTGTGACTACATGCATACTTTGGGTCTGATTGTGCATTTAGAGAAAACAATCATCCCTGTAAGAGAACATAGGCTGGATGTACATGGGGGTGATCCAGGAATTGTCAGCAGGAGCAGAATACATGAAAACTGCACAGAATGTTTCTAACACTGATTCCTCTGAAAACATTTCAAATGCAAGAACACCATGACAGCACCAGGATGCTGATCTCCATTAGAATAAACTCAGACAACTTCTCAGAAGCTGAGAGAAGGAGGCACTGTCTGCTGCAGACACACACACAAACAGACACATGGATCACTAGGCCCCGGCCAGAGCTAGTTGGGACCAGGTAGTGCATGTTTAATACTTGACAGAAGTATGGCTTCTCTGAAGAACCACAGGAGGACTGCAGAGGTACATTGTCTTAGTAAGAAAACTGAGGGTTAGGCAGATTGTGCTCTGGTGCTGTTATAAACCTCAACCTTTCAGCCTGGGAACAGTTCTAATTTTGCAATACCTTTCTTTTATCATGTATCAGGTTACATACGAGCTATGAACATTCCTTCTCCTTTTTTTCCTCCTTGGTTGATTGATTGGTTGGTTGGTTGGTTGGTTTTACAACTGAATTTAACCCTGTGCAGTAGCAATATCTTGTCAGGACACTTCTTTCATATACATCATAGGAAAATGACAGACATTACTCATTGATATGGACAGTTGATAGATAATTACTAGATGAGTGCTTATGCAAAACTCAGTCTTGAAACTCAGTCATGTTTTCTTTTGTACATCACAACCAGCTTGGATTTCTTCAGAGCCCAAGTAATACCAGAGAAAGCAAAACAGCCCCCTACACCACAAAAGTAGCATTCTTACCTGCAAATTTACATGTTGCTTTTCATCAGCTCTAAGCTAAAATGCAGCTCAACTTGAAACTTAATTAGACTCAGTTGGAGAGGTGGTAGCTTGCAATAGGTTTTTATTCTTATGGGGTTCTGAAGGCACTTCCAGCAAGTAATAGGACAGTGGACATTTGGAAAACATCCATAAATCTGGGAACATTCCACTTAAGTCTCAACATAAGCTGGACACTCATACCAGGCTTCCTTAAACTCTTCGGCCATCTAAAGCAGCTGCATATTAAAACTGGAGCTGGACTGATCATTCAAAATTAATTAAGCCAGCACATCAATGAGCTACAGTTTCTTCTGCTGCTTGTGTGCAATCTGCTTGACTTTCCTTCCTTTACCACTTCTACCAACAATCCTAGCCCATAGCTCTTCAATAAAGCTTTTAAGATCTGAAATTTGAGCAGCGCAGATCCTATTGCACAGTTGTGATCAGAGCCTGAGCCTTGAATCCTGATACACTACAGACCTTAGTTTGCTTAGGGCAATGTGGTGGGTTGACCTCATCTGGCAGCTAAGCCCCCACCCAGACACTCCTTCACTCCCTGCCAAATGGGATGGGAGAAAGAATCAGAAGGGCAAAAACGAGAAAAACTTGTGGGTAAAGATAAAGATAATAAGTGAAGGAAAATGAAAGAAAACAAAAACAACCAAGTGATGCAAAGGCAGTCACTCACCACTTGCAGACTGATGCCCAGCCAGGTCATTAAGCAACACCTCCCGAAGCAAAATTCCCCCCAGTTTTATTGCTGAGTGTGACATTATTGGGTATGATATGTGTCTTTGGTCAGTTTGGGTCAGCTGTCCCAGCTGTGTTGCCTCTCAACCCTCTTCCCCAACTCTAGCCTACTTGCTACCTAGCAGGGGGAGAGATGAAGGCCTTGACACTGTGCAGGCACAGCAATAACTAAAACATTGTGGTGTGTTATCAACACCGTTTTGGTCACACAGGACATTACAGGCTGTTATGAAGAAAATTAACTCCATCTGAATCAGACCCTCTTCAGACAGATAAGAAGGGTTCATGGAGCTACTAGCTCCAGAGACTGCCAGTCCAGTACTGCTGGAATTGCATGCAACAAAAACTAATCCTTGGCTTTTTCTCTGTTCAAAACACTCACTCTTCACTAAAAGTTTGAGAAGCTGTGGCAGGGAAATGAAGTAAGCTATCCCAAGCCACTCCTAGAAGCAGAAGGGATTAGCACTCAGGGCTGCTGCTTGTCTTGAACCACCAGTCTCCATCCATCTATTTTCCTGTTGCATTGCTGGATAATCAAAACCTTTGAATTCAGTTTCCATCTCTTTACTATTAAATTACTACCTCACCATGTTGTAACCTAAGGCTCCAAGCACTGATGCTTTTTGTTGTTATCTTATGGTACTCACTGGTACAGAGAGATGATGAACACAAAATACGTGGAAATCACATAAGCAGCAACATAAGGACTGCAAGACTTCTCCAGTCCAACTAAAACCAGACAGATTTTTTTCTCAGTGGAACACAGATCTCCTTCATGAGGGAAGGGGTGGTGCTTGTTTGAATTTTTGTTTGGGGTCTTTTTGATTTTTTTTTTTTAATAGCCTTAGTTGGCTCTTTAAAAGCCAGTAGTAGTTCTAGCCCCAAGTTTCCTGTTCTGAATTTAATTTTTTCCAAGGCACAAGAAATGACTTACCTGTAGATCATAAAGACTGTCAAAAAGCTCAACAGCCAGGATTAGAATCATATTTTCTACTTTATCTTATTTTCTTCCAAGGCAGTGCAAAATGTTACCAAAAAGCATTACTACCAAATGACATTAGGGCTTAAGAAGTATTGGCATGGGAGCCCGTCTAGATACCTATCCATCACATTTATCTGTTCACAGCATGAAAATAAAGGCCTACACAAGGAACAAATACAAAGCAAAAACCTGTCTTCAGTCTATTTTAATAAGTGAAATAATGTTGGATTTCAGCAGCAGTTAACCTTTCCCCTGACATGATGCAAGGTATCTGCAGGGATATTAAGCAGATTTGCTAAATGCCATAGTGGGGCTAACTCTGGAGACTGCCAGAGCATTGCCAGCTTATATAAACCTTCCCAGGAGTTAGGCTGAGAGTCTCAGGCTTCTCCGAAAACACTGCTGATCCATAGGGATAATCTCATTTCTTGGACCATGAAATAAGTTGTAGCCTAAGGGTTACAGCTGATATATGTGTGAGACACAATCACCAGCTTGCCAAGTCGCTGCTTTACCCAGGTCTGTTAGGTGGCTTTTGGGCCTGCAAGAGACTCAGCTGAACTTAGTTGCTACTCTCTAGTAGGGGACACCATTTCTGATGTCGCCCTCCCCACTGCCTGCCTTCCACTGCCCCCAAACATGTTCACAGTGATCATCTTAGTGCCTGTTTTGGAATAGGAGGGATTTGGTACAGCATTTGTGTTTCGCAAACGGCAAGAGAGCTGAAAAGCTGGTCAAACAATTCCTTCCTAGAATACATCCCTGCAGGTCCCATGGGTCCCTGTGCTCAAGCACACACACAAGTCGTGAGGTAGCTGTTTTGGCTAAGGCAAAGAGCATTACCTGTTTAGAGAGCTTTGGCTGTCAGCAGAACGGGTATTTTCAGCTTTGTTGGAAAACAGTAGAGCTAGATAGGTCTGAGGTCCTGCTAAGTGTACCTGGCAGGTGCTGGACTTCAAAACTAATGCTAAGATTTTCAGAATTGAAGTGCCAGCAGCTGGGCAGTCCCAGGCTGTAGGCACAGTACAGGTGTGAACCTGTTAAGCTTCAAGCTCCTGAGAGGTGCTTTCCCTTGTAAGCACTAGACTGGGAATTACTATCACTTGCCTGACACCACTATTGTGAGAAGTAGGTGTGATATTTCCCTGTTCAATTAAATAGAAGAAGCCCAAGGTCACTGCCCTTCTTTTTGAAATGGGTCCATTCCATTTTAAGTGCTTCCCTTTGTCTCCTTTGCAAAGTGGTGGCATGGAAACAATGCCACCTCCCATCATGAAATGACAGCTTGCTCCAGCCCTTTCATAACAGGCATGCACCAAGGGAGCTTGATGAGGTTAGTAATCACTGCAGCACATGAAAAGCATGTTGCACTGCGACCTTTTGTACATAAAGAGCTATACTGGTTCTGCCTCTAAAGCCGGGGAGATTTACACATATGGCTTTCTCCCAGCACTGAGGGAGGAGAAACTGAGGCAGTAAAATCCTGAAAGCCAGCAATTTATTCAAGAAGGGATGCTGAGAGCGCTTGAAGGCTTAAAGCTTATGGTATTTTACCTACAGTTGCAGCACAGGAAAAAAAGGATAGGATTTTCATTAAACCCTAGCATTTTTAGAGACACAAACTATATTTTTCTTTTTCAAGTCGCATCAACAGTCCTGCAAAAGTTCTCTGAGAGCTTTTACTTCACAAGAGCTGTGTGCACAGCTCTTGGGAGATCCACTGCCTGTTATCCGTTGCTGTAGTGGCAGCTGCCCTGAAAGACAGGCTAGAAACAACCTTCCAGTTTTCTATGCCTAAGACCCTTTTCGAGGTCATCTGTCCTATTGTCCTATAGTCACACCTCACTCCCACATACTGATAGCACCTGCCACTACCTCTGGTTAACGACTGTAGTGGTTTGGATCTTGTTTTCCCCCCAGAGGCTAAGAAAAGTGGTAGACCCCAAGGGGTGGAAACCCCTGAAGTTTTGAAATTCTGCCCAATGGGCGCTCCTGCAAAAATGTCAACATCCCACAAGCTCACCGGAAGAGAAGAGTTGTAGTTTTGGTTGTTAGAAGAAGTAGCCATGTTGTAGAGCCACAAGGAAGGGGCTCTGAGCCCCTCGGGGCCTCTGGGGCCTCCCAGCCCCAGGTTGGGGGAGCTGCAGGGACCTGGAACAGCATAAAGCTGGGCTAGGTGCCTGTAGTTATGCTGGGAGATGTTTTCTCCACCATGGGCAGCGGCCGGAGAAAGCAGCAGCCAGCACTGACCAGAGAAACGGTGGCAGAGAGCCAGAAGAGATAAGACGGAGCAACAGAGACATGTAGCACCAGAGAAAGAACTCCTGGAAGGAGAGCCGAGGAAAAGAGAGTCAGCAGCAGAGTTACAGAGTTCTGGGGGTAAGAACTGATTCCAGACCCCCCAAACTCCCTTAAGACCCCTCTTGGAGAAGAGGGACATGGACTCCTATTTTGGAGAGCAGTTTTGGACATGCAGCACCGGAGAGAGAGAGGAGCTGAGAAGCTCAGAGCGTCCTGGGAAGCTGGACTGGGACGGAGAGGAATGCAGAGGGGGGTGACCTTGGTTCTTCCCCCCCCTTGCACTGCTGCCAAGGTGGCAGCCATCCTGAAGCAGGGCACAGAGGCCCTGCAAGGAGCTTGAATCTCCTGGAGATACCAGACCGTCACGAAGACCCCCTGCGTCTCGTGATATGACCGTGGTGGAACGACCTTGTCTGGGGTGACGTAGCCCACGGCGGAAGACCCCTCACTTGGTAGCGATGGGGCTGAGGGAGCTTGGATACCTCCCTCGTGAGTGCTGGCAGAATCCAGCTATCAGCTGCTGCATGTGGAGAGGACAGATGACTGCTGCTGCAGAAGAGACTCCTGCTTTGAAACTGGAAGGGATCTGTCCTTCTTTCCCTCCTGGACTTTTATTTGGAGGGGAGAAGAGATCTGATCCATTGTAAATACTATATGTCATGGTAGAGATAGTTGTGATCATGTGTATAATGTGTTATAATATTTATTTGTACAGTCATTGTAATATATTTCCTTTCCCCCATTCTGAGTCTGGTTGCGTTTTGTCTGGAAAAGCCCATCTCACATTGGGTTGAGATGTGGGAGGGGGAATGGAGCTAGGGAATTGGATTTTGGGGCTATGTCAAACCATGACAACGACTTATCTCCAAAAGCTGAAGAAATAATTTCTGCCAGGTCTGCCTATGTTAAATGACTTTGAGAGAGAGGTATGTCATGACACAGACTTCCCTGCTCACAGTGTGATTGGGAAATCCCAAACCTTTTCTTCAATACTTCGTATCTTGGACTACAAGATACCTGGGAAGCAAAACCAGGTAATATCCATTTTCCTTTCTCAGAGCAGTTTCTAATTTTAGCGCTTCGGTAGCAGCACTTCATGGCAGTCCCCTCTTCTGTAGTTTGGAAATTGAGAAACAGAAATATGACACAATTACCTTCAATTACCAAAAATATTACTTTTATGGAATAAAAGTGAAAATTTGATTTAGTCCAGATCTGAAGCAGTGAGAGAGACACAGAGAGATTACAGGGGAGTTTTCAGCGACCCATGGCCTCCAGAGAGAAGAAATAATCATGTTACTGCGTTTCCTCCCAGCTTCACAGCAGTTTATATCCTTTAATCTCACACACTGAATCCTCTGTTTGCTTGGGCTTCGGAGATTCAACAAGCCCCATGTGCAGTTAGCACAAAGCAGGATTCCCCCACTACCTGCTGTTTTGATCCTGGCCACAGACATAAATGACTGCTCTGCCTCTGTATACACAACATGTACGTGGATTAGGTACAAATTCAAACGTGCAACATGGCTCCACCCATGCTGTCTGCAGAGACAAAAACATTCACAGCAGTAAAAAGTGCAAAGATAATTCAGCGTTTTCCACTTGATCCCTGGAGATGTTTCTTAGCATCCCTTGGCACATCCCACCTTGTGCACCCACCTCAACCCTCAAAAGCTATTGAGATGCTTGCTTTGCTCAGTCCAAATTTCCTTTTGGTCTTCAAGACTCTTCTATCTGCATTTTCAGGTGGATAACCAATACTGTGCACACTGAAGTTCTATACAGCCCATAGCAGGAGCCCCAGCATCCCTCTAAAACATTTCAAGCTTGTTTTTTTCCCATCCCGTCTCTTTGAATGTATGACTGCCAACGGGCCAATACCAGCTGCATGCCTTAGAGTCAAAATGCGTTGTTCAACTTGGACTGTTGTGTCCCATTTTTATTTGAACGATTCTTCTTCTGTCCCACAGCACACAAGGACCCCCAGTGGTTTTGCATTTGAGCTCCAGCTGGTGCATCTTGGCTGCGTGTAGCAACGTCTCAGTGCCTGTCCCTGCCGTGCACCTCCTCCAGTAGGTCAAGACATCACCATGTCCCAGCGCTGACTCATGGCTATGCTCTCACAAGGGTTGATGACAAGCTCTTTAATACTTTCATTCGTGTCCCCAATCGTCTCAGTGTCCAAACAGAAGCGTGAGGCTATGTGTTCAATGTGTGACCCAACTTTACCCCATCGCTGAGGAGAGAGACACACGAGAGGAGAAACAGATGAACAAGCTTCCGCCCCATTATATTTTTACTATACTGTTCCAGCATCAAAAGGACAGTTGTCACCAAGCCTCTGTGGCCTGATGCTGGGAAGCACAAGGTCCTCAACCTTGCACCAAGCAGAGCACACGCTGAGCATTTTTCCCATCAGAAGCATACTCATTTAAGCTCAGCCTCTGCCTGGCTTCAGGAAGATAATACATTACTAACAGCTTTTTCCCCAGGTCACTGGTTCAAATGCCAGCTCAGTGATTAACTGCAGAGAAATGTTAGCATCTGCTGCCTGACTGGCAGCCCATGTGAACTAAATTGCCAGTTTGGGTTTGACTTCTGCAGATAAGTATCCAGATCACCACCCTCACTAATAGACATCCTTATCAACACACTCATTTGAGAGGCAAAGGGTTGAACAGGCCAGAGTCTGTACTCCTGAATAGACTGTGCTTCCCAGATGAAGTCAGAACACACGGGCCATTTACTGTGTAGTAATACTATGATGAAAGAAAGGGAATCTCAAAGAAAATGGGGGATCAGTGAAAGGGCTCACCTGCTTGTTGTCACCTTCTTTACAAGGTGACAGCAGCACCTGGGAACCAGGGAAGAGAGTGTACACAGACAAACACAGCTGCTGCTGGCGGACTTGGTGGTTGTACGTGTATGTCCATTCCTGCAGAGAGGAAGAAAAAAAACGAGGTGAGAGATCAGTGTTGACTCTTGGTATTCTTCTACCCAGAAAACCAACACTTTGGCTTGGATCCTGCTCCTGAAAGCAAGCACAAACATCATTGACTTCAAGAGGCACCAGGACAGGTCACTGTTTCAAGCCTCCCCAAAACTGCAGCTGTTATTGAGGGACTGCAGGTACCAAAGAAAATGTCTACAAAAGCTGTTGGAAGAAAATGATTCATGAGACAAAAGACTCCATAGCTAGAACTGGGCCGTGGTTGGGGGAAGAAAAGGTTGGGAAAAAAGCAAAAGAGAGGCATAAATACTACTAACCACACAATGTGGAATCCTGTTTTTCCAGGGAAGAGCAGCAGAAATGTTTTGCAGCTGGTGGTGGGAGAGGTGATACAAAGCAAATGTTTGCAACTCCTAGGATTCTGTTCCCAAATATAACAAAAATCAGGGATAAGGCTCGGCTTTCTATCAAGGCAGCAGGAGCAAATTCCAAAGGTTTGCTGTACTGGTTTGCTATGACCACTGCTACTTCTGTTCCTCTGGGCTGTCTTGAAGGTTTTTTCCTCATACCGCTTTTCACGTTCACCTTCTCTTATGAGCTTCTCAGCCTAAGAAGTAATCTTTGGAGGAGCAGAGACTTTGTCCAGTGTGATGCTTACCAAACAACAGGGCTTTCTGGGATTACCCTCTTTTTCACTACTGGATGTTTTACTTGGGAAAAAAGAGAAGTAGCTGACAGTTTGACCAGAATTTCTAAATGTGCACAACGAAGCATCAGGCATGCACAGATACATAGCCCAGGAGTATTTCACAGAAGTTTACTCCAATGTTTATTCCAGTTGAACTTTCCTATCATTTACCAGTGCTCATATTACCCAAAAGGAGCTCCTGAGAGGATCCCAAGCAAGGGATGTCTCCTTGCTATTTGTGTGTGTACACAAATAGACAAGAGCTCCTTTGGCTGATGGGAAACTGCAAACCAGGCTTTCACATAACTCTGGATGGAGAATTCTGGAACAATTGTTTTGCTTATAACTTTGTGTGAGCATCAACTTTAAAATTAGAAAGAGCGGG
This sequence comes from Chiroxiphia lanceolata, assembly GCF_009829145.1. Lineage (NCBI taxonomy): Eukaryota > Metazoa > Chordata > Aves > Passeriformes > Pipridae > Chiroxiphia > Chiroxiphia lanceolata. The sequence continues at coordinate 16,493,250 of NC_045639.1, forward strand.
GCTGGAAGGGTTTTCTGAGGGCCCCTAGCCAGGGTGCAAAGCAGGATCAACTCCTGCTATGTAAATGGCTCTGAGCAGTCAGGTGAGCAGCACTGGGAGCAAATGGAAAACAGGTTTCTGAACCGTGGCAGGGCAGGTGAGCAGGACTGGAGGACAAAGAGCAGGCTGGCTTCACTATCAGAGGGCAATAAACCCTGCTGGAGAGACAAGGCCAGGGAGCAAGAGGGTTTCTGCAACAGCCCCCAGTAGCCAAGGCAGATGCTTTGACACAGTACAGGCTATGAAAACTCAAAACCTGCTGTGAAAGGAAAGGTGCAGAGAGAAAGCAAAACAGTTGAGAGCTCAGATAGGGAGAGTCAAAGCTCCGTGAGAAGTGATGTGAGCAGTGGTGTTGGCAGTGGAGGGGAAGGCAGAGCTCAAACATATGGCTATTAGGCTGAGACTGGAAAAATGAAGGGTAAAAGGTGCTCCTGGGAGACTTCAACCCTTTCTAAGTGCTGGAGGGGAATGTGAAGAATGGCTGCCCTGCTCTCAGAGCTGGGATGCCTGCAGCTCCCCCGACTTTGAATGGTGGAGGTTTTTTGTTGCACTAGCATGAATTATTAGAGCAGGGAAACGCTTCCACTCCTTTGGTATTTGTCACCGTCAGCAGCTCTAACTCCTCTCCTCAACTTCAAAACAGACAGCTACAGGCATTTAACTCCTGGGAACATAAATCCCACTTTGATTCAGGTTCTTAGCCACCTGGAAGGGAAAACATGCTTTTGCACAGCAGACCCAGCTCCACAAGGACTTCACACTGTGATCCTCACATCCCGTGCTTCTTAGCCCACTACTCCCCACCAGCTCATGGAAATCAAACCCGGCTTTCTGAACAGCCTGCCCACAGGCTTCTCAGTGAGTTCTGCCCAGGATTTGGGCACATAACAAGCATTCATTTTCAAAGCTGTAATCTGCACCCAAAGGGCCTTCTGGCAACTAGTTCTTCTTTGTCATATGGAGCAGAGTTTACCTGATCCTACAGTGAACATATTCCAGACATCCCAACCATGCAGGCTGTCAGCTGCTGTGTAAACCACCAGCCTGGGAAATCAGGTGCCAAATTACTCCTGCATCTGTGAAGAACCAAACCCTATGGGGCAAGTTCCAACATCTGTTCTTGGTGCCCACGCTACTACACGCTGCTTTGAAAACCTGCTTTACATTTTTAACCAGTTGTTAGTCATTCTACCTCAGGACAGGGCTGGAGCTGCATCCATGATGCTCCTCAGCAGCAGCTAGTTAATCCTGGACTTGTGCATATGTTGGATCCTCCAACTAACTGAGGCCATGGGACTTTTTTTTTTCCTTTGATGTCTTAGCCTCCTTGCTTCACTGAGGTACCTCATGGAGGGCTGCTCCTCACAAAGGTCCTCCATGCTTTTTTCCCAGGCCAGGCTCTATTCAAGTCTTCCCAATATTCACATCCTCTCAAGGCAGGACCATTCTCTCATTCAGAAATGGTCCATGGGATAGAAAGGGTGGTGGTAACCATCTTTCCTAAGCTTTGTTCACCATAAGAAGTGAGGAGTCCAGAGCTAGATGTATGCATCAGTTCGACAGCTGACATTGGATCCTACCCTCTTGCCCCTAGGCTGTCCTTCTACTGTCTTTATCTCAACTGACAGATATTCACACAGCTCATCTATTTTGGCAGAATAGCTCTTTATGAAAGCCAGTCCTGTTGAAAATGTTTTATCCAGCTCTAATCATGTCTTGTCCCCTCTCAGCCCTAGATGAAAGCCAGAGAAAATGATGCAGAAAATTAAGAAATCTGGGGGGGTAGGGGGGGAGTCAGTTGAACACCACAGAATCCATGAAGGGCTTTGAGTTCAAATGCATGCAAATGGCCATGTAAATTTTTATCTTACCTCATATCTTTCCTTATTTGCAGCAGTTGGGAATAAAATTTCTGCCTTTTTTTCCTTTTCCATTAGAAACTACTTTATCTCCTAAACCCTGGCACCCCTAGCACTGACACGGCCAGCACAGCAGTAACAACAGTAGAGCTTCACACCATGGAGGTTGTGGTGGACAGTGCAGCCCATGGTACTCCTAAGGAGATCTTCAAGGAGCTAGCATGGCTTCAGGGCTGCAGACTGGCCTGAAGAGATGCCATCAGGGCTTTGAGCTGATCCCAGCACCAATGAAAAACAGATATATGAGGTGAAACTGAGATCAAGATTTCCTGCCTTTTCGAAGACAAACACAAGTGGTGGCGGAGTAAGGAGGAAGAGGGTGGGCTTGGAGAACAGAGCTACCAGCTGCATACCACAACCAGCAATCCCCCTCCTCCAAAGCCTCAGATAACACTAACCCCCCATCTGAGGCTTGTGACTATTTTTCAAGGCTTTAGCATCATTTGAGCAGGCACCTGTCACTGTTACTCAGCATGATTACGAATTGAGGAAATTATTTTAAAATGTGACCTTCGGCTTGGCATAGCCTGGCTGACAGATGGAGGAAGGAGCCCCTCAGCCTAGGGAAGAGCAGTCCCATGGGAACCCAGCATTACGTGACAGAGAGGCCTCTGCTACTGAGTAAGAGGTCAGCTGTACCCTAAAGCCAAGGTAGTAGCTAGAGAAAAACGTTTCTGAAGAAGCTGGGAACAATCTAATTCCCCAATTATCTTTTTAAAATCAGAGGGAAGGACTTCCCAAGGCACGTGACTGCATGGGTCACCTAAGAATATCAAAGTGCTCCCCTCATCAAAAGACCCTGGGATGCAACTGGCACTTCCACACATCTCAGGAGAGGGAAAGCGAAGTACACAAAAGATGCCCATGACAAGCTGGGTGCAGAGGTGACACTGCTACCCCTCTCCTCTTCTAGCTCAGCCTGCCTCCTGCAGCTCTGGTCAGCCTACAGCTGGGGCAGGACGTGTCCATGAAGAAGAATGAAGGCTTTTGAGGGGAGGAAGGTCAGAAGAGAATGTTTATGGCTGAGTTGTCTCAGGAGGCACACTTAGTTTGGATAGATGCTAAATGTTCTCCAAAATGCAGATTTAGTCAGCAAACAGAGGACCTCAAGTGAACTGGGGTGAGCATCAAAGCTGTATCAGGCAGATTATCAGATTGCATTTCCTTCACAGGAAGAGTCAAGGACATGCCACTCAAATGCAATGGCAGTCACTCAGCTCCAAACACCAGATATTTTGGGGTGCAGGCCCAGGAAATGGATGCCACAGCCTTCTTACTGTTTCCTTGCTTGTCTAGAAGATGCTTGAACTTTACATTCATCTTGCAGCGACTGCTTACATGTGTGTGAGTATCCAGGTCAAAGCACCTTCTGCTTTTTTTATCTGAAGTATGTCAGGTTTCCTGAAGCTGTTAATGATTTAAATAAATCCCAGAGTCAGATGTGTGTTCCAAACTCTGTGAACTAATATCAACTGACACTTGACTTGGAAAAAACCTCCAACTACTCACATCTTCATTAGATAGATGAGGACAAAACTATGATCAATGATTTTCCCTCAGATGCATTTCTCTTGTGAAAAACTAAATCAATCTCTTCATTTAGCAAATGAGATGCAACAAAGCATAGAGTACAAGGGCTCCAGTGGGCAGGAGTGCAGGCAGAGCCTGCTGTGCCCTGGGGATGAACACTGCACAAAAATCTCTGCCAGTAAATAACTTGAGCCCTCTGAGAGCCATCTCAAGGGACAGAGCCTACTTTGACCACTGCCAGACCTTTAGGAACGGAAAGGGCCAAATGGATCCCCAGGATGAGAGAACAGAGCTCTCCTACACAAAGATGAGGGGTCTTTTTGTGCCTCAGTGCCCTTTTTTGTAATTCAAGGCCAACACCGGACACCACCAGGGAGGGTCTCTGAGACCTGCTAAGGGTGTAAATCTGATTTCACCACAGAGTATTCATCTCAATCTATCCAAACTATGGACGTAGCCAGAGGTCTCACAACATCCTTCCTCTGCACTACAGGTAGAAAGAACTAAAATAAAGAGCAACTCACTGCCATCTCACAGCTCCTTTGCCTCTCTCTTTAAACCATGATAATGTATGATAGCTCTGATCTTCTCACACCCAGTCCCAGGACTTCATGCATGTAATGTTGCTAAAGTGCTGGGGGAGCCTAGCAATGAGACAGATACAGAAAGGCAATCAAAGCAATCAAATTACTGCTCCTGTAATAGTGATAATAAAGAATTTGGACGGCCAGGATATTTCCATGGTACTTGCTGAATGTCAGGAAAGCACAGCTTGGATTCAACTAAACCTATTTTTCAAATAATGAAGCTTAGGGCAAACAAGATGTGACTTCACTATGTTAAAAGTGAAGATTATTGCTCTATTATGGTACATCAAATGCAAAACTAAGTAGCATTCAGGACTGCTGCATAATCGATCCTACACAGCCTGGTGACTATAATACCCATATCATCCACAAGTTCAGGTGGTCTTGTAACAATTGTGTCATTAAAATATGTTTCTATTCACAGTGAAAGTTTAAATATCATGCTTTAATCTGAAATAGTCTCTGTGGGTACAAGTAAGAGAGAATTATCCTAGAAAGACAGAAAGATAAAAAGAAAAGGTTTTTCTCTGTTCCTGTTGTGTACTGAGTATAAGCATTCTGCAATCTGTTTGTAGTGTATTCTTCTGTTCCCTTGCAGAGTTAGTCCTGGATGTGCACAAGAAATGGAGCTGCCATCCAGCAGGAAGTGTTGACCTATTGCAAACTGCTTCAGAATCAGAATGGAAAGATGAAAAGTTTGTGCCATGAAAAATTCCAAAAATTTACTGCATAGAAATGTCAAAACAAAATGTGTTTGCTGGGAATGAAACAATCCAACTTGTTGGCATGACATTTCTCATTTTAAAATACCACATCAAACTGATATTTCAAGAAAGACCAATACCATTTCATTTTGAAACGCTAGCTTGCAGCAGCATTTTTCATTCTGATTTTCCCAGATTTTTTTTTAAAAACATCCAATTAATTGAAAGTTGCAATTGTCACTGAAACATTTTTCTTTTCTTCTGCAGAGCTGGTCCTGCAAAACATGATGACCTCTCATTAGCTTGCTTTTCTTGCTGTTTGTATGAAAAGTCCATGTAGCAGAGGAAGAAATAAAAACAATCCTAGAACCTGGAAACCAGTGAAACCATAAGAAGTGTAACTGTGCGACACTCACAATTATATTCATTATATTTTCTGAACGGACTAATATTCAAGTAATCATTGTTGATTCTACCACGCTGTAAAACAGATATTATTTTCCTGCCTAAAGACAGGCATGCAACTGCATTTGAAAGAGATGCACATAATGACAAGCTTCCTTTGCACATACAAATCAGTCTCCCCAGGCTGGGCCTTTTATATGCACAGCTACCTGGCTTGAATGTGTAACCATGAGGGTTAAGAATGTACAGTCAAGCGGAAGCAAGCACACCATTGCCTATTAAATTATTTCATAGCAACAGTGGAGAAGCAAGTGATTGTTATCTTCCCTGTTTTATAGATGGGAACAGTGAGAGAACTTACTGACATGCCCAAAATCACAAAGGGAGGCTGAAGGAAAGGCAGGTTTTGTAGCCGTGTCTTCAGGGTCTTGCTCCAGAAACTCTGCTGCAACAAGGCACATGAGCCTACTCTTGGCTCTGATGTTTCCTGGACTGTGATTTTGAGAAGATCAATTCATACAGCTTTTTCTCATCTCAGTGAGATTGAAAAAAACGAGATCGTCCTCATTAAATTCTCACTAGTTTAATGGGCAATCTAATACTGAGAGAATGCAGACTATGAAGTTATAAATACCATTGCAATACCAGTGCATTTTGAAAGAGAAAAGGCTGAAAGATGAGAGGAAATTATAGTTCTCTTTGTCTTTGAGCTGCGCAGATGAGCAACGCGTGGTGTTCCTGGCAGTAAGTGGTCAGCACAGGCTGGCACAGAGATGAGTGGTCCACACTGCACTGTGGCTCTTGCACCAATCCCTGCTGCTGCCCAGGGCTTCCACCTAAGTCAGGTGGAGTTTCCAAGGTTTAACTACGTGCTATCTAAGGAAAGGGTCTGTCAGAACAGGTAAATCCTCCAACAGAGCTTTAGCAAACTTAAGAAATTATCTTGAAGCTGACCGAGAGGCTTCTCTCCATCCAGTATCATGGGGATACACAACACATCTTACCTGTGCCTTTGGTACTGTGCCCTTGCTGCTGTTACAAGGATTTAAGCTCAGGATGGGGAGCTCTTGGTCTTCAGACTTGTGTGACTCCAGGCAGCTCTGTCTTTGCCTGATCATCCCAGTCTGATAGAGCGACTCCTCGGGAATCCTGTGGGAACAGCATTTAAACAACATCCATACTCCCCCAGGCCCACGGAGTACTCAAAGGAGGCTCAGTGGGGTAAGGTCGCACCATTTCACCTTCACAAAATGGGAGTGGCAAGATCTATTACAACACGGAACCACTGAGAGCAGTACACGGACAGGGACGCTGCAGAAGCAGCGCTCGGAGACGGATGGCTGACCTTTACGAGAGGAAAGAATAAATAACAGTGCACAAGGCAAACAGAGGAGCAAGGAATAGACTTTGAGCAGGCTGAAGGTCAGCCTTCAGCTTACAAGAGTGGGGAACTTTATAACACACTGTCACAGAGCCCTGGCGTTCCCTGTGAATGCTGCTGTGCAACGCCACACACGACAAAAAAACTCAAGAAAACAGCTATAAATCACCATTTTCACACAGTGATTCCGCACTTAGCCATTGCACCAGCAGGGTGCCTGGCAGTACCTCCAGAACTTTTCCACCCTTTCTGAGGATGGCTCCTGATAGGAGAATGAATGCAATGGTTTCTAGAATAATTTTGGTAACTAAAAAATATCTGTGCAAAAGCAACTGTGGAAGTGGATATTAAGCAAAGCAAGGCAGAGCTATCTGAATAGAAGTCATAAAATCCTAGAGTGGATGGTTTCACAACAGAGAAGTCTTGAGTACCACAGAACAGTGTGAAAGGACTGGAAATTAGGTGCTTCTTTAGTAAGCAAGAGTCATTAAGTACTGAAACAGTCCAGCAGAGGCTATGGTGGATTTTCTGCCTTGGGATACTTTCGAGAGGAAAACTAGCTATTTCCCTATGCAACCTATCCCACAGCACGGGCAGGAGGACACCTAATGAATCCCTGAGAGCAAATGGGAATAACTGGTGTTTTGTCCCTCATTAGTCCCACAGCGAAGAGCTGCAAGGTCTATAAGATTGTTTAGAAAAAGCAGGATCACAAATCATAGGATCACAGAATATCCTGAATTGGAAGGGACCCACAAGGATATCCGAAGACCAACTCCTGGCCCTGCAGCATGGCACACTGTATTTGAAGCCAGCATAAAATTTACTCTGCCTTTCTGTGAAGCCCAAAGGAGGGGGTGTGCCTGAGTCTCTGGGGCAGGGGGATATGGGAGGACTGGAGGTGAAGAGGGAAGCTCTGTGGGGCAGGAGGGATGGGGCATCCCACTGGCCTGCTAGAGACAGGTGAAGATGGCACATCCATACCGAAGTTCAGGATAAACGTTTTCCAGGTACCACTTGAAGCTGTGGCATTTCAACTTCTTCCGCAGCTCCACTCTGCTCTGGACACTGTAGGAAGAAAATATCATAGAGATGCAATGGAAATGAATAAAGTGAGACCCAACACACCCAAAAGGGAGGCTGATAGAAATCCAACAGATATGCACAGACAGCAAACACAAGAGCATCAGCAGCTCTATTTTCTGCTCTCTTCTGCATGAGCTTGAGAGGTTGTTTTGATCTCCATCTCTTTGGAGGTCTCACTTGGTAAAATGGCATGACGACATATTGCCATTTTAACAAGGAGTCTAAAGTTGGGCACATAAATAGATTAATGGAAAAGTACAGTCATTTAAAAATTATCAGTAAAAAAATGTATGCTGTCTACTATATGCAATAAGCATTACTTTAATATATTAACGTACAAGGAAATTAATATATGCTATTCACTATACTAAGTAACTCTTAGTTTACAGGACTACAGAAGGCCTTGATTTCCAAGAGCACCTAAACACATTTTTAAGTCAGCAGAAGTTAATCTCAGGGTGAAATACTTTTTTCTTTCATTAATCATGACAAAATTTCTGCTGAGGGATTAGGCAGTACAGTGACATTTTTCAAACTCCAGCTCCTCCCTAGGCCAGCCTGTGGAGCTGTTACGAGCTGTTATGAGCTGGCATTTACAGAGTACTTGGAAGCCTCCAGTACCTTCCTTTTGCATAGGGTAAACTTCTCCACACCCTCCTATAAAAAGCAGGACAGAGATGTTACTTCATTTGGTGCCAATAGTTGGGAGTAGGATATTAATTCAGTGAAAACAGGTTAGTCAGCAGGACTTCAATTTATTTATTCTGGAAACTGAAGATTAGCTACAAGGAATTTGGGTTTGGATTTGGAATCACCTGTGGTCCACAGGAAACTTTCTAAGGCAAGGAGGACCATATGAAAATGAGAAATATAACACAAATATTTACAGTCCTCCTGACAGGGAGGTGTTTCTGACTGTTCACAGAATGAATGGCAAACTCCCTGCATACAAAGGACTTGCTCCTTTCCAATAAAGCATTAGCAGGCCAAAAAATTGATGATTTTCCTTCTCCTCAGCTGCCAACAACACCTCTGAACTCTCCCACCAAACTCCGCTCTGGGATAAGAAGTACTTGTACCTAATGCCAAGGGTGGGATATAGGCAAAGGTTTTCCCCCACCTGGGTTTGGTTCACTCACTGGGATAAATCAGCACAGCATATAAACTGGCTGTTTATAGGTCTCATTGCTGTGCTCATAGCATCTGCCTACCATTAGCATTTAATTGAGCGTTACTACAGAAACAACACAGGCGGGTTTCCGCAGCAGAGAGACATCACCGTGAACACCCCACTGCAGCAGGCAGGGCACAGGAAGGGCACAGGCAGGGCACAGGCAGAGCAAGACCCTTACTTTCCATAAGGCCTCCCCTGGGCTGCGGGACGAGCTGCGTAGTAGTACTGCTTGAACTCATCCATCCACACCTCCGCAGTGCGCTTGGTGTTTCTGAAGGAGGCAGCAAAAGACAGATGAAACCAAGGAAGCCTCCAAGGTAACATTTTCCAAAATGCATTAACTGATCCGTCCTGCTCTCCTCCTACCCTCAACTCGGTCTTTGGCATCACCCAAAACACCTTTGAGACAGCCCACTCCTTACCATTAGAGAAAGTACTCCTCCTCCTCATTACTCCAGGGACCAAACTCATCAGGCCAAATAAAGCTTGGGTGAAGAATTCACCATTTCAAACTCAGCTGGATTCTTTGTATCCACCATACTCAGAACTGAAGGTTCTTTTAAGCATCATCTCCCAGGCAGTAGTGCCTAGTGTTTTATTTAGTGGCTTGGATGGAGCTCAGAAAAGTGATGAAAAATTTGCCAAAGATTTGCAAATATTTCCTTTGAGTCAATCCTGTATGGACTCTCCTGCATTGCATTCCTGGATTTCACTGAGGCAAACCTCAGCATTCAAAACTTAAGAGGAACTACCCCACCACAGTGCATAAATATCAGTCTTTCACATCAGCCAGGTGTCTGCAGGTTTATGAACCTCAGCAAGTCTTCTGTTGACTTGAGATGGTTCTAACTCTTCTTGCAAATATCTTTGTTGCTCCATGCCTATCTACCTATCTCTGCCCAGGCCAGGGGAGTCCTCCAATCTCCTGTTCCAAGGCAGTCCAGTGCCTCTAAGCTGTTGCTACCACATCACTAAACTGCAGGGGCCGTGGGCAGGCTCTGGATCCAGCCAAGTCCCAGGAGGCCAGAAAAGGAGACAGTCAGCATCTGAAGCCAGCACTACACTGGAGTCCAAGCTCACTCTGAAGTATGGGTTATGTGGAAAAAAAATCAGGATCTGGCAGAAGGATGGAGATATTTTTTGCTAACATCTCTACTTAAACAGAAGTACTACATAGCATCAGGTTGCCAGAAGCTGCTTGTCCTCTGTGTCTATATACTATAATATTAAGTTTAAGGCTGATAGATATCATAGGGTTAACAACATCCAACCTCCTGATGCCTACAGGTATGTTTCTCTAGACTGCTTTTCAGTTCCTTGATGATTCATGGGCTTCTTCCCCTCTCTCCAAGGAAATAGTTTAAGTATTCTTGTTCAAGAGATGACTGAATCAGTGTTTACATCTGTACCTAACCTTCCCCAAAGTGCAGGGTTCTTTTGTTTGGCTTCCTGATCTCATCTGGATTTACAAGAAACACGGGGATAAATGATGAGGCTCACACCTACATGATACAGGCATCCCCTAGGTCCCCAGAGGCCTGTGCCTGAGAAGCAGCCAGAAGAGCTGTACCCATTCAAGCTCTCCTTGCTCCTCCTGCAGGTGATGCAATGTAGACACTACCTTTTCACTCAGGTTTGCACCGATGTCGACGGCAGAGATTTTGCCACATCCCAGCCTCTTCTGTATGAATCTTACTTCAATACTAAAAGCAAAAGCCTTCCTCATGACTCTCAAACTAGTGCTCTCCTCCTTGATTCCAGCAATGCCCTGTGCGCCTCAACACCGGCTATTCAAAGGAAGGTGACAAAGTCCCGTTCCTGCCCCACATATGCATGGCTGGAAATCATGAATTAGGTGCAACTGAGAAGTGTAATTTGCACTCCCCCGCTCGTTATCTCATGTAAAAGATAGGGAAGCTACAGAGAGCCTGGGTCTTCACAAGTGCTGCTGGCTCTTTCTAACACTGGGAAGCCTGCACTAAAAGGAATGCCTGGTGTGTAAGCACTCACAGCTGCAGGTTAGCTGAGAAACAACCCTGCATTTAGTATAAGTACCCCACGTGGTTGTCGTTTACTTAAACAACAACGTTCGGCCTCACAGTCTAAAAACAGAGAACATCCCTCCCGACCTCGCTAACTGCTACCATCAACTTTCCCATGCCTATTCTCACTTCTGGATTGCCTTCTTTGCCTGATGTTTTCAGGATCTTAGCCCATTTCAGTATCTGGTTCAGCCTATGTTCCTGTGTTTGACGAGAGGTCCCCTTCAGCTGGGATGCCCTGGCAGTTCCTCCAGTGTACATGCCAGCAAGGTGCGCCCCATTGCTGCCTCTGCTCAAGAGACAGCACCAGTCCAGAGGCACAGTCACCCACTCCAGCGAGGTGCTTGGCTCCTCTCTTGGAGAGACTTTGGGAACCAAATTTTCTGGTTCAGCTGAGCCATGCTGAACACGCAGCTAAGGTCACTGGGTACTGACGACAGACATTGTTGGCAGCCTGACTGCAGGTCATTATAAATGTGTTCTGATGACTCAAGGTCTAAACCATTTGCTGTTCCAGTAGCTAGTAGTCAGGGCTGTGCTGGGGCCATTCCTCCATTTCTGTGCTGATGGAAGGCACCATATAAATGTCCTATTTTTGTCATTTTCTCGACGCTGTAGAAATCCTGCAGGACAGTTGCACTAACATGCATGTTCTTTGGCTCAGGAAATTCCTGCCCAAGGATATTTCAGAGTTTTCTAAACAAACTTTCCTCCCTGTCTTCTCTCCTCCTCCCTCCCTACAAGGCAGCTCCTCATTCTGTTTCACAAAAAAGAGCAAGTACAAACCACTTACTTAATGTATGTATTGGCATTTCCCTCTGGAAAGACGTATGGATGTTTCTTCCGGAAGACATGCCCAACACGGCTGCAGGGGATGATTTCCAGGCTCCCTCCGCACATCCACACACGGAAGGAGATTTCTACAAGAGAAGTAGCTTCAGCATTTTGTCTTTTTGTCCTAGTCTGGATCCTAGTGTTAGCTCTCACTTCATCCCCTGCCACATTAAACTGGGCTAAATCAATTACCAGAGGGGCTCTCCTAGGCAAAACTGCCTTAAAAGTGCATTTCAAAGCTTCTTGCAAGCTGTTTGAAGTCAGTGCACTTGAAACCTGCCTCTAGCACAGCAGGTGCTATCACAATGGCAAGCATGAGACAGTAAGCAGGTCCCTTTCCATGCAGCCCCGCTTACATTGCAGAATCGTCTTGCCAATTTTGTGCTCCCCTAATTACTTCTGCACTGCCTATTTCAGAGTCACTTCCCTCCAAAGGGCTGTCAAGTTCACCACGAGAGGCTATGAGTTCTCTTTATGAATGACTACAACTGTCATTTTCTTTATGAATCCAGCATTGATTTTGCAAACTGTACAGGGAGCTGTGCATCCGTTGTCTGTCCCAAGATGGACTGGAGCTTACCCTGCCCAGGTACTATGGGCCATCAGTGCCAATGTTGTGGTACAATATGGTACACACCCTCACACAAGCAAAGGTCAGTGGCGAGAGGGATTATCTCAAAAGTCTGGATAAGCTATCAGTATGGGAAATGACTCCCAGTCACTCCAAGCCACTCACTGGCTGGCCCATGGGGCCCTTCTCAAAGAAAATGAGCCTGTGGCACAACTGGTACCAGAAGTTACAGAGCTCTTGGCAGGGAGCTGGATGAGGTAGGACGGGTGAACAGAATGGCTGATCTAATGGGCCCATCTGGTCCTAATGTTTATGAAGCTATGAATCTGCAGCTCTATTGTCAGGAAGTCATGCTCAGACGGAACCAGAATGGAAAAGAAATGAAATTAAAATGAAAAGGCTTCTGCGGTTCTTTGAATCCTATTTTATCATCTGTTGACAGTATAGAGCTATAGGTAGCATGTATCTACTCCAAAACTAATAATTCATTTTCACCCCCCCATTTAACTACAGAATTAAGACAGGAGGACACCCATCGTCTTTGCCAGCTTGTCCTCCCAGCAGTCCCCTCACATATGCCAAGGCAAGGATGACTTGTCCCCAGGTCGGATGCTGGCAAGACAAGCACCTGTGGCAGGCAGGCCAACTGGGCAGTTAGGACAGGACTCCTCCTCTTCCAACAGCAGGCACTGCTCGCCTACAAAGCTGCCATCCCTCCAAAAACAACTCACAGTTTCAGGAAGCAAAGGCGAATTGGAGTCTGGACCTCCAAAGCCTTCACAGTACACATGGCTCAGCCCCAAGTTGCATGTTGCTGCAGAGGTGGAAGTCAGGTTAATGTTGCTCCCATCCCACTCCCAACACACCCGCCTACTCCTGAGCTGATAGAAATGGGAGGCTGACACAGCTGCAAAGCCTTGGTGTGCGGGCCCAAAATTCAAGGCTTGATCCCATCCCTAACAGCTGGCCCTAGGAGCAGGGGCAAACAATGGCAGTGGTGGGAAAGCACAGCAGGGAGAAATTCCCTGCCTTTCCCTTCACTGCTGTGTTTACACGCAAGAGCTGCAACAGCAGCTGGAGCCTCATCACTTTCCCCAGTGCTGGGTATTAACAGGTCAATAAAACGCGCCTTTGTGCCATGTCCTGGTGCTGTATTGGGAGCAACCTTAATCACAGCTGCAGGGAAATGAGATTACAGCAGGATATGGCCACTCTAAGCTGCTGTGCTCAGTTCCCCTTGCATGTGGCTGTTGCTCTCATTTGTCCGTGTGTCACAGCGCCGGCCACTCTGCCGGTGCTGCTGTGTAAATTACAAGGGTGCCTGATAAAAGGGGACAACCAGACAAGCAGCTCTGGATTGGACCACAGCGTGGCTACTGCATCATGCCTTCCCCTCCTCTGGTCCTTCTGCTCAGTCTGGCAGAAGAGTAGCTCCCTGAAGTGCTACAAGGGAAAGACTTGCACCACTCAGTCTTCGCCTGGTCTTAATGTAAAGCCTAATGAAGACGTGATATCTGTGCACTGCAGTTTGGAATAAGGACACAGTGCTGGGGAGGCATGAGATGGTGAGGACTCAGAGTTCCCTGCTTCAAACTAGTTGCACCCTGCAGACTCTGCTCTAGGCCCAGCAGAAACAATTAAAGCACAGGTTTCCTCCAGCAGAGATGACCCATGGAGTCATCCATGGCAGCTAACAAACAGGGTATCCAGACAGGCAGCCAAGAGCTAAGCGCCTCAAGAGAAGGTAAACTGAGGCACCAGCTAAAGCATGGCACAGGGTCAACTCAGAGGAGCCAGGGGAGCAGGAAATGACAGTGTGCATCACTTGACCCTTGAGAGATGTTGCCAGTGCAAGTGGTCCCTTCAAGTGGCCCCAAGGAGGGATGTCAGCAATACGCATTGGGGTGTACAGGACTTGGCCTTCACTTGGCAAAATACCTTTAGCACTTCTTGCTGGCCTGCAAGTCCTTTCTGCCATTACTCATCTAGAGGGAATTAAGTACATTTAAGAAGCAAAACACCTACAATATCCTTCTTCCAACACAAAGAGACTAATTTTTGTTTTGCCTAAAGTCTCCAGCCCCCTTCTAGTTGCACAGTCAATAACATTAAAAGCAGCAGTGATGCTCCTCAGGACCGGAGTCCTGCATCCCCTCAGGACTAAGCTACCAGGAAAAGCATGGTTCACTGCAAACACCCAAAATGAGCAGCTGCTTGGTCAGCTCCTGCTCTCCATCACCTGCCCAGAACTGACTGGGCCCAGGAGGGTCTCAGCTGCCCTTGCTTATGTGCAAAGGAGAGATGGGACACACTGCCCTTGACTGCTGTGCCTGCAGGAGATGCAGCTGTGAGCCAGGCACACTGCTGCTCTCAGGGCGATGGGAAAGAGAGGATCTGCCCTGCTGCTATGCAGACCTGCATTTTTTGTTGCAAAGTTAACCTGCCTGGCTTTCCTTTGTCACACCAATGTCCTGGCACACCCTGCAGCACAGCCAGTGTACGTTCAGCTGGGACCAGCCTTCTGGGGCACAGCACCAGTGAGGGAAATCTTGTGCTCTGCTCCGTAGGATGGGCCATAACCACACGTAAGGAGCACAATGCCTGCCATTACAGGGCATTGGACAAGCTGCCAGGATGGAGCTTCCCCCAAGAGCAGGCTGTCCTGTCACTGTTCATCTCCCAGGAGCAGCTCGGGCTGGCTGCTGTCAGAGGCGAATGACAAGCAGCAAGAGCAGGTCAGACACAGTGTGACAGTCCTTCTTCCCCTCTCTTCCTGTCTAGTTCCTTTCTTTGTTTGGGCCATTGATCCAGCGGGGGAGGCAGGAGGGCTGTCACTCCCCTCTTTGGTTTCCTTAGAGCCACCCCACTCAGACACTCTGGGTCAGTCTGGTGGCAAGATACCCACCCACAGAGAGAAAGCATGAGTGAGCAAGATCCTACTGCACAACAAGGTATAACTAAATAACATATATCTAGGGGGACAAGGCATGTGAAGCAAACAACAGTGCCAGGCAGTGAATGGATTACTGCAAGGTGGCAGCATCTGTTCCCTTGGATGACTGACAGCACTGCTGTATGTGTTAAGACACAAGATCCTTCCTTCCTGGCTAGCCATACTCCCCAGGGCTGCAAGCTATTAAAGCCAGGTTCTGATCTGTCTCACATCGAATGCCTCCCTCTTCTTTCCTGGATACAGTGTATTGCTCTAATCCACAGCTTTGCTACAGCTTCAAAGAGAGAACAGCCCAACCTGATCCAGCTCCACCTGACAAGGAGGACAAGGGACAGGCTGTTACCTCTTTCATGTGCCCTCTCAAGTTTGCATGCAGGAGATTTCTTAATGTCCATCCTGTCCCGTGACAAGAGGCAGAGGCGACTGAATTTAGGTCAGCTCTTAACCCATTATTTTGGTGCAGGAAAAGTGAGTGTTATGGAGAGCCTGGCAGCGCTCAGCCAGTCAGTGACACAGGAATGGATAAGCAGTCGTGTTACTTTGCCACCTATTTGCAGCAGCATGCAGAGGTAGCTACTGTTCCAGGTACTCTGCAAATTCAAGGAGGCACTGATGCCTCAGTTCACAGCTTCGAAATGCTGTTGGCAATGGAATAAGACACATCTTTGCTTTATTAAGGGGAAAATAAGATCAGGAAAGAATATGAGGGTAACACCAAAGCTGAAAACTCTGTGGTTTAGAGTATTTACCTACAGAACATCAAAGCAGCATGTAAGACAGGCAGTCCCGCATCCCAGTAATTGCTCAATTCCCATCATTCCCATCAACAATATGGTTGTTGCATCCCTTACATTACTGAGACCATAACCTATGAATGTCAGTGAGGGAAACCATCCAGAGCATTCAAAGCAAAGTCCAAAATGACCTTGTATCCATCTGGCATGACTCAGAAAGAGAAACCAACACAGCAAGGCAGAGAATGAAGAAGAATGACTCACCGAAGTTCTCCCCACCCCAGATGTCCATGGCACTGTCATATTTCCCCAGGTGGTTGAACCAGGCTTTGTCGATCACAAACAGCCCTCCAGCAATGATGGGTGTCCTGCAGAATGGGTAAGGAAGAGAGGACACACTTTCAAACACTGCCTCCCTTTGCCTCCTTTTCCATCATTGGGACATTACCTATGTACTTTCTTCTCACAAAAAAAAGAAAAAAAGGACAATGTACTTGAAAATGCATCTGAGCCTTTCTTTCAGCTGCCTTGGTATTTTGCTGTCAGTCAGAAACTGCCTGGCACTTAATGACTGCCTAATGCACCCGTTAGTACAACTCCTACAAACCCAAAGTTCACAGCCCTGATTGTAGGCTTCAGCATCCAAAATGCACTTAGCACTTGGGGGGTTATTCACTCAGACCAGCTTTTTGCCTGGAGCCAGCCTATTAAGAGCACCATTCCACCGGGGAGAAGAAGGCAGAGCCAATTCAGAAAGGCTTTTTAAAAGCCATCACTAGCTGTGTGATCTTTATTTCAAAACAGGATTATTTTTCAGACTTTGGATTAGCTAAGAAAACTGCACAGAGAAGGTCCATGGAGGAGGGGAGGGCAGACCCAGAAGATAGCTTGAGGAGAATCTCTGTTTGCTGGCACAAGTCTCCTCCATGCCTCATAGCCCAGCGCTTCATGGCTGGGGCTGCAGACACCAGCACCGGGCTTGCTGCCAGGAGAGATTTTCAGCAGAGTGAAGAACTCCCTCCACCCCACAGCATGAGGACAGATGGCATCTCTCCTGCTCAGTTTTGCTCTCTCTCCTGCACCCCCCGTTTCTGAGGAGTCTCCAGTGAGGTTCAGAAGAGCAGCGCTGATCTGGAAAGACTGGCCTAGACATCGTGGGCCAAGGCCTTATTTTTAAGTGACAGCTGAGCTGAAAGGAGCAGTAGTCTACAGCACTGGGCTTCTTCCCTAACCACAACACCAAACCCTAACCACTACCAAAACACCAATAACCATAAACATATGCCTTCTACCTTTGAGGCACTCTCAGGCTTCAGTGCTGGGGGTGAAGCTGTACTGCAAAACCCAGGCTAGCCAGAAGCTTGCTATAGGTATTAGAAGTTCAGAGGTGTCCTGGAAGAAGCAACACACCTCTATGGTGCATGGGGACACACATCAGGTCAGAGGAGAAGCCTGTTCTGCCCCACAGGTGCTTCCTACCCCTTCTTGACTTACTTAATGGGTTCGGTGGGATCAAGTCTTTTGGCTTTCTGCTCCGGGGAAAGCTGCTCCCATTTGAAATGCAAACTCCAGTCGAAACCTAAAACCAAAGTAGAGAAGTGCCATGGGGACATTAGAAATTGGTATGAATTGGGAGGCAATGCAGGATGCAGAAGCTGTGTTTGATGAAGCATTTTCCCCACTTTCAAATGACTTTAGCCACACAGATGCAGCTCTTGGGAGAAGAGTCCAATCACTAACATATTTTACTACTATGTATGAACAAGAAACAACACATTGCATTACAATTGCAAAGTCAAGCACTCCAAAGGCAGAAAAAGTCAGAATTAAAGCTGCTGCTGAAACCTTGCTTAGTCCCCTTGTGCACACAGACACACACTGACGGATACTGCATGCTACAAATAGCACAGGCATACTAATAAGCGCTACAGTTGCATCCTTCATTTATTGCCTAGATATCCCCCACCTCCTCCTGTCACTTTCAGTGCTGCCCAGGGTGGCTTTGACATGACCCTTCTTTCCTGCCTGACTGCCTTATGCACTGTAGCAAACACTATTGCTCATGCCACACTCACCTGTCTCTAGAATAGCCTGGAAGTAGCCAGCGGGGAGCACTGAACAGTGCTAATGCACTTTTTTTGTGAGGTAGCAGGAGCCAGAGGCGTGGTGCAAAGCCACCATCTCCTCAGGCCAGTGCATGTTCACACCACGGCTGGACACCCACAGGGCATGTATGATGCTCGGACTTACCTCCTCTGAGGTCTGAGGAAGCCGCCACATAAGCAAAAGTGTCCAAGTTGATGATGTCAATAACGGGGCTGACCACTCGGGTGGGATCCTGGAAAGCAGGACCAAAAAGACCTATGACTTCAGATGACACCACTCAAACTGGTCAAGGGATTCTCCAAGCTGCTGCAGACATCAGGTGGCTGGAAATGTTGGTGTCATTCAGGATTGTCAGGGACCAGCGCCCATCACTGCCTCCTCCTCCTCAGCCATCACATTAATTCAACCAAGGAATTAACAGCTGCAGCACCAAGTGGCAGAGGTACTGCTGGGAGCCAGGGGCACGTCAGCAAGAGAGGCTGGAAAGGCAGGCACTGTCTGTCCTGGGAAAGAGGGCTGTGTGCTGCTGGGCTGCTCCAACCAACTTGGGTTTCACCCACAGTCTTGCCCTCCACAGGCTGGAGGGCTGGATGCAAAGCTCCTTCTGTCTTTTGCAAATTCACCAATGTATTCCCCTTTCACCTCACTTTTAATCAGATTTCAGAAACCAAGTGACAAACAGGCAATTGAAATGACAGAGCAAAACCAGTCACATAGCTCAAATACAGGTATTTTTTATAATGTGCAAACTATGGCAGCACAGTTAAGAGTTTTGCCAAAGGTGTGAAAGGGTTAAAAAAAGAAGACCCGATTTATTTAAAATAGTTGGTGGTGATTTAATTAACATCTTGTTATGGGCAAAGAGATTATACAAACAGTTATGAACAAAAATATCTACAGGAGGAAGAGACTCTGACAGCTTTGACTGGTCTCTTATCTCCCCTTTTCTTTTCGAAAATCCCAAACTCCAATTATAGCTCAAACTTCAAGGTTTTACCCTCACTAGATCAAATTGTTTTTCACAGCCATACAAAGGAAAGCATCTGAGCACACATGGGCTTGCTCTCTCGCTGGGAAAAGACTTTGTTTTAGAAATCAGTCCTGACAAAGGAGTATTCAAATGCAGCTGTAGGAAGAAGCAACCAAAGGCCATGAGCTGGGAGCTGGACTAGAGCCGATTTTTCCAATTGAGCATGACAAATACTCAGTATTTCCATAACAAGGTCAAGTCAGGGGTCTTACCATCACTGAAAGGGCAAGGTCTGCTCTATCTATATATTGCATGGGGAAACTCAAGTCACATCCAAGCACAATGAGCCTTTCAAACCCCTCAAATCAATCGTGGCTGCTGCACAGTGCCCCCCAAGCTGCCACAGCCCAGTACAGCCAAGCATCCTGCAGTTGCTTGAGGGTAGGGGAAAGGTTTTAAGTAAAGCATCTGCTTTGTGTGCTGAACACGGCATGGAAAGGATTGTATACACTCATTTAAAACTTGTCCCTCAAGCATCTTATTGGTGAGCACTTCTAGATAGCTGACACTCATCCCCAACTTCAATTTCACTGCTACTCATTGCACAGCACAACTTCTTGTAAGAAAATCCCCTTCACATCTGGGCTGAGTGCATTACTGCAAAACACTACCCTTGAGCAGTGCTGCCTTCTCCCTGCCTCACTTTCCCTGCCATGTCCTCGGAACATTTATATTTACTCAGCTTTCATCAAGGTCTGTCTGACCGTCAAAAGAAAAGCACGGCATGCTCAAGAGCACAGCGCTGTTGCTATGATTTATTTTGGGCTGAGCACCAATCTTATTATAGGCAGCTTCATCTCTCTGTTTTTTTGATACCCACTCATGGCAGGGCATGTTATTATTAACAACACCCAAGTCTTCAATCCTCTTTCACAAACCTGAGAATTCATTTCTCCAATACATTTCTCAAATATACCAACATATGGATCTAAATGAATAGCAAAAAACTCTGAAAACGGTCCTGAAGATAACAGATACATTTCAGCCTTGGAGAAGGACCTTGACTGCAGCTTGTCTCCCAGCCTCTACATCATGACCTTGTAATGGTCAACAAAAAGGGCCACAGTTGCTCCTCTGGCACCACAGCAGGATTAGGCAAGGTAAGAGGGCCAAGCTGCCCCTCGTGTGCATCCCACTTCCCAAGAGAGCACCAGACTGGAGAGGTATTTGAGCTGTAAGTAAGGGGTCGCCATTCACTGGTTCATCCCAGAGCCATTTGTAAATACAGTTTTGGGGCGAGCTTGTTGAGTCATACTGTAAAAATACCTCAGGCTGCATAATTACATTTTTAGAAAAGTTATTCAGTTGAAATGCACCATTAATGGCTTTAGAGATATTTGTTCCATAAGTAAAAACAAGAGCCCACGCCACGCACTCTCAGTCATGCATTTGCAAACACACTGGTGCAAGACACCGACCATCGTTGCCACTCCCTGGGACACACACCATCCCAGGCACAGGTCTGACACCCCTCAGACTCCCCCTCATTCCCCCACACTCCATCACTTGCTTTTCCTGCTTGTTTTCAAATCCATATGCTGGGTATGTGCTGCCCACACCCACAAATTAGTATCAGCCTGGGGAGGATACCATCAGCTGCTGGGAAAGCTTGATCTAAGGCTTGAGGGGCACTTTCACGGGGTGCATGGTGCCACACATGGGCTCTGGTGTTTCCTACCATGAAAGCTGCAGGAATACCTGCTTTGGCTCAGAAAACAAGGGAAGTGATGTGCAGGGGTGGGTGGATGGTGGTGAAAAAAGTGTCCAGGTTTGCTTTGAGGCGCTCAGCACCCATTTGCTTGGAACTTAAATCACATTAGCTCAAAGTAAACTGTTTCTAGGAATAACAGAGTGAGAAAATGCTCTTCCTAGGTGGCTGATCCTCACGGAGTGGTTGGACAGAGAACCCATCTCTTGAGCACAGCCTGAAGGTGGCAGCAGTAACATTTCATACACTTCACTGATCAATATTTTAATCCTGATGGAAAGGATGGGTACGGTGGTCCTGGGAAGAAGGAAACCAAGGACTTTGCCCTTATCCTGCAGCTCCTGTGAGCAGTTAAAAAGCAAGCAAGTGGGACTGCCCTTGTTTTGTCAGTCCCTCAACACTCTTTGTAGAATGTCTCCCTTGCTGGCTGGGGCTGCAAGATACTGGACAAAGCGAGGGCAGCACAAGCAGCAGTGCAACCTTATAGACTGCCTTCCTTCCAGCTAGAGAAAGATTCACTCCAGAAGAGCAAATAAAAAAAGTCCACAGAGGTGATGTGTGCATTTGATGCTGTATTCAGAGCAGGAGGCAGTGAAACTCCTATGGTGATGCTGCACATGGCACCAGAGCTGCAACTGATAATATGAAAAGACCATTTTAATTACATTTATCAGTAGTACTGTTGCCCAGTCTGCACACCAAGGTTGGGACCTCTCCAGCACTGGCTGCACTATGAGTGCCAGCAGCACCAACAGCTCTCCCCTGCTGCAGAGGGACCGGACCTGGTGCTCTGCCCCCCTTCCCCTGTCCCATCACTGGTGCACAGAGGTGGGAACAGTACAGAGGTGTTCTGGCCCAGCCAGAACAGCTATCACATATGGAGGTGTGAAAAGCAGGATGCCTTGGATGAGGGGTACCGTGAACACCAGCTAGGCAGGTTTCTCCATGACCCACCACCTCAGCTCTCCCTTGCTCCTCAGATGCCTTTATGTCAACATAGTTCAGTAATTTTAAAATTACTGAGTAATTAACACTAGTAATGAGGAGCCAGAGGTGTAACGAGGTGAAGGAACAAGGCACGGAGAAGGGAGAGGATCATGCATCTGTGCTGAAGCTGAAGGCTTCATCCCCTGCACCCTGGTGTCAGCAGGTCACCAGCACAGAGTTCCCCCAACTCGAGTGCCAAGGCGTCGGGAGCCTCCGTGTGCACGTCTGGCGAGAGAGTCGCCGCCGGCGAAAGGCGAATGTCATTGTCTGCTCCGAAATCAGCAGAATTTAAATCCTATTAAATCAATTTATTAGAGCTTAATTTGCATGAAATTAAATTCGGCCCCTATTCAAGGAGCCGTCACTCCCTTAAATCATCATCACTGAGCATTTTACATGAGCCTAATTAAAAACTCTGCTGGAGCACTGCCCACGTATTCCCCTTTCACCACTCAACCTGTGCTTGCCAGTTAAGAGTCCCACTGCCCTGGGAGACACCTTGTCCCACCCACCCACGTGCTCCCCCAGTCACAGAGACACCCCATGTGGCTGTTGGGTGGAGGAAGACCAGAAGAGGCCACTTTGTACCCCAAAAGTTCATCACTTCCTTATTCGGATGCCTTGGATGCAGTTGGTTATGGTTGGATGGCCATGCCCATCGAGAAGGAAGAGGAGGTGGACATCACTGATACATCCCCTGAGGGTGATCCTGGTCTCTCAGGAGCACTCACCTCTTTGATCCTCTGCAGCAGAGGGAGCAGCCAGTCCTTATTCACCTCACAGTGACTGTCCAGAAAGGTCAGGACACCTGCTTTTGCCACATCTGCCCCTCGGATTCGGGACCGGATCAGACCTATTCAGGGACACACCACGTCAGCTGCTGTCCAGATGGCTGGGTAACACCCCCAGGCTCCTCCAGCATGGTCTCTTGCACTCATGCATTCCCTGGGTTTTGACCTGCCTGAACCTCATTCAGATAAAACATGGCCCAGGTTCATTGCCTCCCTCCTGATGCTGCAAGGTATGCTAACCATTTCCTAAGTTTCCCAAAGCAAATAAATGGTTCCACCAAGATATACGATTTATGCCATTTATGCCAATCCTTAATTTGCACAATTAATTCTGCTGTCACATTCTGGGGCAAAACATGACTCAAATGCTTTCATGACCCCCTTCAGGTAATAAATCTAACACAGACATAAGGCAGTGGGGAATGCACCAGGGGAGTTGAGGGTGAGATCACCTCGTGCCAGAATTAAGCTTTTCTTAGACTGTTAACTTTCCCCTGCTGTGCCTCTTTCTGTGTCCCAGTGACCCCCAGATCTCTCTCCTGCCCTGAGGCAACTTGCTGATCTGCAGCTCAATGGGAACACACTTTCTACCAAGGAAAGAGAGTTGGTTTTCAAGGTGCTAAGAGCCCACTTGGCTCACCAGGGACCTGATGGTGAATTTAGAATCCTTTGGAGATGGAAGTGGATTGCTGCATGTGTTTGTGAGAGAGAAAAATGAAAAAAAGAGGGACGTCATGAAAAGCAGCTGTACACATGGATTTCACACTAGTCTCTTCAGCAAAATCATTGCTCTTAAAGATGCTCTGTTCCTATTTATGCAGGAGTTAAAAAGCTTTTCAACATTCCTCCTGCATGCAGTTGATGCTCAAGTGAACTGCAGCACAAGAAAGGAGATGGTTTGTTGGCAAACAAGAGGGGATGCGGGTGACTCAAGAAGAGCAGAGCTTCTTTATGAAGGAGAAACAGTGGCAATATGAGGGGTCATAGGGACAGATAAAGAGAGATAGAAGGGTTTCAGGGAGCAGTCACACATCAGGTCCATGTAGAAGGTCACTGACTTTCATATTAAAATTCCCTAGAGGAACAGGGTCAAGGAACAGCCTCTGAGCAGCAGGGAGAGGGACAGGAGAACAAAGCCTGGAACAATCCAGCATTTGCCAAGGTCACCTTCTACAATACAGGTTGTCACTGTATCTCTCTCTGCAACTCCTAAAATCTCGTGGGTAGCTATGTGTTCTGCACCAACTCCAAACCTCCCCAGATCCCAGCAGGCCCTGAGGGATACAACTTAAGTGATGTATTAAGCAATGTAATCCCTGGGTAAGCAATCTATTAAGCAAGGTAAGGCTGGCTTCCCACATTCTGACTGATTTATAGAGCACCAATACCTGTGGGTCTACATGCTGGAGATAAGCACATATGTACCTCCATCACACAGGACAGAAAGATGAGAAGGATGTGAGGGTCTACGGAGACCTCCCTTATTCTCCTGCCAAAGCAGGTATGTCTCTTACACCCATGAGATTTGATGCCACCCTGTCACCAGACCTGCAGAGCTGAAACCCTCTGCAGAAAGAAACCATGATGAATCTCCACTCCTCAGTCTCCTCAACCCAGCACCCACCTGGACTCACACCTTTGATTTGCAGCACGAAAAAACTTAGGGTTTTGTTCTCCTAATACCACAAAGAAGAATTTGAAAGCACACACGCAGGCTATGGGGAGTTGGAAAATGTCTCAAAAGGTTGTCAGCAGCAGCCCAGTAGGACGTACATTCATCCTCCACACAGCCTTTCTTAATCTTTCAAATATAATTAATTATTAAAAAAAAAAATCCCACAGAAGCAGCAGGAGCAGATCTCCTCTCTTTTATTAGAGCAAACATCTTTACAAATAAGACCCGGGGCTTTGTTTTGCCTGTTCTAATTTTCTGGCTAATAAGCTACAGCTGAGCCTCACTGGATATCTTAATAGTCCCATCTTTTTCAGCAAGAGAGGGGCGATCCATTTCAAATCCCAGCCCTTTATCACATCCCCTTTTATCATGGTCCTCCTGACCCCAGGAGCTGCTGACCTCCCCTGTTGGCCACTCCATGGAGGTCTCCCCTGACTCCATCGCTCTCACACCTCCCGAAATCTTGGTATCCCACCTGGGTTGTGGGCAGGTAGCTCTTACCTTCTCGCCGTCCATTCCGCAAGCACTTCACCTTGGGGAGCTGTCCCAACAAGCGGCAGTCATCAGCTTGGGAAACACAAAAGGGAGGACATGTCACCCTCAGCCCTCATGGTGGCTCTGGTAGTAGAAATGGGGAGTCCTAGGGGAGACTGTGAGCAGGGAGTACCCTGTCCTGGACTGGCTGATGGCTTGTTAGGGTGATAGCAGTGCTGGGTCACAACACTCTTACCCCTCAGCTCATGCAGCACAAATCCTGACTGGCAGAGCAGCAGTTTTCATGAAACTAGCGTAAATTCAGCAGACTGACACTGAAAGCAGCTGAGTTATGCTCTAAAATCAGCACAGAAGAGTTGTGGTTGGGGTCAGAATCTGATTTTTTGCACAGTAATGCAAATTACTATTTTTGGTAGCTGCAAAGCAACGCACAAGCTCTTTGATGTGCGTCTGGTTGGCAGGGCAGGAGCTTCCTGTGGTGGCCTAGAGGCTTCAGCGAGGAGAAAGGGATGGTCAAAGAGAGCCCTGTGGAGCAGCTGGGGGCTCCTCATGCCCTGGGCAGCAGCTCTATGAGGCAGAAAGGCCTGACAACCACCTACACCTGAGCTAGGGAGGTCCTGCAATCCCACACGCAGTCACTACCTGCAGCACCAGCATCCATCTTCACCTGGATTTCTCCCAGCAAAGTGGAGGATGTCAGAGCAGGGCCAGAGCTGGGTCTGCAGGCAGGTGCACCCATCACAGCCCCCTCTATCTCTGCACCCTCATACTGTGAACTTCCACAACCCCTTCACGCCTCCCACAGCTCTGCCTCCTTTTCTTTGGCGCTATAAACACACCCACACATGCCCCATGCCCTCTGCCCAGCCCCTGCACCTGCACACACCTCTGAGCACTTTCATCTCCTCCAGCAATCTTTGCTGGTAAAGAGACATCACCGTACCATACCCTGAATAATTCGGGGACAGAGCTGGGACAGGGGAGCAGAAGTGGCAGGGCTTGGCTACAGACACACAACGGAATTCTGCTGTGAATTCACATGCAGAAAAGCTGCATCCCAGTGAATAACAAGGCCAGCAGGTAGAGAGAGGTGAGAAATGAGACACAACTGGGCATGAGATAAAAGCACTAATTGTTTGAGGTGGGTTGCAGGGAAAAAACTGACCATGTGTGTATAGTGTATTATGCAAATACATGCATTTTATGTAAATGCATGCAGAGCAGATGCCAGCAGGCTCAGACTATCACAGGAAAGAAGATGTCAGAGAGGTGAGAAGTGCTGAGTAGCTGAGGGTCTGCTCTAAGTTACGCAGGAAACATGCTCCCCTCTGGTGCCCTGGGATGAGTTTAAACCCAGTCCTGCTTGTTCTCCGTGGCTCATGGCAGCTGGTATGCTGTGACAAGGGAGCTTCATTTCTACAAACCTGTTTCCTTTCAGGAAGGCAAGTACTTTGTTTATTTAGCCGAATACCTGGCATCTACTTCCTCCATCCTTCAAAAATCCTGCTCTGCTGTACTCCAGAGCAGCTCAAGTCCTTGCACCTGCTCCTTTTCCCCACCACAGCTGGTTCCCAAACTTGTCTAGTCTGCCCACTCCGAGTGCTGGAGCTACTCCAAAGCTCACCGTAATCACGGCAACTCCTTCCCCTAGCTTCAGCAACTTCCCAGGGAGGTGTCAATGACAGGAAGTGGGTCTTGTGTGAAATCTGTCCCTAATGCTCTCCAAGGCAGTGCCTATTTATAACTTCCAAGAGCAAAGCCTAGATTCATGTTTTCAAAAACCTGTCTGGCTTTGTTTTCAGGTTTCCTAGTTTACGGCTACATTTTGCAGCTCCTTCAAACGTAAGTGTCACAGACCACTCAGATGGTTTATCATCCTTTTTATGCCTGAGACAGTATTTTTGAGCACTTACTCTCAGCACCTGGATCTTCAACTCGTGCATCGCACTGGGCAAGGTCTTTAGCTGGAGTGGTTCCCTGGGAGTCCCTGGGGCTTCAGCTACCTTCTACTGGAGATCAGACCTATCGATTTAACTTGAGTCATGCTATTAACTGAGAGAACAGCAGGAGGATGTGGGCAGGATGTGTGGTGCACAATGCTATTTATGGTGCCTCTCAGAAATGGGAAACCCACACAGGGAATCCTCATTATATGGGTGAAAAAAAATCAAGAGTTGCTGACCACCTACATAAATGTATACAGAACATATACATAAGTCCAAAGGGTCAGACTGTCATTATTCCCTGCAATTCCAGTGTTATCAACCCAGAATTGCTCCTGGCTGCAGCTGAAAGCCAGATCAGACACACTACAGCTGTGGTAGGATACAACGTGTAAGGACTGGATTCATGTCTATTGGGCATAAAAACAATTTGCCGTGTGCTTTTCTTGTATTATTTTCATGAAGAGAGATTTGATCATTTGGAACTTGAATTCTACGCGGCGATGCAAACCCAGCACAGCAGGGTTTGCTCTCCACAGCTACACAGCTTTGAATTTCCTTCCACTTCAGCAAACTCTTTCCCATCTCTGCGTGCATCCCAGTCTCTCACAGGCTCTTTCAGTTTGGCCTCTTGCTTTTAATACAGAAAGGGTCACTTACGATCATCACTGTAGTCATCCACTAGTATGATTTCATGGACGAGGTGCACTGGGGTGCGGTTCAGCACGCTAAAGAATGAAGAGAGAAAATCCATGACAGTGCTTGACCAAATTAACAACCCAGCAAACGGAGTGGAAAAACCTAGGAACTGATCTCTGCCAAAGCACAGAAGACAAGGCTGGGATTTCTGGAAAGGATATACTAGATAAGACCCAGAAACCACTCCCCCCCCCCCAACAGTGCCTGGATATCAACTCCCTGTAGCCTGACCTAAGAGCCAAGCGCTCGGTATTCCTGGGAAATACCTGAGATTGACCCTTATCACCCTTGTGAGCAAAAGCAGAGCACCATGTAAAGCCAGGAAAAACTGGCTTTTTAGCAACATGCACATTGCACTGGGATTCCTAACTGGGCTTAGGAAAAGCTGCTTGTCACCCCAACACCTCCTCTGGGGCTAATGATACGGTGTCCAGCAACAGCAGGGCCAACACAGAGAAAATTACCCAGCTCAAACCCATCTTTACACAGCTCACAGCTGCAGCAGGACAACTCCTGTTTTTATCCATGAGCTGATTGTGTTTCAGAGGCTGCCGAGAGGATAAGAGCAGGGTTGGAGCGCATCTAGTTAATGAAAGAGAGAGTCTGGAGGATGTGGTTCACAGCTCCCTCCATGTGGACAGACACTGTGAAACATGGCTGAAAGCTACAATCTTCCCTTAATTATGCCACCAAGGGTTTTTTTTTTATTATTATTATTAAAAAGCCTAGACCTGTTCTTTCTCTTTCTCTCACACTGCCTAGACCTGTTCTTTCTCTTTCTCTCACACTGCAGAGTTTGGCAAAATTATACAAGCCTAAAATCCTGCCCCAGCAAAGGGTCAAGGCTGACTTCTTGAAGCAGAAACCCCAGGACATCCCAAAAGTCTCCTAAGTGCTTGGTTTGGGCTTTGATAAGGCCAGTTGGGTTGTACAGGCTTTTCCAGCATTCAAACTTCTTTGTCTTCATCCTGAGTGTGGTTCCTTTTTCACACAGGATTTAAAATCCCCCCAAATTTCAGACCTTCAAAATTCCCACTGGCATTAGAGGGCAGTCACCCGACTAGCTAACAACCTTAAAGCCCCTGATCCCTGCAGATCCTCATTAACAGGTTTTCCCAGTCTCTCAGGCTCTCAAAACTCCAGACAAAAAAAAAAAAAAAAGCCTGGAAACCTGGAAAAGCCACATCCTTGGCTCAGACCCCAGACACAAGGGCTACAAAGGACAGGATCCCCAGGGGACATGGGTGCTTGGGAGCCACACTGGCAGAAATGCAGAACGGTTTCACAGCCTCACCCCTGGATATCTGAGGACATTCACCAAAGGGCTGCATTTCTCTGATGAAACCTTCTTGATGAGAACTCACAAGACCACTCCACCCAGGGGGTGGCCCTTGCCAGGTGTCTGCTGCCTGCACTGGTGTACATCCCCCACCCCCCACTCCAGATGCTGGAAATACAACCCTCCAGAGAACTGAGCTGGATTTTTTTGGAAGGCGTACAGGATATCCCAAGGTAGATGCTTGAAACAGAATCATAGAATCACAGAATGATTTGGTTTGGAAGAGACCTTAAAGATCATCTAGTTACAACCCCACTGTCATGAGAAGGGATGCCTTCCACTAGACCAGAGTACTCGATGCCCCATCCAATCTGGTCTTGAACATGTCCAGTAAATGGACATCTACCAGTTCTCTGTGCCTCACCACCCTCCCAGTAAAGAATTTCTTCCATATATAATGGATGCTCCCTGCATGTTGGTTTTGGGGTTTTTTTCCCTCAGCAGAAATCCTGAAAAAAGGGGGGTTCATATCAGACTGGAGTGGGTAAGCCTGGCACCTCCCTTGTGGAGGTCCTCAAAAATCACTTCCAAGAATGACTTTCCCTGGAAACACAAACTCTTCCAGTTTCAGGATCTTAGCAAAAACCATTATTTCCCCCACTTCAGATGCCTTGCATGTTAATGTCAGAGTGGGAAGGGAATAAAAGGTGCCGTCCCCTACACAACAGTAGCTGTGGCCACCCTGACAACACCGTGGCTTGTACCAAGCAGAGTCAGACAACACAGCCTCACCAACATCTGGAGCCTGTTACTAGGAAAAAGTGCCTGAGCACCCCTCCTCCTGCTGGGGCACACAGAACAATTTAGATGTGCTGTTTCCACCTGTCAAGTGTTTTTTAATTATTATTATTAATAGGTTTGTTATTTTTTAAAAATCCCCACACGCGAGAGCTGAGTTCAGCAAATTACCGCAGCCGAGCGTCAGTAGAGAGAGACAGGAGAGCAATATCACGCTCAGTGGAATATTTAACAAGCGCTGATTGCCTGGAAACCTAACTCAGTGAAACCTGCAGGAAAGAAGCAGGCTTGTAAAAAAGCTAGCAAAATAAATAAATAACCCATGGAGAGCGGGAGGGGAGGAGGCAGCGGGCAACTTGAACATTCAAATCCCGCCTCTGCCTAGTCTCCCCTACGGATTCAGCAGCCAGAAGTGCAATGCAGGGCTTCGCTCTAGGGGAAGGAGCACACGAAGGGGCTGATTCTTGCTTTTGCTGGTACCAGCCAGAATAACTCAACCAAAACTGTGGCACTTGGCTGTGTAGACTCAGACCTGGGCTCTAAGTGGTACTCAATGCCTTTGGAGGAATTCCCTCCGAGGCAGCTCTTACGGAAGAAAATCCAGCATGAAAATTCCCATGGCGCTGGGTCGGGAAGATGTGTAGCCCCATCTCTGCTCTGCTGCTCCTTCTGTTCCCAGCTTAAGGAACTCGCTGCCAACTCTATGCCTGGACTTCCCACACCATAGATCATGAAACATGTCCCCTGAATGCCAGCAATGGTCATCTCTGGGATGCAGAGCATTGGCCAGAGGGGGGGGGAAATTTAGCCAGCATGCTGACCTACAAGGGAAGGACGTCTCCAAGGACTGCTCTGGTTCCATAAACCCTCATCCTTCCATGGGGTTAATGACAGACACCACTGTGGGTGACACAGCATCCCCTTATCCTGTACCATCACAGCCCTCTCCCATCAAATCTCTTGTGGGCCTCCCTTACCACATGACACTTTTCCAAAACTCCAGTGAACAACTCACCCTCACCCTGGTGAGGGCGGCCCAAAGGCTGGCTCTAAGGGACCTGATGTTCACTGATTTCAGCACTCTTTGAGCTCATTATTGCCCTTACAAGTCTGTGCACAGACCCCAGCAAGCCCAAAAACTGCTGCTAAGCTAAAGGCCCCTTGATGCAGGCACAAAGAGATCCAAAGGCTGCAACACCACAACCATAGCCCACTTCCCTACTCAGCCAAGAGCAAGCATGCTGGCTTTCCAGCAGAGCCACATCCACATCTCCAACACATTTTCTGCCTGTGCTCTATTAATCACATGATAATGCACACGATGTTGGAAACACAGAAGACTATAAACACCCCTACTGCAGTACTCCTTGGGGAGGATGGGAAACAGAGGCACCAAATCCTGCACATTTTCAACGTTACGGGGATTTTTTTTTCAGACAGACTACAAAAGCACTTCTAAAAATTCAAAGCCGGTTTTTCTATTACTTTTGCCTCTGCTTAGCTTTGATTTTTTTTAATACTTTCTTTTCTTTATGTCTCTGCATGGCTTTTTTTCCCCTTTTATATGGGTAAAATCAGAAGACAATATTGTAGTGCTTTGAAGTTACTCTGCTATTTATAGATTTCTTTCCCTGAAATCAAACATAGGCAGGTATATACTGCATTGATGGGCACATTTTAACAAATGAAACAGCTTTTATATTCTGTTGAGACAGAGATCACAACATTTTCTCCCTTAAATTGCCACAAGTCCTGTTACCACTGAAATGAAAACTCATGCCTCTAGTCCAGAAAGTGCTTACATTTGCTCAATACATTAAGACCAGATTCATTGCTGAATTATCTTGTAAAGTCAATGCTGAAATTTTCTTTGTTTCAATGGATTTAGCAGATCTTATGCAGACGTAGCCATGGAGAATTTCACCCTAAATTTTCATCGTTAAGGTCCTTCTTCCATCATCCTTGACAATTTGGGATCCCTTTCCACCTACCTGGAGGTAAATATTGGATCTAGCCATTTCACCTCCAAATAAATACCAGTGCAAAAGTCACCCTGACATATAAGACATGGAAAATGTTCACGTGGAGGAGTTTAGACCTTCTGACCAAAAGTCAGTATATTTTTAGTCATCACCCAGAATACCACTTGCTTTAGAGAGATGGCTGTGGACATTGATCCTCGGGAACTCATGAACCCATTAATTTTCTCCATGGCAACATATTGGGACTTGTTGGGGGAAAAAACCCCACCTCTGGGAGTATAATAAAGTGTACGAAGGGCTAAGGGTCACAATTATCGAAATCAGACCACGAGTGCGGGGAGAAAATGCCCGCCAAAATGAGCTGCTTCAACAACCCCAAATGGCTAATTATGTGGGAAGAGAGACATCACACCAAGAATAACCATAATGAGCTTTGATTACACTGCGGCTTTTGCATTTTATTCTTTCAAATACCCACCAAGCTCTTTGAAATTCAAGGGTTCTCTTATGTTAACATCAAAAGGTAAAAGCGCATGGAGGGCTGTGTACTCAGTCACCACAAGAGATGATTAGCAAATTAAGAAAAAAAAAAAAAGCCCAGGGTTTAAGGAAAAAGCAGGAAAAAAAAAAAGAAATGAAAAAATAGTCAGCACGAAGTGCTAATTATACAGTGTCTGTGTAACACCTGGCTTGTTTTTGCTTCTCTAATCAGGCTCATTTCAGTTATGGCACAGATTCTATATGGTGCCAACGCTGCCAAAGCAAGGAGGTGCGTGGCTTTGTCACCTCCCTGTCTCAGATGTGTCTGGATGCAGACAAGTTAGTGGCATGAGAGGAAGGTGTGAGGTGCTGCCTGCCCAGGACATCACTTCTCTTACTTATAAGCACTGGAAAATAAAAGACACGATATTCTCCCTGCTAATTAATGACCTAAATATTTGATGTGGTATTCACAGCACTCGCATCGGGACTTTTGCCAAAGGATGTATTTTGGTTTGTCAGCAAGAGGTAAATAATTAAAGTTTCCTTATTCCTGCTCTGAGCTCTCCAGCTGCAAGTTTGAAGAATAAATAAATAAAAACCACTCAGCAGAGTAAACGGGACTGTCTCACTCTCTGCCCAGCAGGTCACCCACACAGCAGGATTAAGATTCCCTTGCTAAATGCAGGCTAGCATAAGATGGAAAGACAGAAAGGAAGAAATTGCTTGTTTTGTTTTTCTTTTTTAATTCTAAATGCCTCTGTATTGCTTAATTTCTCCCTTGCTGCTTCCTTCCCATGTTGGGTTTACTTACACGGTCCCATCCCCATACTGTTGGAGACCCTCACCATCTTTAAGGCACTGAGTCTTGGAGCTTGAAGCTGAACCACAGAGGGATAAGGAACTTGTTCAAGGTCATTTGAAAAGTGAGCAGTTGAAACAATCCAATGGTACTTTCTCCCATCTGCACAGTTTAAAAAAATAGTAAAAAATCTCAAGAGCTGCTTTGCTATTCACCATCTCCTCCTTTCTGGCCTCTTGTCCCCTTTTCTATTTGCCTTTCTCACAACAGCCACCCCCTACTACCTGGGCAGTTGTACGTATTCACAAGCATAGTTGCACCACATGCATTTATAAATGCTGACTACACTATTTGCAGAGATTTGGGCATTCGATTAATTTGGCCTCTTTTTTTTTTTTCCTCCTGCTTTACTTCCAGCTGGCAAATGGTCAAAGATCATGAAACTTTTAAATGAATTCATTATTCAACACAGTTCACTAGCTTTTCCCAATAGCTCTGACAGTGCAAAATGTTCATAAACGAACCGTCCCAAACACTCACAACGTGACTTGCGTAAGGGGTGGTGTGGAGGCCACGTGTTGCTGCCTCTGCTTCGCAGGTCAGAGCACTTGCACCCCTACCAAGAGCCACGTGAAACAAACTGAGCCTGCCACACAGCTCAGCCTCAACACTCAGGAAACATTAAAGCTCTCAAGCACCCAGGAAAATCACAGGAACAGCAAAATCCTTCCTGCTCATCGTGAACGTAGTCTCTTCTGCAAGAAGCCATTTCGTCCCCTGACAGACGGTGCCTTTACCAGCATTTCCCTCTGCCACTCCTTTGTGTTTACATGAAGTCCTGTAGGAAGTGCCACCCCCTTTGCAGGGATGGTGCCCTATGGCATCACGGCTTTGGACAAGCCAAGCAATGTCCCTTTGCCCTGTTTCTTGCTCCTGTTATGGCAATTAACTGAAAACATTGCTTCTGCGACAAGGCTGGAAAATCCAGTATACTGGAACTCAGGAAACCAGGTTTGCAATTCAAAATCTTCTACTAGCCACAGCCAGATCTGTTTCTCAGTCTGGGTTATTCCAAGAGTGCAAGATGGAGTTGTACTAGGGAGAATAGGGCAGAACAAGTGGCCAATTTACTCACCACTAAACTCAAAGCACTTGGCCACAGACTGTCCCAAAAGGCACAAAGCACTGTCAGAAGGACAGAGTTTGTTTTGAATGGCCATGGAAAATGATCCATGTTGTTACAGCCACTGTGGGATGGAGTTATCTGGAAGATCTAATTAAGCTAAATATTTGCTGAGCAAGAGGGGAAAAAACCCAAGCAGTCAGAAGGCACAGTAAATTAACCTACAGAGGCTAAAGAGGCAATGAGCTCTCAGCTGGGTCCAAAAAGAGTTAGAGAGGTGGCAATATGTGCCCAGTAGCCACCAGAGAGGAGCAGAACAGGACCCACGTCACCAGCACAACTTGCCACCAAGGGTTGGTATCCCTAGCATTGGTTGGATGAAAGCAAGTCCCTGTGCACTGCATCCAGAAGGAAAACAGTAAACCCTGATGCCAAGAGGCCACCTCCAAGCCATAGGGACCAGAAAAAGGAGAGTCAGCTCAGGATCTCAGCCCAGAGGGAGGCAGAGAAGATGTGGGATCCAAGGCTGTCGTCTCAGTTCCTCACTGCCTGGGCTTGCCTCTGTGGTGCAGCTCAGTGGAATGCTCCGTGGAGCTCTGGCATTGTTTGGAGATCAACCTTAGAGACACAGGACTCAGAAGGGGCCCCAGAATTGGGGAAAAACTCTCCAGACAAACAGGAGTGCTGGAATTGCCAGGGCACATAAGAAAGAAGGAACAGCGCACATGGGCAAAACTGTGGTGGAAATCACACACAGCCGGGTAAGGAAGGCAGTAAAGCCAACTAATCAAGTTAAGCAAAGAAAATAAGAGGAAGAAGGAAGAAAGTAATTTTATAGCTGGAAATCAGAAACTTCAGAAAACAATAACCTAGAAGAAGGAAAAATTCAATCTATCCGTATTTCTAACCTTGCCATCACTGCAATGAACAGTTCTCTAATGAAGCCAGCTATGGGGGATCCAGGTATAAGAGCTGCATCATGCATCTAACATTTTTCATGTGACAACATTACTCATGATCGTACCTGGTAGGACAGTCAAGTGATGAGTTATGAGGAGAAATGAGATTAAAGTCCATCTCTGCACTTAAAGCTTCCTATATCTCAGTGGGGGCCAGAGGACTGCACCTGCCATCTCTGTTACAATTGGTTTTGGAGAATGGCAGCTTTATGCAAGGCACTGTAAAGACAAAAGAGAAGGTTCAAGATCAAGGAGGTGGCACAGAGCACCAAGTGTCAGTATCACCCAAAATCCACAGATCCTAGAGAGAGAAAGCAGTGACAGATTATTAAGTGTGAAAGAAGGAGATGGGATTGGGCACGAAACCATAAAGCAAAGAAGGAATTCAATTTCAGGACTGTCAAACTCATTTGTGGCCCTGGGTGTGCTCACCTGAGGAAGGATGCTGTTTTCAGAGAAAAGTTCAGCAAGGATGTGACAGTGAACGAGGAATGACTGAAGCCTCCCTGTAACCAGCAACCCCAGTCTGACCAGTACCAATGATAGCAAGGGGTCCCCGGGGATGTCAAGGTTTAAAAGACAAGACTTGCAGCAGGGCACAAATCTTTACAATGTAGGCACGAGATGCACCTGCAATACACTTACTATTGGCACAGATCAGAGTGCATCCAAGCTTGCTACAGAGGAACCCACCAGCCTAGACCCGGAGACAGACCCCTCGAAGGTGTGGTGGGCACACCTCACCAGTTCTTCCCACAAGAGAACTTGCAGATTCAAGGCATATACTGGGATTAAACACTGATTTGAAAAACCTGCAGTGAAAATTAAGCCTTTAGTCTATTCACTACAGCAAAACACAGCCAAGAACAAACCAACAAATGAAGGAATGGCCACATGCCCAGAGCGCTCCACCGTGTACCCGCAGGAGTACAGAAACCGTCTTTGTAAACCTAGTCTGCGTGTGTGCCATTAGGGCTTCT
Organism: Chiroxiphia lanceolata; assembly: GCF_009829145.1. NCBI lineage: Eukaryota > Metazoa > Chordata > Aves > Passeriformes > Pipridae > Chiroxiphia > Chiroxiphia lanceolata. Next base: position 16,529,046 of record NC_045639.1, read on the forward strand.
CAATTAGCAAGCCTTTCTGGCACTTGATGGGTCACTGGAGAAGCTCAAACAGCACTACCAGAGAAAATATCTGTACAATGATAGCTGTCCCTAGAGGACTGGGAGAAAATACAGCTGAGCTCTGATACCCAGCTGGATATAAAAGCTCTTATCCTAGACTTTGTCTAATCTGCTAACGCTCCCCCAAGTGTTTCCCGTGCTAGACCCTGCAAAGGGAGCACAGCTCCTTACTTTCCTGAGCATCCCACTGTAAAAGCTACTTCTCTAAGACCAACTTTCACTCTAATTTCTCTCGAACGTCATTTGAGACCACAGCTGGTCCCATTGTTACGGTGAGTGCAAACAGATTCTGCCTTTATTTGTGAAAACCTCTAGCTCACTCACCATTTTTTAAGAGATCACCAGAGCTCTTACCTCCGAATTGTCCTTAGCAGGGTTGACCTGGCCTCATTGTGGAAGGTGATGATGACACTGGTTGGTGGGAGGTCCTGGCCATAGTGCAAAGTTGTACACCTGGGGAAGGAGAGAGAAGAAAAGGCCATTCAGGTACTGGAATTCAAAGTGGGAGCTTACTTAATTTACATAGACAGCAGAGTCCATCAGTAAATGGTCCTCCAGCCACTATTACAAATAAATAAATAAGAGCTTTTCTGTCTGAATCTCGAAAATGCCAAGTAAGTCACTGAGGATTAAAGCAGCAAAGAATTTAACTGTCATTGATAGGAAGGGATGAGAAGGGATGCCCAGCGGGCAGCCCTTTCCTCTAACCAACGTTTCCCAGCTAGCACTCTCACATCCACCCAGCTGGTGGCACCAGCAGAGGTAAGAGCATCCTTGCAACTCCAGCTCCAAGCCATCTCACTCCCAACCTCCCGAGGCAGCAATTTCCACCAGTTGCAAGGTAAGCCAAGTCCTGTTTCTAAATTGATTGTTTCCTTATTCATTCTGCCTTAATGGCATAACCGAACTACAGGGAAGATTGGGATTTAAAACTTTCCAAACCCACAACTGTGACCACGGCCCCTGCTGCCTCCTTCCCAGGAGGAAATGTCACAGACTCAGTAATTACTTTGACCTTTAGCTGATTACATTTGTGGCTTTTATTGACCGATACCAACATATTCCTTGCTCAGAAAATCCAGATACACCTCTTACATCTGTGATGCTCTTTCCAGGTCCCTATCAGTCCCTGTGATGACACAACAGCAGTAGGAGCCCATACCCAGCCTGAGGAGCTCTCCATCACAGCCATTATGTCCCTTCACATCCACATGCCAATCACCTGCCGCTGTGTCACTGCCCAGGTGCTACCACGACTATCCTCAAATCAAGCAGAAAAAAAGGACTGAGCAACCGCCATTAGTTTGCTCCCACCGAGTTCTGGAGCACAGTATCTGCAAGGTGAAGTAAAAACAGATGGGTAAACTAAGCTAGGGATGAAGAGGAGAAAGCAGGTAAGAGTAGCCAGAAATTGCTGGTTTATGCTATTGAACACGGTTATGTTGCACGAGTGAAGAGCCAAAATGCTTGAGATATTATTTTTGACAAGATTTTCCATCTTTTAATTTTGAAATTGCATTTCCAATTATCTACAAAGTGAACTAAACTAAAGGAAAAAAAAGTGTACAACAGGTAAAACAATTCCAAAGATAAGAAAAAAATGGTATCTTGAGTGGGACAAAATATTTCCAAGATCACACTATATCACTTGCTGCTTTCTCTCATTGTTTCACTCACAACCTTTTCCAAATCCTGCTTCAACCTGACCAAAAGCAGTTTTCTCATTGTTTTAGCTGGAAATTCACAATCAAGCCAATTCTAATTCTAGGTACATCCCCAAAGGATGCCAAAGTTGCACAGCTATTCCATATGCAGGAGAAAGTTCAGTAACATTGCCCTGTGTGACAACACCCTCATTCATCAAAATTACATCTCAGGGATGCTGGAAACAGAGGGTTTCTGAATTATGAAACAGCACTGGGTCATGCCCTGAGCTGCTCCCCCGGGTCACTGCAGCCCTGTGCATTATCCAGTAACCAACTCCAGCTGAGCCTTCCCAAACTGATGTGATGAGAAAGAAGTGGCTGTTCAGCTCCTGTTTTGCCATGCTCAGGCTCAGCTCTCACTTGCTTTGCGGAGCTCCAGACTGTTGCAACTGCCTCTCCCTGAGCTATTTATACACTGTTCCCAGATGCATGTCCTTCCACCCACTTCCAGCAGGGTTCTGTGGAGCAAACAAGGGAAGCTATTTCTGGAAAAGAATGAAAGAGGGTGGAAAACATAAAGTCATCAATACTTTACTTATGTTATTACAACAGCTAAGGAGCTAATAAATAAAGCGGCACCGTGTGCGTGCTGTACCACCCACCAGTGGGAGTGCTGGGAATATTGCAACCCTGGCTGAGCGCTCCAGCAGCCCGATGAAGGCTCCTCGTGCGCAACAACTTGCTTCTACAACTCCAGATGTCTGTGCACCAGATTGGCCTCGCTAGACAACATGCATCTGGGAAAGGCTGAAACGTCTCATATGAGCACCTCCAGAGCTTGGTCACTGGTGCTGCAACCCATCCCCGGCTTCTGTTTAACGAGACTCGTTGCATCCCAAAGGGACCAGTGACTGCGCTGCTGCTGCGGAGCAGGCAGGGACCTGGCAGCACCCCCTGCCTCGCTTTGTCTCTGTGGCCAGTACTACACCACAGCTGGGACTTGCCTCTCCAGAAACCAGCCCAAAAAGTGTTAGGCTGAGCTGCTGCATCTGCCAGCATCCCTCCTTCGTGGTTCCTTTGTGGCCCTGACTCTGCCCTTGCCCAATATTTTACCCCTGGGCTATTCTTTCAGGAACCCTCCCAAAGTTTCCTCCAGTTGGTCCCTTTTTTTTTCCCTCCTCCCCTAGTGTAACTGCAGCAAAATATCCTGGCTCCCCAGAAGACAGATTTCAGTTTAAGTTGTTGACTACAAGTGGTTTTTTGGCACTTACTTGGGTAATAAAAACCACAGCTTGGAAAAGCATTAAATCCAGCATGTCCAGAATTATTTTGTGTGACAATTACATCTGGGGTAATTTCAATTTAATACCTCACTGCAAGTGAAAATTGCAGCATGCAGCCCTAAAATTGCTGTAATAATGAAAATAAACCTGCTAAGAGCTGCCTGTGCTACCTCAGGCTGTCGCTGGATAAACGTTTTGTGCCACTTTTGGTATTTCATAGGTCACACAATTGCCAACAAAAAAAGAAAAAAAGAAAAAACAAGAAAAAAACCAACCAAAAAAACAAAAACAAAAACAATAAAAACCACAAACAAACAACAAAAACAAACAAAAAAACCCAAAACAAAACAAAAAAAAACACCTCCCAAACCAGAAACAACACCCATACATTTGCAGGAAACCAATGGAAGTTTGGTTTGGTTTGTTTTAAATTGTTAAAAAAAAAAAAAAAGGGTAAAAAAAGAGTAATAACTGCACTGCCTATATTTGCAGTGTGTTGAAACTCTCTGGCTAAAGTCATTTAAAGTCTGATGCTTTGAAACCTTGCAGGAGGACTGGGGAGCAATCCTAGCACAGCAAGTGCTAGCAGGAATGCTGCCAGGCTGAAGTGCCTGCAATTTGGGCTGCTCCACCAACTCCTAACATCTGGGGGACTGAAAGAATACAGAAGCCAGGCTGGCCTGCCCTAAACACCCCAGAGAGAGTACCCAGATGGAGAAACAATTCTTATTTCCTCCTGCAAACCCAGAAGTCAAACTTTCATTTTACGGAAGTTTCACTTTTCTGTTTTAAAGTTTTTTCCCCATTAAAAACTGAAATAATTTCAGAACTAGAAAGTTATGAAAAGGGTATTCTGGCTGAAAACACCTTGGAGTCACCCTTGGAAAATCCCAGCCTGAAATAGTTGCTTGTTATACTTCTTTCAGGGTGGACAGAGCAGCACATCTCTTCTCCATGTTCCCAATACGCCACTAACAGCTCAGGAATAAATTACAGAGCACTTGTTTGTGGGGACAGGAAGCAGACAGCCAGAGCCCTGCACTCATTGCAGGAACTGCATAAAGTCCCAAACTTTGGACGCTCCAGAATTCCTCACAGGCCTCCGAAGTCCCTTACTAAATATTTTTTCTTGAGTTTCTTCGACCCTTGTGCTCCTGGTGAACGGTGTGGTATCACAGATATATGGCCTATGCACACAGCTGCCTGCCCCTGCATCCCTAGAGATCCTCCTGATGGGGCAACACACATGCTCATTCCCAGGGAATTTCAACCCATTTAACATTTAAAATGACAAACTTAATTCATAGTGCCCCCCACCAAACCAAGGCCCACCTTGCAAACATGGCTATGCAGCACAATGGTAAAGACTAACAGTGTGAACGGAGATGGACCCTGCTCTGCAACCCCTTCTGGTCCTCCACAGGTTCATCCAGAGTGTTTTCTCCTTGACACCTGACATCCCATGCCCACAGAGCTGTGACACATCTCTCAAACCCCACCTCTTACATTCACCCTCTCCTGTGCCTTGTTAACTTCCTTCAAGAAATCAAGAAAAAATTATCATCATCCCACTACCCTAGACTCCTCTACCAGGCTTCTGCTCATTCTTCTGTTCTACTTCAACGGCCATCGCCTGCCAACAACTCCGCTTTGAATTTTTAATGTTTTTCATGAAGTCCAAACTCTCCCTTCAACACAGCTCACCTCTTCCAAAGGACTCTCTGCATATTTATTTCAAACAGCCCACTGCATCAGACAGAGCTACATCACCCTTCAACTCCTGCCTGGCTCCTCTCTTCTCCTTGGAAACACATGGGAGGGCAGTCTCATTGCCACACATCTAAACCAAGGGTATTTGGGTTTTTCTCCACACTGTACACTCACAGCGACCCAGAGGACAGGGACATGCCATCACAAACATCATGGGTTCACCCCCCCCCGATGGACAAACTACTTTGGGTTTCAGATGACGTTCCTCAAGTCTGACTAGCTCTCCAAATTTGATGGTTCTCTTGAGTGAAGACACTTGCAAGAGTTATGTCACAGCAGTGCAGCCACCACAAGCTGCATGTTAGACTTGGACGCTGCACCAGAAGCAGAGAAGAACTTGGCAGAGAGAGGAGACAAGCATAAAAAGTCCTTTTAGCTCACAGAAAGAGTGAAATAAATTACAGAAATCAGAAAGAAAGAGTTCATACTAGTGGCAAAGCTCTTTGCTCATACTCATGCCGAAAGGAGGGCTCTTGCCAGCCTGGTCCTCTGAGGGGACTCAGCCAGTCAGGACTGGAACAAGCCTGGCCTTGGCCTGGACCAAGTTATTGCTGCCTGGGAGAAGCCTATACAGCTTTGCTCAGGCTACACACCAGTCAGTTAATGACTGCCTTCCAGGGACACTGGTGTCACCCCACACCCAGCCGGAGAGACAGAGTGGCAGGGAAAGTGGAGGAGAAAGACCAGAGATGCTGAAAACACACCTGTACCTTACCAAAGAGACAGGAGCCAATCCACTACTGGAAATGGATGGCAGTTCAGGAAAGAAATATGAGGAGAGCTTTCTTTAATAATTTTTCTTTCTTATCACAAAAAACAGCTCAGCCTTCTCTGGTTTGAACTCCTTCACTTTACTACAACAGTCATGCATCCCTGGTGTAGTCACACCAATTCCTTCCACCACGACCCCCGAGGAAACTGAAACAAGTCTTGACAACCAACAGGTGTGAAAAATTTCTCCCTCAAAAGGCAAATGAAAATTACTGCCCCAGGGAGCAAGGAAGCCACCCACCATAGGCAAGTAAACAGTCGCCAGTGGGAAGGAAAGGATTAGAGCCTCAGCTGCCCTGCCTTGGCCAGTAGCAAACATACCCAGGTTCTGCACACCTGTAGGGATGGCAGGACATGCAGGCACTTTGGTTATACCTCTCAGGGTGGCATAGCCCCAGCCAGTGGGAAACCATTGTGCTTAAACCCTGTCTTTGAGCTGAAACAAAATTCACAGAATCATAAAATCATAGAATGTTTTGGGTTGGAAGGCACCTTAAAGATCATCTAGTTCCAACTCCTTGCCATGGGCAGGGACACCTTGCACTAGACCAGGTTGCTCTAAGCCCCATCCAACACTTGAACACTTACAGGGATGGGGCATCCACAATGTCTCTGGGCAACCTGTGTCAGCGCCTCACCACTCTCACAGTAAAGAATTTCTTCCTATTACCTGATCTATTTTTTCTATAAAAATACTCTAAAAATAGGGACTCTGAACACAGTGTGATATAAAACTATATAGCAATGTATGTGCCAACTCGTATGGAAGCTACTAAGTTCATAGAGCTAACTGCTGGACACCTCACTTGACCTCTGGGTAACACAGTCTCTGGCATTTTTCCCAGTTATTTCTGCATTTCTCAGTTATCCATGCATTAAGCCCAGTGACTTGTGTCTGACTGCAGAGCACCTTTCAAAAAATCATAACCTGATGACCTCCAGAGATGGAAAATCCAAGGTGCGCTGTTCATGTTACAGTCAATGCATCAGTCTCATACAACAGTATAAATGGGATGTGACAATTCAGTATTTGCATGACCAGAGCACATGGAGGGGTTGGTGATCTTCATGGTATTTACCTCCATCAACACGCTTGGTTCTTCTTGGCTCTCCTCAAGCATCCTTCCTGCATGCTGCCTCAAAATACTTTTTCACTCAGCTTTGACAAAATTCTACTTTGTCTTCCCAAGACATGCCCTCCTCCTTCTATGGGTATGCTTTGCCCCTCCTCAGTCAAGATGAGGCTGCCAAACAGAGGCCTGACCATGGTCTGCCTCGCTGCACATCTCCAGCACCACAGCACCCAGGGCTTTGCCAGGGCACAGCTGCCAGCAGTGAACCAGCTGCTGGCACATCCTGCACTTGGAGTTGGATCTGGGACAAAGATCTACCGAGAAAGCTCTGGGGTTCCATCCGTAACGCCAGGAGCTTTGATGTTGACCACTCCACCAGGACCACAGCTTGAACATGAACGTTACTGCTCAGAGCACGTATGTGACCTTTGTAGCACGATAGGAAAAGCAGTGACTGTAGGAATTGCAACCAACTACAGACCTTCTTGTGTCTATCCTGGCCCTGCAGGGCCACCTAAGGCTGGCCATGACCATCGGCGGGTTGGTGCTACTGAAACACCAAAGGACCTGAAGCAAAGAGAGGTAGAGGCTGAAAAAAACAGCTGGAAGGTAGAATAATCCAGAAAACATCTGTGCCAAAAGGAAAGAAGAAGGGACAAGGAGTCAGATGTCAGTGGGCAGCGCCATGTGATTGCAGGGAATGCCAGCTCAGGTTTGTTTGCCAAACTAAAAAAATATCCTTGAGAAAGGTCAGTAGGATTTCTCTGTGCTGGACTGGCATGTGCCTCAGGTTTGCATTCCCAAAAAGGGACTTAAAAATCCCTAGGATGGCATGCAACAGGGGCTGCTGGGGCTGGGAGAAACAGGGGTGATCCAAAGAGAGGAATCTCTGGTTTAGCAGATGACTCGAGGGTCTACAGGGGGTTGAGCAACAGTGGGAAGGCACATTTGCAACAAAAATTCAATGGTGTTTAGCCTCAGAGCTAACAAGGAGTTATTTAGCAGGCTCTAACTAGATGCAATTGGATAAAACCGTAAGGAAGACCATCAGGAAAAAACTGCTGGGGCAGTGAACCAGTTCTGGCTGTAAATTAGACTCCCAGAGGAACCTGTCCAAGTCTCCACCTCCCCCCTCCCCAGCACAGGCTACCGCAAAAATACCAGAAAATGCACAAAAGAAGAGAGCCCTCCTGAGGGCAGGAGATGATGCAGCCGCTTCCCTTCAGCCTCCTTGTTCTTCTGAAGTCTATGTCCTACAATGGGTGTGACGGTCAGAGACTGAAGGCGAGCAGCTCCAAGCCCTGGCAGGGGACCACCACGCACTCTGCTCACCAGGACAGGGTCCTGCAAATTGGCTGAACTCAACCGCGGGTTGACCAAGAAGGACATTTTTCTACACAGCTTCTGGAACTTGAAACAGTGCTATATTTGGCTACTGTACAATTAGTATTTCCTCTAACTCACTGCCTCTTTTGGTTCTCTTTCTTTCTTTTCCCTGTAAGATAGATATCTAAAAAATTAATCAAACGGCTAAATTTGAAGTAAGGGGGAAATGCAAGAAGGCAAAAATAACCTTCTGTGCACATGACGTGCTGCTGCCTGTGAACCTCAAAACTGATGAGACGTTTGCATTTATAATTTATTAAAAATTTGCTGGATTTTTGTATTTGGAAAAGGGGAGGGGGAAAAAAAGAGAATCTATTAAACAGGAGAGAAAGAATAGCACGGCTGCATTTAAAAACAAGTTAAACAAGAACGTGTGTCTTGATTTTCGAAGCAGCTCATGAATAATTCAGACTTCTAGAGCCCTCTCCACAGACTTAGGGTCTGCCTTATTTCTTGACTCCCTCCACCCTTCCTTCCTCAGAATTGATGCAAAAAGAAAAATGGAGCCAACAAAAGTGAAAAGAAGAAAACAAAACGTAAAAAAAAAAAAGAACCTTCTTTGTTTTGAGTAGAATTTTAATCTGTGGCCAAATTTCTGAAACCAGTTTTACTGGAATACCAGAGCTGATGGCAAAGGTTTTCACCTGGTGAAAGTAAAAGCAAAATCTGGCACCTTGTACCTTCCTGGAAAGCCACCAATCCATTATTAAAGTTCTTTAGAAGCCAGGACAGCCTGAAATTACATTTCAGAGGGTTGGAACCATGGATATAAAGATTCCTTAGGGAGGATGCTTTCTGACCAGAGCTTCCTGGCACCACATGGCAAATTAAAGCAGAGGAAGCCCCCATCCTCACAACATCTCCTTAGTCTCAGCTGGAGAAGCACAAATCCAGCTCGCTCAAAACCACTTTAAACATGTAGGGAGCTGCAGTGCTTATAGCAAAAATCCACGCAAATAGCCCCGAAACAGGACCTGTGATTGCCCTTTTGCTGCAGTTGACAGAGTAGGGACTTTAAGGTGCTGGATAGCTGAAAAAAACAAATGAGCGTTTGATGGAGGAAACTGTCTCATGGCCTTAATTATCAACAGGAGTGAGCCTCGGAGAATTAGTTCCATTATTTACTAATACTTGACTTTGATTTCAGCCTACACAAACATATTGGGTCAATAGAAATACTGAGACAAGCACAGAAGTTAAACGAACAACTTCATTCTGTCAGAATTACTTGGAGCAAGTTATCAAAGTAATCGATGGCATGTAATAACCATAAGACAAGCAGTCAATACATTATAGCAGTCTAAGGCAGGGGATGGTTTTAGCAGAGAGTGATCAATGGCACCCCAGGAGTGCCAAAGCACTTGGTGATGAAGTGATGCCCATCATGAAATCATCAGAGGGCCTTGGTGTGGTTCACGTGGGTGCAGCATCACCCTCTGCAAAGGGTACCAAGACAAGCAAGGTTTTCTCTTCCCTATAAAAAAACCAGGATCCTGCACATGGGTTTTAAAAAGGAGATCTCATGCCTCCATGGATTGACCGGTGTTGGCACAGCCACCCCGGGGTCTGCGGTCAATCCTGGTCTATCGGAGACCCCCATCCCTCTCTTCATTGGGAAGAAGCCCCTCTCCCTGGTGCAGTGACTGCCACAGTGATACCACATCCTCCCACCAGTGGTTCCTGCATCCGCCAACTCACATTGCAGCATCACTTCCACTCCAGCACATCATTTGTTCCCAAGGAGCCCAATGTGTACTTTTCATCTGATACTCAAAATCACTTGCTTTTAAATACAGCTTGTCATTTTCAGATGACTAAATTGTCAAAAACATTTGAGATCTAAATGAAATTTTTCCCTTTTCAGGATGAGAAAAACAGATTCCTTCAGCTTCAAGTTTTCCCATCTTTTTACTTTCAGATTCACCAAAAGCTTTACTTCTGGTTTATCCTGAAATTGCTACCTCCTGGCTTTTCTTTTTCTTAAATAACCAAAGAAACATGGTTATTCACTCAGCTCTACTGAGCCCCGTCTACCCACACAGCCGGCAAATTCAGGCTGCAGAGATGTGGTACTGACAACATGGACATAAGCCAGGTGTGGGGAGTGGAGTGGATCCCACCACCCACTCTGTCTCAATTTCCAGCTTCAGGCTCTTGAACACAAGCAGCGGTGCCCGTACCCAGGCATTCTTCACCTTGAAATGGAGCAGCTCGTCCTCCGGGTGTAGTGACTGGCAGGTCACTGTCTTTCATTAAATTCCCAACTCTCTCTCCTCCGCGTCCCCCATCGTGACAGGGACACGTGGTAAGATCATTGCTCCACAGACAGATATCTCGGGAACTAGCTTTTATCTCCGGGTGAATGTGTCACAAAAGTGGAGCTAATTAACTGGGGCTCTGTTTTTGAAAAAGGTTAATATTTTATCACATGTCTTCTGTCTTGAGGAATAATTAGCCCTGGCAGTACGAGCTCTGCCATTTCCCAAGGGACCAAGCAAGAGACTGGAGGTTGGAGAGAGACACGTGGTATTGATGGATAGGCAGCAGCTCAACTCTGGGCTAACAGTACATCTAACCAGCGGTCACTTCTCAACACAAACCAACCTGCCACAGAATATTAACAGAGGCAAAATCCTGTTTCTGTACATATTCTGCTTGTCCATTCCATGCCCTCAAGGTGGAGGGGATACTTTAAACCAAGGCACTGCGACGCAGCCAAGAGTTTCTCAGCACTGACACTGGAGCACCAGTCCAAGTCCCTTCTCCCCAGGAACTGCTGCCAGCGCCAGTTCTGAGACAGTCTCTTCCCTTGTTGCTCCAGCACCCCAGTCTGCATAATAAAAGGGAAATCCCAAAGGCTTTCTTAACTCTTCCATCCCCAAAACAAACCTGTTCTTATGGGGGGAACCAACCACTGAAGCAAATTCCCATAGGGACTGTACAGAAGGTTGTCGCAGTAAGTCCTCATCAAAGGTACAGTGCACAACATCTCTCCATGAGGCTGCCAAGAACAGGGCTGGCATACAAGCAGGGTAAATGAAGGAACTGAAAAAGGATGAAAGAAGGGTCATTTCAGATCGACCCAGAACTATTTTGTGCATGCATTTTTCTTGGCAAAATGCAGGGGACGGGTGGGTGGGGAATTTCCAAAATGAAATCAAAACTGTCTCATAGGGAAACAAAGCCAAAATAACTAAGGGGAAAGAAATCTGTCACTTGGAGAGGGGGGAGAAACTGTTCTCAGCTTTCTTCTCTCTGAAACAGCAACTTTCGGCAAGAAAAATGTAAGCCTACAAAACAAAGGTATTCTCCAGGGAAGAGACAGCTGGGATGGAAGCAGTGGCTGCTCCCAAGTGAGGTCCTCAGATTCTTTCTGGGAGGGTATCTGTCCCATGCAGATGCTCTTCCTACCCAGTAAGACACTCCGCAGGTGGGAGAAGGGACAACTTGGATAAACAAAACACAGCAATGAGAAGTTTAGTGTTATACCATGATGTTTGCTGGAACAGTCCAGTCACCTTCACTGCCAGCAGCCGGGTTCTGAGACACAGAGTCTGAGACACCTACAGACTCCCTCAGTACCCACACTGCCGATCCCCTTTGCCCTGCAGACACCTTCCAGCCAAGAACACAACTCAGGAATCGTTTCTGCTCACTGTGCAGACAGGTGCCACAACTCACACTCCTAGCACAGCCCTCTCAGAAGTAACTAGCTTTACCCTCCAGAAAAAGAAATGAGTAACAACCACCTAACTGACACATCCTCCTGCATCTACAACACCCGCCTATACACTTCCATCAGCTCCTCATACAGTCTAGCTCACTCCTCAGCTCGTTCTCAAGAGTTCCCCTTGTTCTCCAGCCTACCCCCACTCCAGCATCCCTTCCCAGAACCATTTTTAATGAAAGCCTCTCAACCTGCCTTTTCTCTAGGCAGCTCCTCAAGATACAAAACTGCACCATCTCATGGCACTTCAGCTCCTGCCCCCTTGGTGATTGTGAACATCCACAGTCAGAGCCCATGATTCCAGGGTGTGATTCGCAACTTGGGATCAGTTGAGCTGTAGTCCAAAATCATGAGTGGAGCCACTGCACTGTGAGGGTGAGGAAGACATAGCATCTCTGAAACCAAAAAGTCGGCAAGAGGTCCTTTTGCTGTGATGCAGTTAGACTGGCAGTGAGAATGACCCTCTCTCTGTGCCAAGAAGGCAGTGTTGACTGACTTGACCCACCACCTCTAGCTCCAGGGAGTGCTTAGGTAGGGCTTGGAGGGCAGGGCAGCACCACAGGCTGTCTCAGACATCAAAGCAAAATCTGGCATTGGGTTGGGATCTCAATGCTTGGAAGCCTCTCTCCTCCCCAGGGTGATCTGTGCAAGTCACACAGGGTGGTTTGGATGTCCGTGATGTCCAGGGAACACACTAACTCCCAGTAAAAGCATGGGCAGAGCCAACATGGGCAATGTCAGAAGCCCTGTCACATCTGAGGAGGGAAGAAGGGGCTCTTCAGGACAAATAAATGTTGGGATGATAGTCCAGGAGCATTGGCCAAGGATAGCTCTCAGCTGAGGCATGGGTAGCCATTTCAGGGGAGATGTAACTTCTCTCAGTGCTCAAACCCACTATAATCCCATTACAAGCAGACCCTTCTCATCAAGTCTTTCTTCCTCCACCACATTCAAAAAAAACCTCAAAACCAAGAAGTCTTCAAAAGAGGACATTACATAGAAAGATACTTGAAAAAAGATCATTACATTCATCAATTTTAGTCCCCTCCAGCCACTAGTCCCTGCCTCAGAAGCCATCAGGTCTACCTGGCCTGCTCCTCAAGCCCTCCACCTCCTGGCAAGGAACCTCACAGGCCATCAGACAACAAACATGGGGTAGCAAATGCACAGACATTGTCACATCTTGGGGTGGCCACAGACATTCCCAGTTTGGGGACTTGGTACTCGCCAGCCATTTCCCAGGATGTGAATGTCCAGCTCAGTTCACAGTTGGTGAGTTCCCAGACAGACCCATCATACTTCTTGCATAAGCTCTCCAGGAGCAGTAGGTGCAACTGTTGGAAAGAGGCACCTTAATGCAGGTGTTCCCACATCTATGCCAGACACTACCTCCAGCAGAAGCAGACGAACATGAAACACTAGATTTCTGCAGTGCCAAAATGGTCCAGTGAATATTTCCCTCCACTTTCAAGCAACCTAATGGAGTGGAGACTCCATCGGATTTTTGTCCTTGACCAGGTTTTCTCAGGCTTTTCTCAACACCACCAGTGGCAAAGCCTTGTAATGTTAAGCCAGAGAGTGCGGTACATGAGTGCGGTAATAAGGTGCATCACTCTTAAGTGATGAACCCCAAAAGAGGAGACAACAGAATTCCCCTCACTGCTGTCCCACAAAGAATGACCTGAGGCCACCAAACATATCAACATCACTCAAGCAGCAGCACAGAATCCTGTGCTTGTTAATCACACGGATGAAGGTCTCCAGTCACCTCAGCAGTCCTTCGAGACAACCACACAGCGATGCACAGATTTCATACACAGATTTCCTACTGACATAACGATCAATCCTGGGAAAGTCGACAGGCAGTGAGGACAGGAAGCTTTATCAGGCACGGTTCGATGTGCACCTACCCCTCCTCTCACTGAAATGCTCTTGCTATGAGTGACTGGACAAGATACAGTTAACACAAGCACTGCAAGGACAGCAACTCCAGCAACTTCAAAGCTTATTACCCAACCACAGGCAGCTGGGGGAAAAGAACTACAAATTCCATGCGCTGCAACCAAGGTTTTTACATTACATACAGCTTTTACAAAATGCTGGGGGCAAGCCTGAGGGGCAGGAGTCCCAGTGGGCTCATTGGTTTCTGCATTGAGACAAACCTGGGCTGATTACATAGCTGACCCAGCTTTGAGCAAGAGGCTGGATTAGAGACCTCCTGTGGTCTCTTCCAGCCTGCATTACTCTATGATCTTATGAAGTGCCTGCTTCTGATTAATAGCTGTCTTGCTTTCCTTGCTTAGCTGACAAGAACTGCAAATCTCAGTACTCCTTGTTCTCTGTGCTACCTGAAAACAATCTCTCCGTGTTTTGATCACATACCTGTTCCTTAAATCCCCCTGGAGTTTCAAGTTCAAATTCACCCAGAAAACCAAGTGCAAAATGCCACTATGTGTGGTGAGCACTCCAGATGGACTGAATCTACAATGTGCAGAACTGAGCTCTTCTGAGTGAAACATACAGATTTTCGCCCACCTATACTCTTAGGTTGGTCAGGTTTAGCCAACAGACACACAAAAAAAACCAGTGTCAGCACAAACTGGCCATCAAAATCATGAGATGCTGGTACAGCTCCCTGACAGGGCCTGGGAGGCCAAAATAACTACTGCATGGTAGTTTGGGGGATGCAGTGCACTCCCTTAGTGAAACTATGCCTCATCTTTGGCCAGATAGGACCTTCCCAGTTTGCATCCCCTAACTGTACTTTGGGCTTCATGCTTCAGTTCAGCCAAAAGCCTCAGCTCTCCAGCAACACATGGGTCCAAACTGTAAGTGGCAGTAAGTGTAAACTCTAGCACAAAGCTACAGATAGTGGGGCTTGATAAGGGGAGCTCCATACTGGGTCTTCTGTTAGCAGACTGCAAATTTTCCCAGCTAGGGGAACTGACTGCTAGTAACCAACGTGTTTAAGAAAGATCTGAATTCCTGGAGTGCTGAAGAGCTTGAAAACGGGGTAACTATAATAAGAAGAGGTAATAACGACAATTCCCTAAAAAATAAAATAAATCTCAGCATCACATGACAATCCACTCTTACATAACACAGTATGGCTGGATCTCAAATACTTGGTCAGTGGTCAGCAATAGTGTGCAGAGAGCGAGCTGGCTGCCCAAAGCTGTGTCTCTCACAGACTTTCAGCTGCCCAACTGCATTAATAAAAGCTACACAACATACTAAGATACATCCCCAATTCGTGCTAGCTATTTCTACCATTGTCAAAGGGTTACCAGGTTGCACACAAGAGGCATGAGCAATACTCTCTCTGCCCAGCCCGTGAAAAGTTTCAAACTGAGGCCACAAAAGCCATCTCACCAATGGCAGAAACAAAACCTTGGCCAATACAGGCAGTTCTAGCTTATCCCCAAAACATAAGCCAGCCTCTGCTCTACTTAATGGACTGTTCTCATATCTTCATCCCGAGAGATCTCAGTCTAAGGAGGTGACGGAAAAACACAGTGTAGAGTGCTAACCTCTTGGGTCTGGTGTCCAAGAGATGAAAGCAATCATGCTGTTTCCTAATGGAGATATTTTCCTCTCAAATGCATTTTCCACCATAGATTTGTGTAACTGCTTGCCTGCTGTGCTCTTGCTGTCACTAGAAATAAGGAGACCAAGACCAAAGACAGGGGGACCCCAGATCTTCTCTTACCCAGCTTACTTCAGCCTTAAAGTGCTTTGCATCTTTTGAGAGATGCAGGGACAGCCCTCATGCATACACGACTTTGCCCAAATGTGATAAATTTTATTTTGTAATGAAATGACAAATATCCTGGCCCTGCCCAGAGAACAGTGTAACAGCTGTAATAACAGATCAAGGGACAGAAAAACTCCTGAGGATATTGCTGGCAGCCACACAGCAGCTAATAATGAACACCAAAAGCAAGAAGAGACCTGTACCCCCTTACGTCCAGCCACTCCAAGCCCTCATGAGGTACTGCCACCCTTCTCCCCTCAAGATATCACACATTTCTCATGGGGGAGCACCCACACAGGGACCCTGAGCGCACACAAGAGGGTGCAGGACAGAGCAAAGACAGCAGAATGCATGCATGGCCACACAGGGACACCTTTTCCAGCTCTCAACAATGCCAGGTTCAGAGATGTGGCAGCACTTGAGCACTCCCTCTCCCCCATCCTCCTCATCTGGCTCCCTCCTTCACATCTTAGACTGTACAGCTCCATCCATCCTCACGGACAGGTGTCCATCCACCTGCACTGCACTCAAGGCTCTTCTGCTCAGACCTGCCCCACTCCCTGCTGCCCCACCACCCCTCTGCCCCGAGCAGATGAACCCAGCAGCATCAGGCACAGGGAGACCACATGTGCATGCACCCATACCCACACCACTTCTCGCCCTGGTCTACCACACAGCTCATCTCAAGTCAGCAACTCACAAGGCACTGCTTCAGTAAGCAAATTTTAAAAATAATAATCCCTTGGGACTTAGTCTGCGTTATGCGGGAAAGTGGATTAGCTCAGCTACAGTCCAGAGGCAAAAGTGAAAAAATGTATGGAGTCAGCAAAGGGAAAGGCAACAGTAGGCCAGAAAACCTCTAGGTTTGGTTCTGCTTTCAGTTGATCAAGGTCCACCTGGGTAACATCCCTGCAAGCCTTCCCTCGAATTCAAAGTGGGTTTGGCCACGTGCTAGGCATTTACCTGCTTCTGCAGGTCTAATGTTCAGGTAGAACTGAGGACAACAGAGCAGAGCAGAGCCTTCTATCTGCCCCGTTTGGGCTTTTCCACACATGTCATTCTCCAGACACTAAGTTCTGTTGGGGACTCTCAAGAAATCAGGCAAGAAAGGTAAGATGCTTAAACTCCTATGTGAGGTACAAAATGTATTTCTAGATGCTGAGACCCAGTGTTCACCTCCAGTCACCTCAAAGTGGTTTTGGTCTAGCAGGAAAGGAAGTTGAAAGAAGACACAGCAATGTGAGAAGTCCAATGGCATCATAAACATGCTAATCTAAAGACAATGGTGTCAAAACCTACTTTTCTCCTCTTCGACTCTTCACTTCCAAGAAGAGGCTACAGTATTTTCAGTGCACTTGACTACTTGCCACTCCTGGGATGCAGTCATCAACTCATCCAAAAATGGAGCCACTTCAAGCTCTGCACACGACACAGCTGCCCTCTTGCAATTGGCAGGCAGATGTCGACACACGCTCTCACGTGCTGTGTGCCAAATGTGCTCACGCGGGACACAGGGATGCAGGGAAGGTGTTCACTCAGAGAGATGCACACTCAGCCCCACGTGCCTGTGTACACAGGTATGACACCCAGCAGAGCTGACCCTCAGGACCGCGTGCTCTTCCCAGTCGTTCCCATGCACGGCACAGTCATGTATTTTTGACCACCCCAACAACAGCTGCTCCATCGTAACGCTGAATGTGTAAGCTCTGCACCCTTGGGATGCATGCTGAAATGAATGGGTCAAAACAACACTGCAGTGTCTAATGCTTCTGCTGGAGGACTGAAATCCTGACATTTCTGGACCTTGAAAATGCAAGACAGCAGCTCTCTGCTCCAGGGGAACATCACAGGCATTGCAGACCTCTTCCCATCCCTCCATGAACAGTCCATATGAGCAGAGCAACCAGCCCTGGGCAGCTCTCCTACCCAATGGACGCTCTCCAGCTGGTACTGCAAAGGGATTTGAGCGAAGAAACCTGGAGGAAATCTTATGGTGTGTGTTGTTCCCTGCAAAGGGAATAGGACAGACTACAAGGGCAGAGCTTTTCCAGGGGGCACAAGCTACAAGCTGGCATGATCTGGCTTCTGGGCTGCCAAGATGCTCTCAACTTCATCAGACAGTGCAACACATGATCTTCCTATCTTCAGTATTCCTGCCAGCCTCCTGTTTCAATTGCAACTTGATTTTAGCAGCTGTTTTCTCTCTCAGAGACACACACATACTCACACAAACACATCTCTTAAGCAGCTGTAAAATTAAACTTCAGCCAGGCAGGTAGGACCTCTTGTAAAGCACTTGGGACTAAGGGAGGGAGGGAACTTCAAAAATCCAGTCTTTTGCTGGAATTTGAGAGGTTTCTATCTCTGGCCTCCTTGCTCTATCAGCTCTTGAGACAGCACTGCTAAACGCATATCAGCAGTGTGGAGGTAAAAAGTAAGGCAAATAGAAGAAAACAGACAGTGGGAGACGCTTGAAGCTGTCTGACATGATTTGCAATAGCTAGAGAAGTCTGCTGGAGGCTCTCACCTCTCCTCCAGCCTCTCCTCTACTCTCCTTGTCCCTGAATTCACCTCTCTGCTTCGCTGCCATCAGCCAGCACAAACCCCCGCTCAGGCTGGTGCTGGCCGTGACTTGTGGTCCCAGCTCAGCCTGGCAGCCACAACTGTGGCATCTGCACATCTTTCAAACCCACCGAAGCATTTGGGAGGCAGAGGTCAGCCTAAGCAGCATATGGAGCGATTGCACAGTGAATATCGGCCTCCTCAGGAGCTGTCTGCCACAGATGGAAAAAGCCCAGGAGCCATCACGACAAAATCTTATGGCTGGGGGCGACACATCCTCCCTGTCAGCTTTCCAAGCCACTGAGCAATATTGGAAACCTCAGCTCCTCTCCCACTAGTGCACACGCCCAGCACTGACTCATTCACTGCCGTTTCGGTCCTGCGGTTTGCCAGTGGGAGTTGTAGAAAGTGGGATGTGGAGATGAGGTAATCCCAATGGCATGTGGCTACCATGATGGAGGGGGACTAGCCACCCACTCTAGCAGTATGAGCTGGCCATGCACAGCGTGGATGTGCCACTAAGATCCAGGTCCAATCTGCTGATGCAGCCACAGGGGTTTTTTAACCTTAACTCTGAGTGGGGATGGGATACACCACCACAGGACCATATGAGGTCCTCTCCTGGAGGAAGGCATCCATTTATGTGGTCCCAGAGCTTAATCAATGTGCAACCAGAAATGGAGTTAATGGCACTGAAATGCAAGAGGGTCACCAGGAGCAATGCTCCAGCTGTGAGATCTCACAGGCCAGGTGACACGAGGTAGTGCACAGAAGGCATGATATTTCCCTGGCTGAAAGCACCCTCAAATGAAGCACAAGGTCACAGCCCCACACTGGCTAGAGACAGGCAAGGAGAGCCACCAGTGTTTCTCCAACTCTGACTCCTTGGAGCACTGCAATTCCTCTCCATCTGAAACTATTCCACTGGCTGTAATTTAAAAAAAAAATCAATCCAGCAAACATTGCTAAGCAACTGGCTGTCAGTGCCACATCCCATCCCATCGAAAGCATTTGCCCTCTCCACACCCTTCTGGCAAGGAGCTTGCTGCTCAGCCTTTGCCAGATTTTGTAGCTATTGTTGGCAAGTCCAGGTGCCTGGCTGGATTACCAAAGAAAACTCCAGGAAATCTTCTGCAACCATCCTAATGAAAAATAGCCCACAGAGAAGCTGCAAGGAGCAGCATTCCCACATCCCAGTCCCTAGGATCGGGACTACAGGGTGTGGGGTCTTGGGACATTACCATGGTCTGCAGGTCTGTGCATCTCAGTGCTGCCATGTGTCATACAAAGGGGATAAAGGATTGGGAGCCAGCACACTGGAAACCTGGTCACAGAGCAGAGCAATCTGCTTTGAGCAACAACATCTGACCGAGAGGCTGAAGGAGAACCTGCTTGCCCAAGGGCATGAGCTGAAGAGATGGGTGAGACCCTCTCAGAAGCCTCCTAAGCCCTCATGTGAGCCAGGCAGGAGCCCCTTGACATGGCGGTGCCCCTTAGTGTAGGATCTGTGACAGGATGTATCTTCCCCCAAAGTCAGCTGGAGCAGAATCAAGGTCCAAATCCTTGGGTTCACTCTCAAACAAGGAAGCCTGAACACTTCCAGTCTGGCTCAAATGAAGCAGCCTAATCTAGGTTTTCCATTGAAATCAAGCCCCTAAACACAGCCTCCAGTAGGTCATGCAGCATGCAGCATGCACCATGGGGGTGCCCCTTCTCCCTGGTCCACAGAATTCTACTCTTCCCTTCACAGGAGGGACATCTCCTAGCCAACACCATGCTCGACTCTCTTTATATATTTCTATGTATATTCTTGCATAGCCATCAGCAATTTGTCCCTGCTTCAAGAGCCTGCCATGCTTATCCATGCTTCCCCACACAGTTGTACTGGACAATGCAAGAGCAGCTTCTGGGTTGCATGGTAGTGCCTGAGCACCACCTGCAGCAGCTCCCGGGATACCTGTGCTGTAGGCAAGGATTATTTTTCCTGAGAGGGCTTAGCTATGCACTTTCCTCCCTCCCTCAACCAACAATCCCAGATTCTTTTCCCTCCTTCATACTCCCCATCAGTGCTTGCCTCCCCCAGATCTCCCGGCAGCCCCATTTCCTCTGTGGCCGCTCAAATGCTTGGCTAATGGCGCATCATCCGCAGCGTTCTCCAGACATATTCAATAAATCAGAATCCAATTACCAGGTTAAGGAAATTGGAAACAAATTAAATTAGCCCTAGCCCCTCCCAGGTGCTATGCCCTCACTTCCTCCTTAATGAGAACTTCTCTTTCACAGGAGCACTCAGCGCCGCATCTGCCCACCCAGGAACAAGGTGGCTGCCACCGCACAGCACGGGTACGGCAAAGGGGCAGCCGAGTCGATCTTCCCTTTTAATAGGGCAGATGGTTAATATCCCTGGCATTAATTCTCTCCAGGAATAGCACACTTGCTCTCTGCTCAGCTATAACAGGCGTCTGTCAGGGCTGACAGCTCCTCTCCAGAGAAAAGAGCATCTGGTCCTTACTACAAAAAGAAGCTAAATAAATAAATAAGCACATTGCTTGTTATAGGGCAGGAGAACTGGTGCTGTTTCAGCATTTCAGCCTAAGTGCTGCCTTTGAACTGGAATAGGGGAAATTCAGAGTTGGGTCAGATGCTGGGAGTGGAGTTGCTCTGATCTGGGAACAAGGTGCAGCACGGGCAGCAAGGTGCCATGAGCGGGTCCAGCACAGAGCTCCCACCAAAGCAGGATTTCCCGCAAAGGGCTCCCAGGAGAAGATTGTAGAGAATGGCTGCTGCCAGCAAGCTGGGACATGATGCCAGGCAGAGTTCCTTGGAAAGGGCTTGCACCGGCTGTGGGCTGGCGACTGACAGCAGGGGACAGGCATATGCTGTGCCTCAGAAGACAATGAGGAAAACTGCATTGAGGGAACCTTGGGAGTTTTTCCTTCACTTGTGGGACACCTCAGCATCACTCCATCCAGCAAACTAACAATTAACCCCACTGACCTTCAACAACCTGCACCCACAAAGGGCAGCTCTTCCCTCATGAGTCTGGAGAGGCAACAACAGGAGGCTACAGCTGCACTCTCAGCAAGCAAGGGTGCACCAAAACTCCCATCCCACCCTTCTCACGCTGACAAGGAAGCAGAGCTCTGTATACATCACAGCCCTTGCTGCAATCCTCTCTGCCTCTCCCAAGGGGTCCTTTGGGTGCCAGAGGATATTTTTCACCTCAGTGGTGCTGGAGCAGCCAGTAATCCAGCAAGTTCTTACCTCTCTCTTCCTCTCACTCAGCCACTGTCTCTCATTCCCCACTCCTCTCTCTGCAGAGCCAAATCAACGTTTAACAGTTATTTTATCCGCCTTGCACCACTTCACTGCATTGTCTGCAGACCAAGAGCTCCCAGCAGCAGTGAAAACTTTTACCATCATGGATTTGTGTTCTTGCACACCCATTACTTTTCTGAAGGAAAAAAAAAGGCTTTTCCTCTCTTTCCTTATAGTCCCAGGAAAATTTATACAGGTTTTAATTAATAGGTTTAAGACTTCCAGACATGCCAAGAAATCAAGCAAAGTGAGTCAATCCTAAAAATATAACTCAGGCAGAAGCAATCCCAAGAACACCCACTGGGTGTGGGCCAAGGGCCCAGACCCACCTAGCACCCCAAAACCACGGCCCTGAAGAGAAACAGAACTATCCACCCATATAATGAAGTTTCACGAGATCAGGAGAAACCAGGGGGGAGGCAGAACCTGTGATGGCGGGTGTCACGGACAGCACGGTCACTGGGGATCCTCTCGCTCTCCCGCTGGTTAAAGGCATGGAGCCGGTACGGGTCCTCGCCGCCCTTCCACCTCCGGGCACTCAGGTACCTCCGCTCTTCAAACTGATCCCAAAGGTCGTCCCAGTCCACATCCGATTCCTGCGCGCACAAAGTCAGCCCCGTTAGAGAGAGGAGAGACCAGACAACACCTGACCCCACTCTGGAGATCCTCCCAAGTCCCACCGCAGGTCAGTTAGCCCTGCGACATGGGCAAGCATTGCAAGAACAGGTCAAAAAGGAGTCCCATTAGGTGTTCAGGGTTTATTTTTTTCCTTAGGTCCCAAAACAGCATGTCAAAGAGAGCCTGCCAATTTGAATTTAAAATGACTAATTTGAAACCAAATTCAGGTCTCTGGGGGATCCTCCTCTCAAGTAGCACGGTCTCAAGAAATATAAAAGTGCGAAGGTTTTGTAAGGGTTTTAATTTCTCTCCAGCCAAAAAACAAATGTATTTTACACCACTTGACCCATCACCCCTGTAACCCTTCAGGTAGGAAAGGGCCACCAACAGGAGCCATTTCATCAAGCACAGTCCCCAATTTCCGCAGTCACTCCCTAGGCCGAGGGCTGGCTCCAGCAACAGGACTCTAGAAGAAGGGGGCCACCATCCTCCCAGCCCAATTTCAGTCCATCTTTGCCACAACAAGTCTCCCACTAAGGTCTTCAGCCCTACCACAGAGAGAAGAGCAGGCAAGCACGTGCTCGTGTGGTCCTCCCTCCAGAAGGATGGAGGAGCTGCATTTTGGGGTTACCCAACAGCTCTGACAACCATCGGGGGTTTAAGCATCTCTTGGTGACTTGGTGCTGTCGGGAAGGGAGGGGGGGGGAGGTGTTTAAGCATCCCTCCGCAGCATGATGCTGTCAGGGGGTTTAAGCACCCTTTGACAGTGTCTGAGCCAGCCAGCACAATACCATGCTGATAACATCTCATTGTTACAGCAGCACAACCTCTTTGATCTCAGCCTACCTGTAACACGGAGAGATGAAAACATTTACAGACATCTCAGCCCTAAAGAAAATTGTGATCTTATCCAATAATTGATCTTTTCTTCTTCTTTTCTTTTTTTTCCCCCTCCTCAGTTCACACCATCTCAAAGCTGATTTTGCCTGCTAATAGCACAAAATGAAGCTTTTGAAATGGTTGATTTTTATCCCGTAATTGATTTTACTCGCATCTGGCAGTGCATTTTCTGTAGTCATAGGAAGGGGAGAAGGGAGCACTGGCTCCTGCAAGTGAACCACTGAAGGACCAAGCCAGGCACCTCCAAACACAGGATGCCCCACATCGCTCTGGGTTACGGTAACGTGACCACTTCCAAACAGGCAGCAAAGCCCAGAGATGTAGGCGTTTCCAGACACAGGGTTGTATTCATCCTCCCCTGGTGTGAACCCATGGCCTTCTCAGGAGCTCCTCCAGCATTTACCCCAGTGTGGGAATATCAGAAGAAGCCACCAACCATACTGGGAGAAAGTTACTCAAGACCAAGGGAAAGTTAACCAAGGCTGGGAGAAAGTTATGAAACCAGTAAGGTCACTGCAGGAGGTTTACGAGGAGGATGTACAGAACCCGCCTGCGGACTTTTGGGAGGACCGACGTGCTCAGGGTGATAAATACTGTTTATGCTTTTTTCTAAGGTATCTTGCAAAACGTGATTTACTGCCACAGTAAAAGATCAGGGAAAAGAGAGGCGATTGCATCGCGGAGTCTCCGACAGCCTGATGTTTATAAGATTTCATGATGACCCCGGGAGGCCTAGCGCTGCTAAAACAACCGCCACGGAGTTGCAGTCCCTAAATTTTAATGCTGTGAAGAAAAATAAAACTTGGTTTTATCAAACTTAATAAGAAAAATGGCTTTCAAAAGTGGCCATGTAGCACTTGAGGCTGTAAGATGTGTGAATATATATGTTTGTTTGTTTGTTTTTTAACGTCAGTTAAACCCAATAGTCTTGGATCAGCTAGAAGGGCACAGGCAGGAAAGAATCTGATGGCTCAGGTGGGAGGGCTGGTGGATTTCTGCAAGAAACTGTGGCTCCAGGAAAACTGGAGCTTCTGCACCTGCTGCAAGGGCAGTGATGCTCTGGTCAGGCAACAGAAGCAGGGGTTCAATGCACAACAGGGTCCTGGCCTGTGCTTCAGGGTCTGGGATGGCATTTTCCCAGCATCCATCTAACCCCAGTAATGTTCTGTTGCTGGGGAATCCCAGCAATAAATCAATACAAGGACAAATACCACTGGCTTATCCCATGATATTTGCTTCTCCTACTGCCATGGATATACTTTGCACCCAAGGGTTGCATTCTTGGTTTGCTCTGCAGTGAGTAACTAATACTCCTATGAAATCTCCACCTGAAAGACATCAGCCTCACCTTGATTCACCCAGGCTCTCCTTTCTGGGTTGAGGAAAGATATCAGTGGGATGGTTACTAAATATTGGGTAATTAAATACACACCTGAGATCAAGAGCAAATAGATGGCAGAGATTAAAGAGTTATTTTAATCCCTATCTGGCCACAAAACAAGCCCAGAGATGGGGTTAACTTTCTCAGACAGAAGTAGACACCCAGGTGGGGTCATTCACTTTCAATCCACATCACCTGTCCAAATCTTCTGGGCGCTCTTTCCATCCCAAGCATTCTTACCAAAATTGGATGCTCAGACACACATCCACACCGACCTCTGCAAAAAAACTCCTGCACAAAGCAGAGAAGGAAAGTAAGGCAGCATCCTCGGATGAAAAGCTGCCAGCTATGCAAATCATGGGAGGCAGGAGACCTCACCAATGCAGGGACTCACCTGTTTCTTGGCGCCTGATCAGGGACAGGGAATGAGAGTTAAAGCACCAGGAGAAATCCCCTTTGCTCACCCAGGGACAGCACATCGGTTACAGGTTACCAGATAAGGTCTTCATTATAATATTTCCACCATGTATTATCACCTCTTCCTCACATCAGAATTCTGTCTTGGGAGTTATTTAACTGATACGCAGAAATCTAAATTTAATTTATTATGATCTAACTCACTTTAGAGGCCAAATTACCGTGCACTAGAAAAGGATCAAGTCAATACTCCACTTGCCTTTCTATTTATCTTCTACAGGGTTCATCTCTCCAAGTTTCATATTCATTTTCTCTCATGTACGAATAATAAATTTTCTTTTTTTTTGTTGGAATTAGGTAATTTCTCTTTCAACATTGCAGTTTAATGGCTGGTATTAATTATAGGAAACACAGTCAATGCTTAAAAAGAGTTTGAAAGACTTAATGAGTCTGAAGGAAAGAAATGAAAAATATATCCAAGGGGTAGCGCTCTGCTCTCAGTGAACAAGTGTTGCCCCTTCTGACACCGCACTGGGGGCATCCCCAGGGCATGGACAAAACTCATTGTGGAGAGGAGCTCCCTTCTCGCACCAGCATCCAGCCATGAGAAAGGCTCACCAACAGCTTTCTCTGCTATTTCACTTAAAGCACCCCCCCAGAAAGACCCACAAAAGGCAGCCCCCCAAAACTGCCCACCCCCTTGCTGGCAAAGGGAAAATGGCCCAGAGCCAGCATGGAGGCAGCTTTTCACCATAACTGCACATTAAAGATTAAAAGCCTCTCAGAGTAAAGATGTAGTTCGTCATCTGCCTCCTAAATCACGGCTCAGAAACAAAACAAAAAAAAAAAAGGGGGGGGAGAAAAAATAATATTAAAAAAAAAAGGAGTGGTGCTGCAGGGGGAAAGTGGGTCATTAGCAGTAAAACTACAATTTTCTGGCAACTGCTAATGCCTTGTTTATGTGGATTTCTGCGAATATGACATTTTAATGGCATAATAATTGTGTGATTACAGTACAGCAGGGATTGCCGGAGCGGGAAGGAGGAACAAGCAACTCAGCCGGCTGCTAATGCGGGCCCACAGCGTCCCCATGGGAAGCTCTGCTCCTGTAGGCAGCCCCCAGCACCCCTCACCTGCATGGGAGGCCAGAGTAGGCTGGACACTGGGCAGGCAGCAGGCATGTTGTGGCAGCACTTTGGCTGCTGTGAGGCAGTCCAGCAATGAAAGGGCATTTCAGGTGAAAAGCCTGGCCCAAGCACAGCCAGTGGTGACTGGGGACAGGCAGATCACACTGGACCCCAGGACCAGCCTCCAGCTGCCCAGGAAGACAAGGAGTGGGCGGTGCAAGCCAAAAGCAGATTCTGATTCACTTTCTTCTTTCATGGTACTGTTTTAAAATAGAGAACTTAAATCTTTGCTAAAATAAAAGCCATTTTCCTTTTGGGGATGCTGAGTTTTTGCCTTTAGACCAGAGTGAATTGGACTGGCACCATGAGCATCCTTGCAGGAGGCAGCAAACCCAAGCCAGCCCAGCAGGCTGACAGAGCTGACAGGGTTTGACAGGAAGCCCCATCTTTGGCTAGAAAAGAGGTTTTGCCTGTGCAGGTGCAATGATGACCCCAAAGGGGTCTGGCAGCAGCCAAACGTGCCTCTACCTCCATTTGCCTCACACCCAGCTTTCCCTGGAAAATCTCATCCCTACATAATCTCTGACCGAGCACTTACTACTGAGCCTTCCCTCGGACTCAGGCATTAAAAAATAGGAGGGGAGGGGGAAATAAAAAATTACACCTGGCTATCAAAAGTTCCAATAAACAAGTGAAAGCTCTAGAAATTCAGAAGCCGTGTGGCATGTTGTTGCCTGGCCATGCTCTGTCACTCCTCTGCCTGCTAGGACATCTTTGTGTTCAGCACAGCTCAGGGGCACTGGAGGCAGAGGGCAATATTCCAGCAGGAATTGCAACCAGGCATTATACAAATGAGATTTAAATGTCCCACTGAAGCGTGGGGCCTCTGCAAGCAGGAGGTTCAGTTATAAAGCTGTTACTGGCCGAGGCACAAATGCCATCTGAAAGGATTATAATACTTCAAACAGGATAGGGCTCATCCCTTCTTGTCCCCCAGTGCCAGGACATGCACTAAGAGGGTCAGCAGCACCAGAGGGAAAAGAAGTGGGACAGCATCACACTGCCTTCATCCTCATCCTTGAATAACCCAGATGGAATACCAATGTACAAGATCCTTCAGTCAAGCTTTGGTATAGTTTTCTTGACACCAGAGCCCAGTGCCTTGGCTTAGCCCTGTGCAAGCAGTGCTGTGCATTCCCCCAAGATACAAGGGGGAGACAGACAGAGTACCATGGCCACACTCTTTGCCCCATCCAAACTGCATGTGGTGGTGCCAAAATCAGGCTGTGGGTCTCTGGAGAACATGCTTCACATGCTTCAGTGCATCAGGTACCGTTCAGCAGGAAATCAGTAGGGACCCTGGAAGCATCACACCACCTCCTTCTTACACTCCTTCCCCAAACTGCACAATACTTAAGCCAATCAAGCACTTAAAAACAAACTTAAGCGGCTGCAGACATTTGAAGGAACCCATAGAAATCCCTGTTTAAATGAAGTTAAGCATTTGTTTAAGTGCTTCAATGGCTCAGTGCTGCCTTCTGCTTTGTGCTCACCCAAATCATGCACCAGAAACAGAGGTAGCTCTGGGCCCTGGCCATCATCTGCCCTAATTGGTCTTCTGACCCATGGAGATTTTAGCTCCAGTTTGAGGCCTGTGAAACTCCTCTTCCTCTTGCACTGGTACCTGGGCACAACATTCACGTGCACCTTGGTGGTAGCTCCTCTGGGACCCCATGGGGACACACAGCAAATCCAGGATCCCACCCTGCTCCAAGGAGGATCAGCGTCTCCCTCTGCTAGTAAGTGATTTATTGTCTCTCAAGGAAAACCTGCAGATCTAAGTCTGCTCTGACCCCACTTTGGGGGATGAAAGAACAGAATGAAAAAAATCAAATAAAATTTTAATACAGATACCTAATTAAAGCAAAGTCCTTATCCAGCAAAGCCTGTCCTGCAGCTTGGGTCCCTGGAGAAGCTTTGAGGATTCACCACTAAGCTTCTCATTGCCACTGACCCTTCCCTGCTCATGCACATCCACAGGCACCCCCGCTCCATCTTCAAAGGATGGAGCATCATCTCCTCCTCTGCTAGCTCAGCAGGGAACACAAGTCCCTGAGGACTTTTCAGTAAGTGTCCCACTATCTCACTTGGCCCTGGGGCCAAGACCATACTATCACTACCTTTTCTGCCCTTTCTGCCCACCACCCTTCTATTATTCTCTCCTATGGTAGCACAAAGACATTTATGCAATCAAGACACCTACTATATCAGGCAACAGGAATTATAAAGGCTGGAGAGGGGCTATGGAAGAAGACTTGATCTTCACGAACTACAGCTGCAACTTCAGCCTGGATGGAAACATCCCCATTCCAGTGTAGCAGGATGCTCTGCCTGGAATGGGGTAAAACAACTCGATAACACCCTACTTTGCAAAGCTATCAGTGGTGAACTGAGAGGGGTGTCACGCTGGTTTTGGTGTTGAGTCATGCTAAAACCAGTCTGACTCGTCAACCCCAAAGTTAAAAATCCTGATAGTGAGGTGAAGATGTGGCAGACACAGTAAAGTATCCTTATCTAAAAATACTAAGCTGACACAGCTGGCCTGGGAACACATGAATGACAATCAATCACTTTAGACTGAAAAAGTCCAGTCCCACTTTCAAATGGTAGCTTCTTCTAACATACTCCTTCTTGGAGTGTGTGTGAGGATTCCTCTCTTGGCTGGGGATGCCCCTCAAGGTTACTCCTCGAGCCTGAGCAAAAGAGATTTGCCCGTGGTCATTGGTATGGGTGAGTAACATCAATCTCTACTTAATAATTTATTTTTTTTTTGCTAGCTTTAACATATTTGCTTTAATAGAATTGCTTTGATATAATACACTATCCTAGCAGTTTTAGCTTCTATACTGTGTACTTAAGATATTTTTGCCTAATCATTTATCATAATAAATCACTCATTTTTATATAAATATATCTGGTTTGCCATTCTTAACCCTACAGAACAAAGTTGTACAAAGGTTCAATCACATCTCTATAATTCCTTAGACTTAAACCGTTGACAAAGTCTGGGAATCAGATTGGAACCAGCCACATCCAGGCTCCACTCTGAGAAGGAGTTTAGAAAGCAAGGGGGTCCTTTCTGTACCTTGTGACTCAGCGGGAGGGCTTCTCTAATAAACGTTGTCTGAAGGAGTGTCCCCACTCCATCTGTGACATCAGGCTCTGGAGAAGGCTTTTCAGTGTCTTCCTCTTATTGTCCCCACACTCAACTGGCATCAGCTCAGGTGACTGGCCACTGATTCAGTGCAAGGAGCTGACCCAGGGCTAGAGAAACTGGGCCACCATTGAGTCAATCACAGCTAGAACCATCAACCTGTGTATCTTCTTGTCTGTATCTGTGGTAAACAATATACGTGGTCTGAAACACCCTCCAGAGGCTTAAATCTGCTAAAGTCTCCAGCCTCAAAAGCCACTGGAGAATTACTGATGCTTTTTCCAGTAAGGGCACCAAAGCTTTAATTTTAAAATGGATGTCTGGGGCAGCCACCAAAAAGGGAATTTATTTGCAAATCAGGAGCAGGGGACTCCATGCTGCATGGAGGGAAAGATGACAGATTGATTGCCTTGACGAAAAGCCAGATTTTGTTTCCAGGGTTTCCCTTAGGAGAAAGCAAGTCAGCTCAGAGTTCACATCACACTTATTAACAAGTAACTGCCGTGCTGGCAGCAGCGTCAGGTTAAAATATACCCACATCTCCCACAGGCAGCCTGGGCCACAGCTTCATGTGTGGACAATGCTTCTATTCACTGGCTGTAGCATCAGGTCACCATCCTGTCTCTATAGAGGGAGAGGCAATGCATGCTACCAGCCAGCATCACACTCCCTAGCCAGACGCCAAGGAATTCCCATGGTGACCCTCATCAACTCCAACATACTGAAGAACCTTCTGCCTGTCTGTGACAATGGAAAGGAAGGCAGGATCCATGCCACTGACTTTTAGAAATAACATCCAGCAACAAAATTCCCTGCGTTCCCACTTAGAAAGGTGGTCTTCCTTCTTGGACCCCCAAAATTAGGTGTGTATGTAAGCGTCTCACTGAGTAAAAAAACCATTTATTTAAATTCTTTAAAATAAAAAATAAGCCCATAGGATAGTCTGACACATGGAGACAAATCCTGTATAATTAAAAAGGAAAGGAAGCCGATTATATCCTCCCGGAGAATATTCCTGCCTGCTTCTGTTTTATTTATACGTTACAGTGTATAATGAGCTGAATATTTAGGAGGTCAGCACAAACGAAGCTGCTGACTGGACAAAAGAGAAGATCCAGCTCTGTCTGTGCTGGGAGCCAAGCAGAAGGATAGCAAGGATTTTTGGTCATCTCCTCCTACCTACAGCTCTCCCGAGATGCTGCAGGACTGTTCAGTTCAACTGCTTGTGCTTGGGCTGCATTCGTCTTCCTGATGTCTTTTCCCAAGTCTCCATCAAAAAAGGTCTCCTGGGTTTTCCCACAGCCCCCTGGAAAGGATGAGTGATGCCAGTACAAGTCCACTGGCCCCTGTGAACTCTTCTAATGGGGCTGCAAATGGTAATTCTGGATGGCAAAAAAGACCATTTAGGTTTTAAGAGTCTACAATGGAGTCTCTGCCTCCACTGAGATTTTTCTTTTTTATTTCAGCTTAAAAAAATCTAAAAAGGTGGAAAACCTCTGGACAGGCAGCAGCTCTGCTCCACAGTGAGTTGAGCACCAATTCCCAACCCAACTCCCACAGGCTGATGGGAATGGTCCCCCACCAGTGCCCCCACTGCCGCTCCCATCGGCAGTGGGATACCCACAGCTCCCTTTGTCTCCCTCCGTCTTTCTCCACCTGCTAGCTCCCACAAGTGCCTTTGTCCCCTGACAGAGGGGATTCCCTCAGCAACCCTCTCCAGGCTCACCAGGGTGCCAGGAGATTCCAAAGAGCATCTTTGCAGCCATGGTGCTGCGTTAACTGGAGCACCACAGGCAGACCCTCCACAGCCTGCTGCCACCACTCAGTGCCATCGTCTGCTGGCTGCATGACCAGTGGGTGGGTGAGTGCAAAACACGGTCCCCAAAGGTCATCAGCAAGTACAAAGGGTGCTAATTGGGAAAGAAATGAAGGTAACATCCCGTGTCCCCTCCACACCAGCCAGGTTCAGCTCATTTAAAGGATCATCAGAGGTCAAACACAATGGGAAGAGCTCAGACGCATGGTGGGTAAAGAGTGGCAAAAGGGAGCTCCTACATGGACAAACAGTGATTTGTTTTCCTTCTGTGCCTTTTAGGACAGACATGAGCTGCTTTCCAGCCATGAAGGTCAAACTGGCCTTCTCAGGCTTCAGCAGGAGCTGCAGATGATTTAGTACTTAGGAGCCCATAGCTGTACTCAGTCTCCAGCTGAGCTTTGCTCCTCCTTCCGCATAAAAGCCAAAACTCCTACCAAACAACAGAGCTTGAGCATCTCAGAGGTCAGGGAAGGTCTTCCCCTTCCTTGTAGAGCTGTGGATTCCCACATGCTGGAGGACAGCCCAAGATGGGGCACATCAGGAGGAAAAGAAAGGGGAAAGAGGAACAGGGAGGGAAGAATAAAGGAGCCAGTAGACAGATCCCTGCTCTCAATGTCCTGCTTTGAACCCAGCCCTTTAAAAAGCAGGCAGCTAATCTGGACCACACGTCCCAAGAAGGAAGGGATCGTACTGTTAATACAGTCAGCATCCTCGACCCAGCATGGCCTTTACACAGCAGCAAAGCCAGGGGTAATCCATCTGGTAATTGCTTCCATGAGGATCTTTACACAGCTTTAGGAACTAATGCTACTATCCTTTCCTGAGCAGCCACCCTTCCAAAACCAAGCAGCAATGAGGGGCAACGGTTAACAGCAGCATATTAATGTGAAGTGCCTCCAAGGGAGGGAAAGGTTATAAAAAACACATATGCTAGAAAAATAGATATTCAAGGAAAATGAAATAATTGCAAATACACAAGACAGCTACCTGCATGGCTTTAGCTGCCTTCAGGAAGCCACCAGCTCACCTTTTACTCTCCCTCTGCCAGCTAACTGCTTTGGGGAGCAGAGATTTACCAGGTGGGCACCAAGGCACAACTGCTCAGCAAGGACAAGAAATGCTATCAGCCAAAACTCCTCACTACTGCACTTTATTTCCAGTTCTGAGAAATAAAGTTCTGCACTCCCCCAAGCCATGCCTCAGTTTTCCTGCTCCTACAATTAACTCATAAGGTTCCCATTGAGTGGGAGGCTCTCCAGGGAGCATTGCCTCTGTTGAGCAGCTCCAACACAAGGGCTTTTTTCCCCCTCTTCCCATCTCTCATTCTTTACAGAGTGGCAAGAGCAGAAGAAAACCCTTGCTGGTGACTAACCAAAATGCCCTATCCCTCCCAAGTTTTCCTGGCATATGCAGTGATGTGCTGCAGCCCAGTCCAGCCCAAACGATGCCAAGCAGCTATCCTGATAGCAGTGGAGATGTTCCTGGTCAGAGCACGACTCCCCCAACACACTTAAAAGCATCACCAGGGCTGCCCTAACCCTCATGATGCAGGAAGATGCAGGATACAGCAGCAGGTTATCTGCAGCTGTCAGGGTACAGCTGGAGCTCAGAACCTGCCAGTGTCTGCCTGTCAGACACCATTCCACCATCAAGAAGTGCTGGTGACCTGCATCCTTGTCTAACACAGACATATTTTGCAGAGGGACAGGCGTTTTTGTAACCTGGAGCTGGTCCTCAACATACAGGCGGAGTAAGATGAAGCTCAGTTCACAGCAACGATGCTCCAGGGTGCATGTACTACCCAGCTGTCAGCCCATCCTCCCCTCATTCCCTCAAGGAGAAGTTAGATATAAAACATTTGTGACAGCAAGAAACCTTTGATCCTTAGGTACCTGCTGCTGGAGCGTCTGCGAGATCCCAAGCCTGGGCGCATCATGACTGACAGCACTGGAGATACAGCAGCGTAATTTAGAGTGTGCGTGCCAGCCCAAGCTGCCCCTATTCCTATTTTTATAGGAATAAAAAAATCAACCCTGGCTAGCAAGAAATGCATCGTAGCAAGGTATGGCAAGTTTGAGAATAAATAAGCCTATTGGGGAAGGACTGTGGGTCGTGACCAGCCACAAGCACAGATGCTGTGGAAGCCTCAAGGAGATGCTGTGCCTTGGGATAATGCAGGCTTGGCTGGGGATGGGGGAAAACAGAGGCAGGACATGGCTGGTGTGGCCTGGCTGGGCAGATAACAGGCAGATCTCCAGGCTCTGGCCATCTTCCAGCAGCACAGCGCTGCTGCTCGCATGAGCAAACCCTGAGCAGAGCTGTGGCTGGGCACAGGAGCCATGGCTTGGGACACATCAGATCCATGCCAGGTAAACAAACATGGAGACGAATGTCACTCACTCTTTCCTGCTGTGCTCATGCCCCCCTCCCATTGCTAGGAAGATCAGAGATGCAAAAGGAAAACAGAAAGAGGGGAGGAGGGCAGTGGAAATATAAAAAAAAAAAACAAAAAAACAGAACAACCAAAGCTGTAACTGGGCTTGTAGCAAACAACATCTGTAACTTGGAGGACAGATGTGTTACCACCAAGGGCCCATTACCAGAGCTCTCACACCCGAGAGGATTCTGGTCCAAGAAGCATGGCAGTGCCACAGCCTGGAAGCACAGAACAACTTTCCTTTGCCCCTTTCCCTGACACACTGGCAATATCTGATCAATGTTTCTGCCCATCTCTAGAAGATAGTAATTTTTTAAACATCCACTCAAAATAAAAACAAAAACCAAACCCATGCTAAGTCACCTGATCAAGCAAACTCAAAACAGCTCCTGAGAGCATGGGGATCTGGATGGAAACCAGCAATCAGGCATTGAGCTCTGTTGTTATTATCAGAAAAAAAATAAAATCTGCATTTGGCACTGATTCTCACACATACC
Source organism: Chiroxiphia lanceolata (assembly GCF_009829145.1). NCBI lineage: Eukaryota > Metazoa > Chordata > Aves > Passeriformes > Pipridae > Chiroxiphia > Chiroxiphia lanceolata. The sequence goes on from NC_045639.1 coordinate 16,562,803, forward strand.
CAAGCATTTTACTGGAATGAGGAAAAGAGCATTTTTGGAGTCCTCAGTTATGGAAACATTGCATGGAAGACTTAATGGGCAGCTCCTGCTTGGGCATATACCAGCTCCCTTGGCTTATGCAGGAAGATGTTTTCTCCACCAAGGCATTATGGCTCACGGCATGCTGCTGCTCAGCCCCACAATTCCACACACTGGGGATAACCCATGTCTGGAGGCAGCAAGCCCTGCCATGTATCTCAATGTATCAAACCTCAAAACCTCACCCTCTTCAATGCAGACACCAAGGCACTCCTGTAGGTGGCATTTTGCATTATCGCACATAGAGGAGGCATGTGGGCAAGCAGAGCAAGCATGATACAAGCCAGTAGCAGGGCTCAAATCTGGGCAGAAATAAGCAACCCTGAATCTGTTGGGTCTTTATCCTTTGGAAGCATTGGGCTTGGAAGGTGGCCAGTAGCTGTGGGCATGATACAGCTTCTTGCAGCACGGTTGCGTGGCAAGTCAACACACACTCCATTCATTGGCCTTATCAGCACAGAGCTGTCACCACACAAGGCTTGTCCACCTACCTACCAGGAACAAGTTGATAAGCAACACCTCCAGCACCTCAAACTCAAAGAGTCAGTACCATAACAGCCCAATGGTTGCTTCCACAGAGAGCATTTTGTGCCAGGTGGACACAGCAGCACCACAGCAGAAGCTGTGTGTTATCTACTGAAGGCAAAGGTTCCTGCTCTCAGAAAGCCATGGAGGGAGAGGAGAAGCCCCTCACATGATGCAAGGAGTGGAGAGCAGAGGCTGCACCCACTTTCAGGCAGCCCCCTCACCCATCTGGGCCACATACCCTCCTGCATGCCTTTGATCCCTCTTGCTCCCGCAGCGACACGCACCCCTTGCTGGCAGAGCTGCATTAAGGATTAGGTGGGATCAGACATGGGATAATACAAATCAGGTTGCGTTTGCTGCTGGCAGTAGCTGCACGGAAATGAGGAGCCAGTCTTTCTAGCTGGAGGGAAATGAGATGCTGTTAAACTCTGGCCAGGCAGGCAAGGAAAAAAGAGGTACGGCTCAGATCAGGCTAATGCAGCTTCTCTGCCCCCAGGTTTACAGATATACCACTACAGCACCCAATAGCCTTCAGTTACAGAGGAAGGGACTCTTCTTGCTGAGGAGCTATGTCTCCAGCTGGGCCTCCTGGTAGGAATCAAGGGAGCAGAAGCAGTGCTGCTGTGCTGCTGGAGGGAAGTCCCTTACATTACTTCTGCAGGGTCTGTGTAATTGGAAATGAAACACAACCTTTTGTTGTCTGGATGGTCCTGAAAAGCACAAGTCAAGCGCCAAATTGGTGATGCTGATCCCCTTAACACTGGGCATCCACTGGCTTGTTTCTGTTCATGGATCTTTTTCCATCCTTACCCTCCCCAGCTCCAGGCATGCCTCTATCTCCCCTTGCTCCCCTGACCCTTGGCACCAGTCACGGTGTGCCTACAAACATAAGGGAGAAGATGCCCAGAGGTACATTCAGGCTTTGACAAGCATGCTGGCATGCTGGAGCAAGTAAAAGCTGCAACACCTCATAGAAGAGCAGAAACTCAGTGGATAGAGAAGACTTCCTAAGGAACAGACATGCCACTCCATAAACTCTTCCCAAAAACACAGCAGCCAATGCAGAGGTCCTACTAGCTGTGTATGAGGCAGGCAGGCTTAAGCATCTCAACCAGCACTGGTCCTGATGGCTCTAAAAAAAAAACAACAAAAAAAACCCAACACCTGACTGCTTTTATATTTGATTTACTGCTTGTAAAGGCATCTCCAGAGCACAAGCTCCAGCTGAGCGTTTTCATACTCTTTCTACCTCTGCTGGTGCCCAAAGGAAAAAAAAACTCCCATGAGATGTGAACAGCTCTGGACATACCACAGCAGGCTCTCAGCTCTGAGCTGGATGACCTGCCACCGGGCTCATGCACGGCCCTGGGAAAGGCAGGGACACAGAGCCCCAGCAGCAACACTTGCCACAGCCCCAGCAAGCCTGCACGCAGATGGTGACAAGACTGGTCCCTGTGCAGCCGGCAGCATATGCTGCTGCTGCTGCCCACATCAACGCAGATGCCAGGAGAGATGCACCAGAAATAACTGGTTACACAAGCCAAGACTTTTTATCCTGTGCAGTCAAAGAGAGTTTTAATCCCAAACTACTAGGTACAGCTGAGCATCTGAATGCACCCCCGCTTTTTGCAGCGGAAGGAACAACATCTCAAGGGCAACGAGATGGACCTAAAAATGAGCTGAGACAAAAGAAGGCCAGTGGGAAGTAACCAGTGGCTAGAGACAGCTAGGCTGGTGAACATCTGTATGGCGAAGAGTTTCTGCTCTTGGTCTGCCAGCGACCTTTATGTCTGCTCTAAAATGGGGCAATAATGTTCACTTAAGAGTCTCATGCTGAATTAATCATTGCAAAGTGCTCTACAGTTCAGCTAGGAGAGATAGGAAGGCAGCGCTAAGTACGATCATAGCTGTACTCAGCAAGACTAATGGTCTGTGCTGTGCTATGGCCCTGGTAAGCTGTGTCTAACACTGCTTAAAGCTTCAGAGCAGCATGCAGAGCAGCCCTGGTGGGAGGGGATGCACCTTCCTCCCTGCCCAGCTTCCTGCACTGGCAGGGGGCTCCTCCTGGCCAGGCACAGCCACTGTGGCGACACCTGGTTGTACCGCCCAGCTCTTAAACTGCTGAGCTGAGAAACAGGGTGTTCAGAGCAGCAGGGAAAAAGGAAGACCTTCTCATTAAACACCTGCACGGACCTTTTTCCCATGTGTCTCTCTGGTCACCATCAAATCCAGGCAGGCTTTCAGCACCCCGAAGATGCTGCTGCAGGGGGCTACACAAGCAGCTGGCATCCAAATGCACTGAACCTGCCCCCGCCAGCTTTCTTTGATGATCCCAGATTTTGTCCAGAAAGAGATGAGAGCTATTTCTTACCCATCGTTTGTCTGCCATTAATGATTTTCCAGATCTCCAACACAATTCCCCTCCTCCATCCCAGCCAGGCTAAGCAGACCAAGCCCGCTTCTTGTGGAGAAGCCATTCACCCTCTGTCCCCTCTCTGCACCATTTCCACCCCTCTGAGATGGCAGTGAACAAAAGCAGGCCGAATTTGCTGGCAGTTCACGTGGCAGCACCCTGTTCGTCCTCACAAGGAGAACCCAAGCACAAGTCACCCAGGAAAGGCTGTTCAACAGTCCTGTCCTCTGCCTCACTACTTAGATGTGACTACAAAAAGACAAGCAGCAAAGGCGTTATTATTCTAAAATACGAATCCAGACTGCTAAAAGGCACCAGGATCCTGGTACACCACGACAAGATGTTTTTCCCCTCCACAGGGCATTTGGCAGGGGCTCTGCTGTTTCAAACACCACAGCTGAGCTCCAGCAGGCTCACTGTGGCTTATCCCTCACTCCTGTCCAGCATCAGCGATGCCAAACAGGAATGGGCAGTCAGCACTACCGAAGCAGGGCTCTGCTGCCAGCACCCTGCTAAGCCCACCAGCCCTTTCCTTCCTGAGACACGAGTGGTGAAGGTGAGGAAGAAAATTAAAATTCTTCTCTGTGCTTTGATTTAACATTTTATCTGTACTGGAAGCATCAGGGAAAACACGTGGGAAATGTGAAGCAAGTAACTGCCCTGTCTCAATAGCAGGAGAAGACAGAAAAAAACACTAGGGCATCTAGGGCAAGTTCTGAGAGGCTCATTTTAAAATGTTCCCTCCGCCAACACAGATAAATATTTGAGAAAAAAAAAGTTACATGAAAATTCAGTTGACTCATGAAGAGCAAGCACGTTAAATATAGAAAATAAATTAAATAATTAAAGGGCAAAAGAAATTGGATTTTAGCCCTGCTTTGAGCACAATTTTCATTACAGCCTTACACAGGGAGCTACCAAGCTGCTTTTAAGCATCAAAGTGGGTGAAGTAAGTGGCAGAGTGAGCTTCTGCCATGCTCCCATGCCACATTTTTCCCTGTGGGAAAGCACAGAGCAGTGGAATTAGTGCAGGGAGCTCCCTCAGCTGCTGCCCTGTGCCCCCAGGGCACAGCACAGCTTCGCCCAGTGCTCTCCATCCCTTCTCCATGTCTTGATGGGGCAGCTAAAGTGTGGAGACAGTGACTGCTTTGCCCACAGAGGCCCAGAAATTCTCAAGGGGATGTAAACCCACTGGGAATGCGCTATAAGCTGTTAGCCCAGCTCCTGGGCTCTCCCACAGCTGTGGGTATATGTGGCAGCTCTTTGAGTACAGTCCAATTCAAGCTTAAAAAAAATTAAAAATTAAAAAAAAAATCCAGCTCCAACTAGGCTCAGAAGCCTTGGGACAGGATGAAATTTAGGCTACAGATGTCACAGCCAAATCCTGTTATTGCCAGGAGCCCAGCCCTGCAATTCAAAGGTGCCCTGGCATAAACTCACTCCAAATGCAGCTCCCAGCCTCTGCTGAACTCAGAAATTACACATGGCAAGAAGGGCAAGCTCAAAGCATCTGCACCACTTTTGGGAGCTCAGCGCTGAGCTGGCTTACCCAGTTTTACCAGCTCCCAGGCAGAGCAGCAGAGCTCCTTGCTCAGACCAGCGGCGAAGCCCAAGGCTGCCCAGGGATAAAAGAGCCTTGTGCTCTTCAAACCCAAGAAACTATTCCCCAACAGCGAGGCAGGAAAACACTCATGGCAAGTCTGTGCTGGCAGGTGCCTGCCAGGGACAGGGGAACAGCAGGGATTTTGGGCACCAATGTCCAACTCAACAGCTTTCTACTTTCACAGCCTGCAAGATACAGTGGACAAAGGATGTGAGTAGTATCGTAACAGCCAGGGAGAGGATAAGCTCAGAGTCAGGCTCTTTTATTAACATTCCTCTCTTTTCTTCTGACCCTCAATAAGGTCCTTTTCTATTCCTGAACTGACATCCTCAGAGTCTCCACTGCAACAACAGTGACAACGCAGAGGTGACCTGGTCAGCCCACAGAGGTTAAAACACGAGAAACAACTTTAAAACACATTTTTTGTCTTTTTTTTTGTGTGTGATCAGGTGGCTGGAAACCAGTAGCATCAACTCCCTAAATAACATGTGACATCTGATGCTACCCTGCTGATCTTGGCAACAACCCCTTCCCTCTCAGCTACAGAAAACCTACATATAGGAAAACATATATATCTATATATATACATATATATGACTTTCATATTACTTTGCCTTTCCTAAACAGTCCAGTAAGGCATCGCATATTTGCTTTTCCCAAGCAGGAGACTGGCACAACCATGGCTAAGCAATGCCCCCCACTTGCTGTGCCACACTGAAAGTATCAGCCTGTTGCTTTTCCTGCCTCACTTCAATGTGTGTGGCTCAGTTTTGGTTTTAATTGTAAAGTCCCCACATTCTGCAAACCAAATGCAGCTGGAATTGAAATCGAAAAGTAAAACCACCCATCAACGAAAATCAAAGCACTGCACTGCCAAAACTGAGTGGGATGCACAAAGCAGGGAGCTTAAACAGGGAAGGAAAAAATGGAAATTACATTAATAGCATGTTTTCATTTGTAATAATCTGAGAGCCTGGTAATGACACTGGAAGGTAAGCTACCCTCAGCCCAAGGAGAGGTAGCTGTTTATGAAACCATCTGGGCTGTCAGCAGCTCAAACACCACGAGAAGGAAAAGTGTAAAATGGGCAGGTAGAGCCAGGCTGTCAGCAGCCCTCTGGGCAGGGAGAGGATGATCTGTCCTCCACCTGGCAGAGGGGGAAGAGAAAAAAATCCAGAAATTGTCTGCATTATGGGGAAGAGTAGCAGTCTGTGGTTTATGGGTTTTGTTGGGGTTTTTTTCATTGTATGTAACTTGTTTATTTAGGAAGAGGTTTATAAATCATTGCTTTCTCAAAAGCCGGCACCAAGGAATGACTCCAGGAGAGTATTTCTTTGCTTTTAAGGAAGCCTTGTACAAAAATGATCAGATCTACTTAATGGGCTGTTGAAACAGTGTAATGCCAGCCTCCTACGTTATCATGGTTCCTAATGATCTTAACAAAGAGCTGGAAGGAGATCGACTTGGCATTCCTGGCCCCTGCCATTACCTGCTGCTCAGACATGAGCAGTATAGCTGAACAGCAACAGGTAGGATGATATTTAATGCCCACCTCTATATCTTGACATTGTCTGGTTTGAAATAGAGTCCTCATGCCACTTACTGGCAGTGAAACTAATAGGATTCTGTAAAGATCAATCCATAAATGCACAGACGTTAAAATGAATGGTTTCCTTTCTGTTCCATTTATGGGAGGGCTCTTTTATGGATATCTATATGCTGGCATAAAAATTGCAGGAACAACTTTCTAAGTCTTCATTAAATTCAAGGGGACTTTTGTAGAGAAGATTGCTTCAAAAGAAACTATTTCCCACAGCAGTTCACTATTATCCACAAACCCAAAAGAGCTACACTTGCTTGTGAGAGCTGCCCCAGCCACACCATATTCCTGATGGGCACACAGGAGCCACAGGAGGAAAACCAAGGTCAGGATTAAGATGTTACAGCAAGCCCCCTGCCCAGCACAGGTGCTACTGAACAGAAGTGATGTGCTACTGTTCACCCACATCCTAAATGCTGCCCAACACTGTCCTGCCCTGCTGGCACAGGGACTGCTGTCACTGGAAGGCTTCCAGAGTAGAGAAAAAAAATCATTAATAAAAACTGAGTGCTTCTGGGCAGGCCAAGGTGAATGTTTATTGATAGCATATTTAATGAAAGCGAATGAAAAAAAAATTTATTTCCTCCTTGCCCTACCCACTGTGTCAATGATGGGGGTGTGTTTGGGGGCTGGGTCTTTTTTTCAGGAAGCACAAAAACTGCTTGACCTGTGCCTTGCATCTGAAAACAACAGTTTATCAGAGCAGTCTGCAAACTGAGAGATTATTCAGATTTCTGCCTCCACAGCAATATTTCTTCCAAGACGACTTTCCTGAAAACCTCACAATAATTTCTGCCCCAGAAGCAAGGTGGGGATGCTGGGCAAATCCCTGCATTGCTCACTGAACCAGTTCTGCATCCCCTTCTCATCTCCAAGTGGTGCAGGCTCTAGGGTTAGCCTTAAGTCCTACTTTGTGGTCCCCAGCTCTGCTGCTGCAGGCAGGGATGCTGCCACATGGCTTCCCCTGGCATCTACCCTCCTGACTCTGTACCACTCAGATGAAACAACTCTGACGGCTCCAAGGGCTGAAAATAGCGGATAAGAGCCAGGTCAGGCATGTACAGTCCACAAAACCACATCTCCAGTCCCTCTTGATCCTCAGGGAACATAAGCTTCCCAGCTAATGGAGGAGGAGATGGTGACCCCATGGACTGGCTTTACCACTGGTGGCCAGTAACACTGCCACCCCTTGGTTAGTCCACTGGAATTACCTCTGGAAAAAGCCAAAAGGCAGAAAGCCACTAGCTCATCACCAGATCCTCTACCAGGAAAAATACTCCATGGGGCTTACAACTATCTTGAACACAAATTGGGATAAAAGGAAAAACGTACATCCAAGCCCTTTGTATCTCTGCAACAATCCATCTTGTCTCTGTCAGCTTAACATCTGTAGAAAGATGTAGCTCTGCTGTAGGAGAAATAGCCTCTTAAGTGCTCCCGGTCATGACAGATCCCAAGGCACACAGCAGAAGTTCACCACATCTTCCTGGCCAACAGCCAGGCTCACAGAATTGAATTTTATCTTACCCTCTTTCACCTCCTCCTTCAGCCACAGAGGCTTTTGTTCATCTCTCCTTCCTCTTTCTTCATCTCTCCATTTCATTTCCAAGGGTGTGGGACTACAGCAGCACTATTTTTTCTCCATACTCAACCTCAGAAAATGAATCATTCCTAAACCATCCAACCAGACACCTTGCCTCCAACACCAGGCAAGAAGATGCCCTGGCAGCTACACACAACTCCTCCAGGAGTGATGCTTTTCCCCAATTTTTTTGCCAGCAAGACACCCTCCTGAGTCACAAGACTTTATTTTTTTCCCCATCCCTTTTTCCTCCTCTTACAAAAGCTGTGGCTGAGGATGGCCACGCAGGTGTCGAATCCTCCTGCTGCCAGCCATCAAGCGCTTGATGCCACAGCAGCCTGGCAGCAGTAAGGCCCACAAGTGAAATTCCCCCCTCTCCCTGCAGATAACTTTCCAGCATCCACCTTAATTTCTTCCAACTCAGGACCCATTCCAGTGAGATGTCCAAAACTGAGCAGCATACTCAAGGCAGGAGCACACTCCTGAACTACCGAACGGTGTTACAACTTCAGCAGCTTTACTAACTCTTCACCTGCCCTTAAAATTTCTGCTTTTCCCCCCATCAAGAATTCTCCAATGATTTTAGCTGAATTTAGCTAATTTTTAGTTAATTTGGCTAAGATTTTGCTAAAGTTAGCTAAGCAGCTAATTTTACAAAGCGTCTCCCATTAAATCTTCCCATGCCTCGAAGTTCCTGTCTATAAAAAGAGACTCATTACCACCGATTTGTCTCTAAATGACAGAGACTTTAAATCACTGCCATACAACATCTGGTTTGCGGTCCATAGGGAGCCAGTAGGCTCAGTTCAGCTGGATAACTACCCTCTGGTGGAGATGTCACTGACTCAGCTCCAAACTTCTACCTCCCCAAAGCACGGGCCAGGGCTGAGGGACACCGTATGGGCAGCTTGGGGACCTAGAAACTGCTGAAATCAGTGGAAGGCTTAAGCCTTGAGGGCTCTCAGCCTTTCACCAGCAGGAAAGTATTTAAAAATCCTAAAAAAAAGGAAACCCTGCTAAGGCAGGCAGCAAACAGGGAGGCTGCAACCTTAAGAGCTGCAAAGACATTTGAACAATAGTATCCCTGCTCAAACCTTCCCCGCATCTGTAGGCAGCAAGACTATAAATTGGCCTATGATTTAGCTCCATTTGGTCATTTGGTGACCTCTATTCAGTCCTGCACCTCGTCCCACGTGGCGGATACCAGCTTCCATCCTTATCTCCACTATCCATTAGCTGCTGTCGGCAAGCAGGGAGGAAGGTGGGGTGCCAGCACAGCTCTGCACACATGGGAACTCTCTTTTCCTTCCCCATCAGGTCCCATTGCAGCACCTTATGCCATCTTTAGGACCATGCTGCTGCGCTGAGGGGCCTTGGTCGAGGCAGGTATTTCAACTCATAGGCAATCCATTTCTTAGTACACTATATTCTTCCCAATTTTTCCTTTTGTTTCCCCCTCTTTTTTTCTCTGCTTTCTTTTTTCTCTGTAATGTGAATGATTCACATTACATTCATCATTTATATCCACAGCACCAGCAAGCTGATTTACTGCCTTGATCAATGCAGCTCCAGCATGATCAACATGCTCAGCAAGCTCAACACAGAACAGGGACCAAGCTGTGGGAACCTGGCAGGACAAGAGGGAGGGACAGGGAACAAAATCATCCCACGAACCAAAAGCACCAACAGCACAACTTTCTGCACTCCTTCTCAGTGCAGCAAGTCTGCAAGAACAGGGCAGTGTCAGGGTAGATGGACAGATGTCCTGCCGGGGCACCCCTTGAAGATGGAAGATTTGAGGCTGAGTGCTCTAGGAGCAGAGGAGACTTGGGCAAGAATGTTTTTTTCCTTCTTAACCAGGCAGCGGAGAAACCCGCACTCCATCAGGATCGACTCAGAGCACTTCTCCTAAGCACCTAGTTTGCTCTCCCACTCCTAATGAACAGCGTGACAAGCTCAAAAATCAATGGAGGCTCGGCAAACCTTGAGCACAGCCTCCTGCCGGCGCCCAGCCAGGCGTCCCCGCCACGCTGCTCTCTCTAACTGAAAGCGACGGGAGCGATTAACCAACAGGTTCGTTAATGGCCACCCCGTCAGGACTCTCCTCAGCGAGACCCCGTGAGAGCAAGCCATGGAAACAAGTCGTTTGTGGAGGTGCCAGCCTTCTCCCCGGCAATACCTGCACAGAAAAGAGGGGCTGCCGAAGCCACTGCAGTGCCGCTGGGGACTGGCCTCAGAAAAGTCCCCAGCATTTCCCTGCAGACAAGGATGCTCGGCTCAGCACCTCTCTCCCAGACACCGACAGGGGTTTCAAAGCCCCTGGCCCCATGAGCTAAATCCAAGTCTTTGTGGCCAAATGGACACTGAACATTTTTGGGCCAAATAGGAAATGCGGGGACACTTCCAAGACAAGCCACCTGCTTGTGATACCTGTGGTCGAGCACAGAAACACACAATAAAGTGAGAACACAGACTTGTGGGAGAGAGGGATGGGGCAGTCCAACAAGTGAAACAGGGTGCCAAGAATCTGCTTTTGGCTCTTTTCCCTAAAATACCTGGCAGGCTGAAGACCCTCTCAGGCACCTGAGACTGCATACAAGGGACAAGGCTTTGTTGGGGAAACAGCTGCATCCCAGCGCCAGATGAGGAAACCCTGGAGCTGAGGCAACAGCACAGGCATGGTGGGGAACGAACACTCCCCCAACCCAACACCAACTGGGAGCAGCTCCCCTGAACACCCAGAAGAGGTTAGGATGGAACAGGGCTCTCTCATGATAAGCAGCTGCTGGCTTCAGCTCCAAAAGCTGCCCCATACCACCATCAGAGCACCCCCTGCCATCCCCCCATCTGCTGCCCCACCAAGTCTATATACACACATATATATATATTACTCAGTTTGCTGCTTTTCCCATCTATTCCTGAAAAGAGGACAAGGACAAGCAGCGTGCACAGCAGTGCTGCATCACGCATGTGCTGCCCTGAGCCCTCCAGCTCCTTTCCCTCGCAGCGCCCGTGCCCTATTCTCTTAACCTCTCTGCAAGAGGCTCATTTCCCGTCTCATTTCATGGCTCCAAACTGTTCCTCTGTGCTTTGTTTGTTTAAAAAATGTTGTTAAGATACAGCAAAAAAAAAAAAAAACAGAAAAGAAGTGGGCAAACAGGAGGGATTTAACTCTGCCTTTGCATCTCCTGGCTGGAGGGGCTTCACACGCTCCACATTGCAGCGTTGGTGATTTAATCATCGATGCAATGCTATTGCAAACAGCAGCAGACAGCAGAACCGGCAGGAGTAATGCTCTCTCCAACAGCGTGAATATTAAGGGCATTTAACAGCCCTTGTAATCACACTGTGGCTCCTTGCAAGAACACAGCCAGGCAGCACGAGGGAAGGCACTGAACCATGCTGCTGGGTTATCAAACTCAGCTCCTTACGGCACTGAAATCAGCCCTGCTTACAGCAAAGCAAGCGCTGGCTTCCCTGCACTTTCTCTCAAAACCAAATCCCATGTGGCAAAAGCCTTTAAGCACGTGCTGGGATAAACTCAGTGGCTTGAAAGTCTCCTTCAATGAAAGCCAGCCTCTTGTGGAATTTGGGTCTCTCTAACACAGAGCAAACACTAAGAGCTTGAGCAAATCGATCTGCTGTACCTGTTTGATGCACTGGGAAAGGATTACAGGGGGAGAAAAAGAAATCCAGAGCATGGCATGAGTTTAGCTGTGCCTCAAGACTAGAGATATATCATACTTTTCAGGTCAAGTATTAGTTCATTCTCAAAGGAGAAATGTCCCCAGCTTTTACACTTTGAAAGTTTTAACTCTTTTATTGGATTAATATAATTCTGAAGAGTTCTCTGAGATTTTGACACAGAAACAGCCAGTTATCTATTGCATCCTACTGTGATGAAACACCTGTGAAACAGCAGTCCTGGCCTATGGACCTGAAACACAGCTTCTGGAAATAAGGAAAAAAAGTGGGAATTCATCTGCTTTACCTCTCAGATATAGCAATGGCTGCTAGTTCTGCATAAAGATGGGGAGAACATCTTGAGACCCAAGTCTGCATTCAGAGAAATGTTGGCTTGCCCAAAGCCACATACACAGCTGGTGCCAATGCCCAAACTGATGTCAATACCAGAAGATCTGCATCAAAACTTAGCTGATCCCAGTTGGTATTTAGATATGAAAAATCAAAAACTGTTTGGCTGTTTCAGCTGGACTAACACCCGCATTGCCAAGAGCTCCCAGTCCCTGAGTTATCTTAGTGCAGCCTGTGCCCCAGAGGGAAGGGAATTAGCTACCTGGCCTTTCATTCACACCTTTAATTAGTCAGCTTATATTGATATAAAATTAATTGAAGCAGAATAAGCTTTTATCCTAAAAACAGGTGCCCATATGCAGGAATCACTGAGATTAAAAGGTGCAAATCACACTTTATTTAATTAGTTAAAATCCCCATGCTGGACCTGCCTCTGCTGCTGCACCTACAGCGAGGGCCTTTCTACCAAGCGTGCCCCAGTGCTGCGACTGCCATCTCAGCACCACACTCTGGTTAAACAGAAAATGTGCAAGGGTTTGGCTACACTGCAGAGATGTTCTTCACTGCTGGGCAGCGTTTCATTTACAGGGTCAGGATTTAGCAGTGGGAGCTGATCTCCCAAGGATGCAATAACTCACCAAGAGCAAAGAAAGCCTGTTTTACAGAACACCGCCTGTGCCTGCCGGGGAAGGTTGACCGTCCTTCACCTCCCAACTGCTGGTGCCCTCAAGTGCCAACGCGTTTTCCTCCTGCTCCCCGCACACAAGCGAAGCTTCTGCCTGCAAAGTTCAAATTGGAACTGACTTTCCTTTGCCAACATTGCCTTCAGAAGGGAAGGTGTCCTCCCCTTCCTGAGTCCTGCCATGCCTCAGGTGAAGAACAACATCTGAACGACCTTCCCTGGCATTCAAATGCCTGCTGGAGCTCACCTGGCAAGGTAGATTGTGTTCGTATTTTATGTTTCATTTTGGAAACGTTGTGCTTCCTCAGTGTGCAGGTATATTCAGGAGGTCCCTGCTGAGAAGACACATCCACACCTATGCACAGTAATAAAGGCCACGTCACCAGGCATCATAACACTTTTCTCATCATCTGATTCCCTTTTTTGCCACTTGCAAGTCTAACTTCATATTTCAGATTACTTCACCTGGTGACCTCTGTTTTGAGGTGCTATTCCTTCCCAAGATGTGGGGCTGGGACTTCAGATTGGGCAGATGACCGTCTCTCTAAAGGGCTCAGATAGTTCACTTTCCCCCTGAGAATGCTACCAAACCAGGCAAAGTGAGAAGCCTTTGCAAAGCCTAATTTTGCACGAATGCCTGACGCTTCCTAAGACCGCAGCAGCTGAAGTCTCAGCAGATTTCAGGCTCTTTGCAGGCTTGATCTTCTCACTTGACCAAACTCTTCACACATAACCTCTGCAAAGGGGACATATTTCATTATTTATTCAGAGCTCTGTAAATACAATTACTACTGCTTGTGAAGCCCTTGGCTGCATGAGAACAGAAAAGGCTGCACAGAAGTACGCATTGTGCTTCATCTATGGGCTCCGGGGTCTGCAGGGAGCAGAAAGGAAGCAGTCACTGAAAAGAGAGCAGAAGCTGTCCAGCGTGCTGGGTGGGTGCTCTCGTACATCATTGCAACAGGGAAGATTCTATCTTCAACCATTTCCAATGGCTAAATGTAAATGGTGATGGGTATACAACAGCATGCTCCACTTTAAAATCTCAGTCCTGGTTTTCCAGAACAATATTTTTTGTGGGAAGTTAATTATATGGTAAAAAATGTCAAAACTTAAGAAAAAAAACAAAGGCAAATTGATATTCTTGATATTTTTCCTTCCCAAAACTGCAACTTCACAGCAGTGAACCACCACTAACAGCTTCCCCAGATGTGTGCCATCCCTCTGCTGCAGCAAGCTGTCCATAGAATCATAGAATCAACCAGGTTGGAAAAGACCTCCGAGATCATCAAGTCTAACCCTTCATTCAACACCATCCCTCCATCCATCTACCCAACTCTCCCTCACTCCATGTCATGGCAGTGGGGCTGGGAGACCTGGTGCTGGCTGGCCCAGCAAATACTTTTTGTCTCCTCCACCCCAAAATCAGCTCCTCTCATGCCACACCCAGCAGACAGAGCTGCTGGTACACCGCTGTGCTTTGGGCCCATCCCCAAGGGCTGCACGATGGTTGCCCTTTTTTCTCTGAAGGTACCCAAAGCAGAGATCTTCCTTCAGGATGGGAAGGCAGAACAGGAGGGCTCTTCACAAATCACTCCACAGTAACAACAGGAGCAAACCATATGCAGCCTACATGCCGTACGAGGTTTAATGCTGAGCGTTATATGGATATTCATCCATTAGGATCCCAGTCACAGCAGCAGATGGCTGGTTAACGCATGTTTGAGTCTGTCTCTCTCCAGATTACACTGCATTATAGTGCCAGGAAAATGCAACGGGCATTATAAACACCACGACTCTTCCCTGCTCCTTCTCCATCCAGCTCCACTCTTGTCAAAGGCAGGACCATGCTATATAACAACCTCCCTCCCAGCTTGGCTCCCACACCAGCTCCAGCAGCCTCCCTGTGTCTTCCTGCTGTCTGCCCTGCTGGAAAACCACCTGCCTTCCCCAACAAGACCCTGAGTTTTGCATTTCATCTGGGTGAGGTCAAAGTGCAAAGGGGCTGCATACCAAACATCCCCGAAGGCAGATCCCAAAGGATATTATTCCATCCTGAAGGACCCTGAATCAACCCACCGGGTAAAGCAGATTACCTTGACTCAGATGAAGAAACCAGTTTTAAATAAAAATATTTTAAAAATTAAATTAAAAAGTATTAAAAATATAAAAAAAAAATAAATCAGTGTTTAATAAGAAGAACTGAGCCAACCATTGAAAATTAGTCTGCTCACACCTGTGACTCCTCCCTCCCATCTTTTCTCCATCTCACCTAACAACAAGCAACTAAAAATTCAATGCAGAAGAAAGAAGAGACATCCACAAACTCCCCCAGCCCAGGGGGGCTGCAACCAAGGCCCGCGCCGCTGAACATATTCATGTCTTATTTGCGCGCCGTGTGTCTCCATAATGTGTTATGAGGTGTGTTTGTAACCGGCGGATGCCGACAGTGGTCCTTGAGGAGGAAATGGTGTGTGTCTAAATGCAGGCAAAGCTATTTGGAAAGCCAGGACAAAGCAGCCTTGCTTTCCTGGCTTGGGCCAAATTACATCCCTTGGACTTATTCCTTCAGTGGCTTCAGAAGAAAAAGAATCATCCATCTCAATTTTCTTGGCTCTGTGAATAATGTTTGGAGAATAGAAGGTGATTTCATAGCTCGTTTGTTTTTGCACTGCATGAACCCTGCTCTCCTCGCATCACTTTCCAATCAGGTTTATGACTGGCGTTTCCACTAGAAAACTGAAGAGGGAAAGCTACTAGTCATACTTGAGATGGAGGAGAAAAATAAAATTTAAAAAAGTATAAAAAAAAAAAGGGAAAAAGAATCTCTCTTTCCCTTGTCTTTCAGCCTCATCTGAAAAATGAACCTGTTTTGCTTGTGAATCAATTCTCTTTTGGCACTGCACTTCTCGCAATACTTTCTGAGACGAGATGCAATCATTAGCTCACTTACTACTCCAAATAATATAACAAAGCTGGAGCTTGAGATGTTTTGCAGTAAATCATCACTGATTTCTGTCTGTGTGTGGTAAGGCAGGGTTTGGTGGGGGACACAAGCCCCACCCTATCCCCCCAGTGCCACCACCAGTGCATCTGCACACCTGCTAGCTGGGGACAGTCCCCCTTCCAGCATGTAATCTCCTCCCCCCATGGAGGAGTGGCACTGGCACATTGTCCCTTCCCAAACAAACAACCACTACACCTCACTCCCTCAGGGCTGCAGTAAGGGTTAACTACAGATCATACTAGGCTTTCGAACAGTGGGACTGAAGGCAAACTATTAGTATTACTAATGCTGCCTCCATAAACAAAGGGGTGAACTCCTGCTGAACCTGTCACCACTGATCATTTTCTGAAGGCACGTGTTAACAATGAAAAATCATCCTCCTCCTTCCAGTACCCCTCTGCCACTGGCACCCAGAGCCCCAGCCCTCCCCCGAGGACACCCAGTGCCCATCCCACAGTGGGAGGCTTCCCAGGTACCCTATAGACTAATCCAGCCTGACCTAGGGCTGCCCTTCCCACCACAGCAAAAAACCTTTATCTAGGCAGCCCCCCTTTCCTGGCTCCTTTGGAAATGCATATGAAGAGTGGAGCAATACTGATTTAGAGGAGCAGAAGACAGGGCTTGAGATCTCTTCCTTGTCTTACTCCTCCCATAAAGCTGACCCCTGCTGAGATTTTGGAACCAAAAAGGCGAAAGAGGATGGGAAATCAATTTAATTGCAGCTTAGTAAGCAACTGCACTAAGTGTCGCTGGCAAAATCTGAACATTTCACTGTGAGAGAAAGGGGGAGAAATGGCTTTTTCATTGCACGGGAAAGTGGATAGAGAGCAAACTCCCCCCCATCATCTGCTCCTCACCCCTTCCTTCTTTAAGCAGAAGGAAACCAGCAAGAAACACAGAGCTAATGCCAGCAATCTCCCGCTCGCGCTACTCCAATTAATAGTCAATCCGCTGCACCCTTTGTCGTTAGGCTACACGTAATTACTCCTCCATGCAAACATCTTCCTTAAACACATCCTACTTCTGCTTTCTCCACAGATACATTTCCCGTACTTGGTTTTATTGCACCAAATGCTGGGCTGCCCTCATGGATGAGACTTTCCCAGATGAAGTACGTTGCTTTTGCGTTTCCACAGCCTCTCCCGAGCTCACTCTTCCCACTGGCAAGGAGACTAGAGCAGAGACAAAAATGCCCAAAGCGCCAAACCAGCTTCCCATGAGCTGTGTGCGCAGAGCACAACACATCCACGGACCCAAGAAAGACAACACCCCCATATTCAGCTTCCCAGGGATTTGTCAGCCTGGGACAATAATGCTGCACCTGCACTTATACAGGATTATAAAGCGGTGTCATTTGCAAGGCTGCCTCTCCCAGCACTGCCCCTCCAGTGCCGGAGCTCGCCCAGCTCACACCTGCGGAACCACTGCAGCTAGGCAGAGCGTGCCCTGCCTGCTCTGACCCGGTCTCTACGCCTACAACCAACCTTTCAGATTCAGGAGGGACAGAAAAATTCTAATCACAGCACCATAAATGTTCCTTGGACCTGCCCTCCCCAGGCACAGCATTCCCATTTATAGCTCTCACCCTGCAGCCATCCCATGTGCCAAGTGCCCTGCCCGTGGGAAGGCAGAGGTCACATTGCAGAGCCAGGGACAAGGGATGTCTCAGCAGAGCAAGAAGCAAACCCAGACAAGGCAGGCCCTGGGCCATGAGCCCATCAAAATAAATCAGGATGATGTTTTCTTATCAAGGAAAGGAAGAGCGAGGAGAAAACAGACAGGTTTCTTGAGTAAATAATCCACCTCTGTGTGTATCTGAGGTGGCACAAGGATAAATAGAAAAAAACATCTTCCCTGATAGTCAACATGTTTCTCAAGCGTGGAGATGCTTCACAACATACATGCTGTGTCTGCAAAGCCTTGGCATCCAGACACAGAGCTGGAGACCTTCCTGCTCAAAAATCAGGAGTTGCTTTTGTCAAGCTCACCCCTAAAGCTCACCAAGGGCTCTGGGTCATGAGCCAGAGCTGCGTCCTCCTAAAAACCAAAGGGCAAGGGCTTGAGCCCTTCCCCGTTACCTACAAGAGGAAGACACCACACAATGTCACACCAGCTGCTGAGGGATGCTGCAGCCCAGAGTGATTCCACATGCAGGGTGCTCCACAGGGACCCTGATAGGAAAAACAGATTACAAGAGAGATTATGACACTCCTGAACCCAGCTCAGACTGGGAGTATCACCACCTCCAACAACCCTTCAGAGTGAAGCATCAGGACTTTTTCAACTCATTTTATCCTTCTAGAGCACAATAAGAAGTATTTTTCTTCTTCTGGTGCTCAACACCTCTTGACAACAAAACACATACCACCTGCACAGAAATTTATTTATATTCTTACCAGCAAAGAAGCAGAATTCTCGCCTCATATCCCTCCTTCTCTGATACTTTTTTTAAAAGCATCAAGCTAGGACAGGCACCTGTATATCCTGATGCTCACTGTTTTGCAAAGCAAACAAGTCTTGTTCAATCAATATTTATGCCCCCATCAGTCACAGCTACAACACGGAGCTCTGCCAGAATGTAACAGGGGCAAAATTCATTCATTGTAATTACCAGTGAAAAATTAAGAGGTTTTCCATTTACTGGTTATTGTTTCACAGGTTTCTCAGAGAGTGCCTTGATGCGCAGTGGGCAGGTTAATTAAAAGAGATGCACAAGGCAGGCTGCTCACCATTTGTCCGCAGCCAGTTTAGTCACCGAGGCGACTGGATGCTGAATTTGGCAAGACTTTCTCCCCCCAGTCTCGCTCCACAAGGGCACAGGTATTTCCACAAGGAGGTCTGCCATGCTGGAAAACCTCTCTCCCAATCCCACTAGAAGGAAACAAAGTGCTTGAGAAATGGTACTCATTGATGCACCAGACCTGTCCTGTCTGGCCCCACAAATGAGGATAGCTTGGGCATGGTTTTCTGTTTCATCCATCACTAAATACACAAGCAGGAGAGAGGAACTGGATTCCACCCCACCTCCTGCATCACCAAAGCTTTGCACATCCTAGAAAGCCTCAGTTTGCTCTTAAGAGATTTCAGGGTGGGATTTCAGCAGCAAAGCATGACAGAAGTTTCCCCTTCTCTCACATCCTGGACCTATCCATGCACCCAGCCAAGTCCCAAGTCCCAGTCAACACAAGCTTCCCAGGTACTTAACACTGCCTTTTTTTTCTTGTTCCCAACAGCTTTGCCACTTCAATCCCTTAATTGTCAAGATCTGAATTTCTGCAGGATACACAGTTATTTTAATCTGTTAAGTGGCTCTGCTGCTATAAAACTGACAGGAATTTAACATCTAGAGACTGTCAACTGAATTCCAGGTGCTGAGGCTTTCTAGATGGAGACAATGCAGAAGGAAATGCAGGCTGGTGCAAGACACACAAGCACAAAGCTGGCAAGGATTCCTTTGCACTGAGGTCTGACCCTGCAGGGTGCTGAGCACCCCAGAGCACTTGGAGTAGGCAGCAAGGGTGCTGAGCCTCTCATCATCTCCCAGGAGCCATCCCCCAGCTGCACTTGAGCACAATCAGAAAGGAGTTGCTGCATTGCAAACACTACTACAAGTCAAGCATAACAGGTCACTTTTTTTAATAAAGGAAACTTTTCCTCCGTAGCTTTTCTCTTGCAATCAAGCCCGTGACAGACTCACTTTCCCTCCAGAGGCTGTCAGCTGTGCTTTAGCTATCCATCAGAGGGAGCAAACTAGCATGCAGGAGGGAATGAAGAAAAATAAAAACCCCAAACCCAACAAAAACTATATTCCTGGCCCCCCCTGCACACACTGGTGGCCCTGAGCAAGGGAGCCCAGTTCCCTGCCAACCCCTCCCTGCTGCAGGGCTGTGCTACACAGCCAACATCCCACTGTGGTCTGATACAGATTCACGAGGTGGAGGAGATGAGATGACCAAGGGGTTGTCAGCCACCTACTTCTCTCCTGCTCCCTTATTAGCATCCCCCAGGGCCACACAGACACAGCCTGGCACAGGGCACAGGAGCAGCACACTAGCAGAACATCGCTGCAGAGCCAGCTACACGTACTCCTCACGATTAATTTGGGATTTTGCTTGTAATTAATCCCTCGTATCAGTTCCCTTCATTATTCCTTAATGTAATTAAGTTATTAGCCTGCACGTTCCCTCACCCCCCCCACCCCTCCCAAAGCAGAGCAGTGGGACTTATCAGAGGGAGGCAGGGGAGATGCCAGGCAGTAGCCTGGATTACCAGACCACATGCCAAGCCACACCACCTCCTCCCTGTGTGACTTCAGGGGGGTCACTGGCTGCCTGATTTTCCAAGAGGGTTGAACGATTTCAATTCCTCTGGAGTCAATAAGACCCACAAGGATACAAAGTTCAATTAGCCTCTCTGGGTCCTGGTTTATCCAGCCGGAAAACTGCTGGGACAAGGAGACAGGCTGGAACTAATTAAAGCTTGAAAAGTATTTCGAAATCCTCCGCCAAAAGGCAGGGAAGGCAGAAGGCATCAACAAGTCCCAGCTGATCCATGACCCCAACCAGCCCCATGTCCTTACACTCTCATCCATCAGACTCTGCTTCCCTGCAGGCTGAGTCCATGGCTGCTAACCAGGCACCCGGCTGGGCCATGCGGGTAATGGTCTCTTGGCAGAGGCAGGCACACTCCTACGGCTCCTCTTCCCAGCCAAGTCACAGGACTTTATAAAGGGCAAGAGTTACAGCAGTAATAGGGCTTGATCTGCCCTTTGGAAAAGCAAAAAAAAACCCCAACAATCCCCAAACCTCAAGCAACAGCAGTAAAAACAGCACCGGAGGGACTGGGGAAGTTGACCCAGGAACAATTTCATGGTCCCAAACGCTGCAAGTGATTCTCTTCCGTACCCTACCAGTCCTGCAAGGTTACTACACTCCACAGACATGAGGGAGTCCCACACCCTAAAATCCAGCCTCAACCTGCTCCCACCACTCTGGCACATACCACCAGCAGCTGCAGGCAGCAGGAAGAAGGAGGAGGGAAAGGAAGTGACAGGAATTGAGGGGAGCAAGGGCTGCCAAAAAGGGGAGCCCTCTAAGCCTGCCTGCTACCGGGTAGCAGCAAGAGATCCACAGGGATGGATTACAGGGGAATACGGAAAAAAAAAAAACAAAACCAACCACACAACTGGAGAGGTGAAGCCAAGTTAATTACAATAGAGGGCTGTGCCTACCTCTTCAGGCACAAGCAGCTTGGGAAAGCTCCCAAAGCACTGTTAGACCTCCCCCAAATGCCTGCCTCCACTGCGATCACGAAATGACAAGCCAGCAGCGTGTTTCCAGTGCAGTAAGGACTCAAAAACTGCATCAGACCCTCACACCAAGGTCCTGGTCCTTGGAGACTCTGCCTACCCCAACACTGGGTTCTCCAGCTATAAGAAAAGCATCACAAGCCTTCCTTTGGGAAGCTGAGGCTTGGATCTTGCACAGGATTTGGGATAAAGGAAGGGGGGGAAAAGAACCACAAATAACAGTGACGGATGGGCACCCACACACCCAAGGGCAGCAGCTCTTCTGCTGGCCCTTGGCAAGCCACCAACATGCCACAGCCAGCCAGGAGCTTGGGCACTCTGGCCTCCCAGCACTGGATGTGTGCCATGAGCCCTGCCCGGAGACAGGCATGGGCAGGAGGCAGCATTACCAGTTGGAGCCTAAGTAAGAAAGGTCTAAAGGTTAAATCTACATGAGGCATGATATATAGTGTGCATATGTTCACAGAAATATAGCTCAACTGAGAGAGAAGGCAGTAGCAGGGAGGGGGGGAGGGGGGGAAAACACGTTGGAAAACGCTGCCAGGGAAGTTTATGGGGATTTGCTCTGTGGTAATGTTTGCACTGCTGTTAGCAACTTCCACCTCCTCTTGTTTCTCTACAAATTTGGGAGGACAACTCTTAACTGCTCAAGTTTTCATCTGTGGCAGCCAGTCCCGCCGGCCAGGGCAATGGGACACACCACCAGGCTCCTCTCTGGACAGCAGCATCCCTGTCTCTCCTACCCAAGTCAGCTCTGCAGCCTTTCAGAGGTGTTAACTGGAGTGACACCACATCTCCATGCTCATAAGCAACTTACAAGTCATACTGCTCAAAAGCAGTTTCCAAAGCCAAAAAATGCAATGCATTAAAAAACAAAAAAGAATCTGCACTCTATGGATCTCAAGGGGATGCGAGCGTTTTGATGGAAAATTCAGAAGAAATGAAGGAGAGGCAATTTAAGCAGTCAAATTGCTGGAGTTACGGCAACTTGGCAGTTGGAGCTTCGAAACTCAGGGCCTGATCCTGTCTGATGGGAGAAGTTCACTTCACCTACTGCAGGAGCCAAGACCAGTCCCTAAAAGCATAAGCAACCTGCACCCTGTGGTGGGGGGAGCTTTGAGTGGGAGCAGAGTCAAATGGGCTGCAAAATGGCAGCAATTCAGCTGCAGCTGGTACTAACCAAGAAGCAAGATTCATTTCAAGGAGAATATAGGAGCCCCCCATCATATAGGGGAGGTCTTGATGCCAAAGCCTAGTTACAGTTAAGAAAGCACTTGTCCTCTAGCTCTGCTTTCAGTGACTTATTGCCTTTCCCCCGCTTAAATAAATAAATAAATTTATATATTATTATTTATTTTTGGGGCCTGAAATTGCATAGATTCATTCCCCTCTGCTAGGATTGAAAGATTTCCGAAAGGCTGAAAAAAACCCTCTTCAATCATTTTTATTTAAAAAACATGGAAAACCAATAATTCCTCAGGATGAAAAATCAAAGTAAGCTTTATGAGTTCTGACTTTTTTTCCCAATCAGGTCGTTAATTCAGTTGCAGAGGTGACAGACACATATAGGAGACTCTACAAAGATGCGGTGAACATTTATAGCTGCCACAAGTCACGGGCTGAACGCTGTTGGGTGTCACTGGTGCAAAAAGGAGGCTGAGGGCTTGCACGCTTCCTCTGCCACAGTAACCCTAATCTCAGAGTATTTTCAGGATCTGGGCTCTAACCCAGATTAACTAATTCAAGATTTACACAGTACAACTAAGAGCAGCATTTAATCCTTGTCCTTTGGAAAGTTAACCCTCGGCTAAGCCCCAGCAGCTCTCAGCCGCTGGGAGAGGACACGAGACCGGGAGAGGACACGAGACCTCGTTCAGCCGAAGCTGCTCGCAGGTCCCCTGCTTTTCGCAGCGTTTGGGCAGCGAAACTCCTCCGATGCACTCGCTGTGTCGAGCGAGATGCTCTTCGCATCTCTCCCGTGCTGTCACTCCTGTGCACTCCGGGGACTCAAACATGACATAGAAAGGCGCGATTGCAAACGCACCCTCTTTCCACCCAGGCTGGGACTCACAGGGCAGCATCCTGCCCGTGTCTAGTCTTCCATCACAACCAGCCACGAAAAGCCGCAGCGGTTTAACCGGACTCGGCCAGCCCGTGTACCCCAACCACGGACCACCTGAGTGCTCGCCGTCTGCTCCCCTCTCGTTTCAGCCCGGGGACAGGATCGAGCCCTTCGTCTTTGGGGCAGAGCTCGGAAACACGGCACGACCCACAGGGTAGAGGAGTTGCCGGTTTCCCACCCGTGAACAAACCACGCGTTTCGTTTTCTTGGGGCCCGCCGGTGTCCCCCGTCCCCAGGGTCCGGAGCGAGGGATGCTCGAAGTTGGCGGCGGGGCAGAGGGTCGGCACCGCCGGCGGCACCCGCGGCCGGGGGAGCCCCGACAGCCCCCGGTGGAGCGGGGCGGGAGGGCGGCTGAGACTGCCGCTATCCGAAACCGTGGGCGGGAGGGGGTGGGGGGCACGACCAGGAGGGTATGGAAAGGGCCAGACCGCCCCCCTACGCCGCACAGGCACAGAGTCGGCACCAAACTTTAAGGGGAGGGCGATGGGATCCCGAAAACCGCTGGGAACTTCTTCCCCGGGCAGCGGCGGCGTCGCGCCCAAGTCCCGCCGGAGCAGCCCCGGCCCCGCCGCCCCTTCCCTTCTTACCTCCGGCGTGTGGCCCTCGGGCTCCGCCGCCTCCAACTTCCTCCGCGCCCCGAAGAAGAAGAGGAGGAGGGCGGCGAGCCAGAGCACCCCCATCAGAGACAGCGCCAGCCGCCGCGTCGGCCGCCTCATCCTCGGAGGAGGGAAAAGTCCGGCGGGGGGACAGGGAGGAGGCAAGGGGGAGCCGCGGGCGCCTCCGAGGGCAGCGGGAGCGGGGCTAGTCGGGGAGGAGGGTCTCGCCCGCCCGCCTCGAAGCCGACGATGCGAGTCCCGGGCTGTGCATGCTCTGCAGGGGAGGGGAGGGGAGGAGGAACAGGAGGAGGAGGCGCCGGGAGGAGGGGGGCTGGAGCCAGAGCCGCTCGCCGGGGAAAGGTGCGGCGCGCAGACCGGCGGGCTGGTACCCCGGGGGAACCGCAGGGCAGCCGCTGCCCTGTCCGCTCCCTGTCCGGGAGGCAGCTCCCGGAGACGGAGACACGGAGCCGGGGCGGAAGATATGTGTATGTGTATGTGTGTGTGTGTGGGGGGGGGGGGGGGGGGGGGGGGGGGGATGTGTGTGTATAATCGGGGACGCCCATCTCTCTCCCACGCACCGTGAGTGGGTCCGGGCCACTTCCACGCGAAAGGATGCGCGGGGCTGGGCTGCGCCGCTGCGAAGTTGGCCTAGGTCGGTCCGGGTCCCCGTCCCGGTCGTCGCCCGGCTCCGGGGCAAGGGGAGGCCACCGTTCAACAACACACAGAGGAGGCTCAGACATGATGGGAAGATTAATTTAACCAATTGAAACAGCAGGGGGATTTCAGGTAGGTGGAATTTAATTACTGGATTTGGAAGAGACGATGTGAGTCTCCGGAGCTGTCAAGAACACTTAAAAAATAAAATCATAATCATCAGCTATTGGTATGCTAGCAGCAGCTTGGCGCCAGGCCGTGGTCTCCTTCAGGAATGGCCCTCAGCTGTCATCCCTGTCCCATGGGATGTTCCTTGCTGGCTCTATACACAGCCCCAGCACAGCAGGCCTGTCCACACAGGGCAGCCAAAGTGGGAATTACAGACCTTGCTAAGGGGGAAAAAAACTCCACCACCACAACAGACTAGGACTTCAGAAACGAGCTGCCTCATGCAGCTATCCCTGCTCACCTGACACTGCTCTTCGGATCTTACCGCTGACAAGTATTGCACAAGCTGAGCAAAGCCTTGCAGAAGACATTACAGAATAAATTAAGTATTGGAGCAGATGTGAGTCATTCATGTTAGTACAAAAACTATAGAACAAACTCCATAAAAACAGGAAACCATGCATAAAGTAACATATGGAATGAAATGGAGATAAGATGTCAAATGCTGGAAAGTCCGATGCACATGTTGTAAACAACCTCTCCTATGCATTTCCCACACACTCCTCCTGGTTTTATTATTTCCTGCAGTTGTTTTCTGTCACTTGCTAATTTATCATTTGTGATCTTCATTCTCTGTCCTCCTCTGATTTATTTCCAGGGCTCCATAAGCCCTTCTCCCCTAACATAATCCATGCCTCTCAGGCCCAACGTTCACAGAGAGATGCCCAGATAAAAATTTCATTAGCATCCACAAGAAGGGACGTTTCTCTTTCTTTCTTTTAAAGCTGTGTGACTTTGAAACACCTTTACCAGAATGAGGAAATCCAGATCTAGCAGACAGGCTTAGGCTGAACTTTGTTTTACAGCACTGGCAGTAGAGCAGCCAGGCAGGAGCAGAATTAACCAGGTGGGAAGAGAGCAGAAAACCCTCATGCCCTGCTGAGCCACCAGCCTGATACCACATGGGAAGCCCACACCAGCCTGAAAATGCAACCTGTTCCCATGGTTAACTTGTTGTGCTGATTAATGTTCCTCAGCCCCACGTTCAGGGTAGTTGGACCATCACACTCTGCCACCCTGAGACATCTCTGCTCAACCTAGTTAGGACCTACAGGGGCTGCTCTCTTCCCCAAACTGTTGCCTTACGCTTTTTCCTAACAGCTAAGGTGGAACACCTGAGCAGCTTTCAGCAGCTGAGGCACATCAGTGGTGGTTTTCACGTAGTTTGTAGTCGTCTTCTTACCCTGTGCCCGCCCCAGCTGTTGGTCAGACTGGTTGTTGCCTCTCACGTATCTCCTTTGGCTCAGGAATGGCTTTCTGACCAAAAAGTTCATCTTGCCATAAGTAGAAAATAGCCACTGGTGTTTTCCTGGCCTGGGACAAAGCGACCTTGGCTGCTGTTACTCAGTGTTCTCCCAACACGTTTGCAGAGGGTGCTGAGCTTTTCCTAGCAGACCTCCCTCTGTGCTAGGAGAGCTTTTCCAGATAAAGGCACCTGGAGGGTGTTATCATTCAAAGCTGGATTAAAAACCTTGTCTTTTTTTAGGTCAGACTTTCAGTGGAAGTTATGAAAAAATATAGGGGGGAAGTATAGAAAATATCAAGGAAATACATTACAAATTAGATTACAGGTAAGGTAATAAATAGGACATACCTGACAAAAATGCAATCAGATAATGGTTTCTTATTACCTTGAGAAACAACTCCCTCTGCTGAGGGAAAGCTTCACTGGCAGGGTTTGGTGCCATGATGGATAGCCTGCTGTGCCCGGCAGAGAACAGGAAAAGGCCTGGTGCTTCCCTGCTGGCACTGCTGCCACTCCAGTGAGGAGGGGGATACTGAACAAATCCCCACTCCATGCAGGTGTCCGGTGATGAGGCAAGAGATTCGAGGAGCTCTAGTAATACATACTGTCTCCAAGGAAGTATAAGGCAAGAATACAAATCTGTAGGTTCAGAGTTGTTTGAAATCATAGACTTTCAGAGACTCATATAAAAATCCTACTGTAATTCCATTAAAAACACGGTAATAAAAAAAATCTTCTGTTATATTATTGACCCATATCTTTCCCACTTTTCTAATTTTTCATCTGCCAATCTCAGATGTTCCACAAGTGAGGTCCATAATATATTACCTGTTTTCAACAGGGAAGAATTTAAGGGCAGTACAGACAGAGGCAGAAAAAAACCAGTCTAATAAATGGGTGGTTAGCATTTGTTGGTATCGGCATTGAAAAGCTGATGAAAGTGATTGTTTCATGAAAGCAGAAACAGGAAATAATTTCTGAGTGGAAAGGGGACTCTTCACAATCACCCCTTTGGGTCCTCTGAGGAAAGGGTGGTAGGGGAAAGTAGCTCTCCTTGCTATTTCAAGGGCACCTGTAAAGCACATTTCAAGGGAATCTAATCTCACTAAGTCTACAAACCAGCCTGTCAGTGCTTCAATGCAGTTTTTACTAGGAATACTCCTGGGTTTGAGTTTGGTTCACATCTGATACGCCATCCATAGAGAAAAAACATGCTTCTTTTTCAAGAGGATCACGACTACTTCTGTGGTTTGTTCTGGGAAAGTCGAAACAGGCTTAAACATATACATTCAGGAAGAGGTGAGAGAAAAGGATCAAAATCTACCCAGAGTTGGGATGCTGAAGAGTCTCAACTGAAGGTGGAGCACGCTTGCTGAGTTCTGGCTGAAAAGGAGCTTATAGGACACGGAGCTCCACTGCCAGGGGAAGATCTGGTGTAGTCAGTGATTTGGGGCAGCCCAGCTCTCACTGCTGTTCATGGCAGTGCACCTTCCCCAAGAAGAGGTGCTGCTTGCGGTAGCAGATATATCAGAAAGAGTATGTTTGTTTGCAAAAAAGAGAGATCGGCTTTTGAAAGGGTCAGGGTGGTAATATGTGGTTATACAGGGTGATGGATTTCATTAAGTGGTCAATGTGGTTTGTGCTCCAGGCTTAGGGAAAGAAGCTCATTCAGAAGTTTCTCTCCCACCCCTGGAAGAGGGGGTGCTACCTTCACTGAATTTAACCATGCTGCAGACAGGGCCAGGAGAGGAGGGAGAGCACAGCAAGCTGCTCCCAAATAGCTATTTTGGCAAGTTCTGAGCTTCGGCATGTTTCAGAAGGAGCCCAGCTGTCCCTTGTCACCCAGCAGCTGAGGTGGCAGTGTAGGTACAGAGCCTCCAGGAGAGCAGGCCAGCACATGTCTCTGGCCCAGGCACCACCCCAACAGCCCCAACCTGCTCCCAGAGATGACTCAGAAACCATTTGGTACTCTTCTAGGGGTGGAGCTGTGCTTCAAATGTGAACAGTCATGTCAGTGACTTTTCCAGGTGTATATTTAATACTGGAACAAAATTTCCTTTTCGGATCTGTAGCTGTTGAAAAAGCCTCTGGGTCACTTGATCTGTTCCTAATCCAGATTAGGGGAGAAGAAGGGGTGAAGCCAGCAAGTCCTTTGCCAAGGCGGAGGGACAGATTGCTGCTTTGCCAGGGGGTCTGCCACCTCTGCACCACTTGAAACCTCCATGCCTTGGCCCTGTGGCAAGTTGGTGCAAGGGTGCAAGTGTGTACTGAACTGGTGGTTCCCTGCCACAGCTACCATCACACACAGCCCTCAAGGTTATGAAGAGCAGCGAGGGCTCTCTGCCACCTCAGGCAGTACCCTACCATCTCAAAAAGAGGCTTCCATGAAGGTTGTTGAAGATACCGTGAACTGTATTCTACATTTTTGTTCCAGGTAAGCTCTGCCTTTGCTTTTGTGCTGTAATGGGAGCCAAAAAAAACCAGACCAGTGCTTATGCGAACAATGTTCTCCCTGTGTGCCCTTAGAGAAGACTAGAAATGTTAGAGACAGCTCTGGACTAATACCAAGAGAATTGTAAGTTAGAGTTCTTTTTAAAAAAGCAAAAACTTTATAGTTGGCTGTCTCCTTTCCCTTGCTGAGGTAACAGAACTGTAGCTTGTCCTACATCTGCAGCTTAAACTGGAGGGTCAAACATGAAGCTGTGAAGCACTCACGTTCTCCTCTTGGGTGATGATGTTGCTCTGCACCTCCTCACCTACTGCTGCAGTCAGAAAGGGAAATGGAAGAGTTCTTGCAGGCTTTTTGCCACTATTAAAGACGTAAGCAGATCTCTTCCAGTACCTATAAAGGATTTTTTTTCTTTTTAATTAAACCACAAGCATTCTTCTCTAGCAAACTTTCCACGATGGCATCTCCAGTTAATTAAAGGTTTAAGCTGTCAGGATTTGCTATGCATTAAAAAAAAATAAAGAGGAGAGCTACTTTAATAGCATTTGTTAATTGAAGCTCTCATCGAGTCAGCTGCAGGAACACAAGCTGTTCCCCAAGTAGATGGGCACCAGCACCATCCAGACATTTGCCTGCAGTTCCTACAAGTCAGATTCCCGCCTCCAGGATAGCTTGTGTGGCACTGATGGATGAGGCAGCACTGAGCTCCCTCACCACTGGGACAAACGCAAAGACTTCTCCGTAGTAAGACTAGAGGAGGGTTGGGGGGAATTCTTGCCTACCACGAGGTATTGCATTTTGCATCTTCAGCAACTGCAGTCAAGTGGGCACCCGCTTGCACTTGTGTTTAATTCACATGCTCCCCAGTCCTTGTCTCCTCCATTTGCTGGAACACAGGTTTTTTGGCATTAAATGCAGTCTATCCACTAGCTCACAGCATTTCCAGGTGCCCAGTGACGCTAATACAAGTAGGTGTGGTAACAAGGGCCAAAGCAACGGGAGATTTGAAGGGAGACACATTGGCTTCAGCATGTAGCTAGAGAACATATTAGGGAGTACAAGAACAGATCCCTTGGACAGTGCTCTTCACTGTGACCACCTTCAGTACTGTTCACTGGTTGCTTTTGACCAGCCCTGATTCTGTGTAGCTTATTGCTATAATAGAGTTGAGTTTTCTGGATCCTGTCTGTCTCCAGATATCTCTTCTGGTTGTTAGTCTCTTTCTCTGTCTCTCTCTGATGCTCCCTTTTTCTGGGAAAAGCCTGTGGATAAGTGATGGCTGTTGATCCCACAGCCTGGTTTTTTCGGTGTTTTGGCTGGGAGAAGCTGTCTAGCTCCAGGTCACTGCACCAGCTACCTGTGGCAGCCACTGCAAATGGCCACAAAGGGGCTTTTGAGACCAAAGGCAGCAGAGGGCTTTATGGGCCAAGTTGCAGCACACAATCAATAAGCAAACATAGCACAGGGCAAGTGAATCTTTACCAGCATCACCTGAGCCTGTAAGGCCCTGGGCACCCTGCACTTCTCAGCACAGCTCTGGCAGGACAAAGGTTCCGTGGGGACCCCAGTGCTGCTGTGACTCTACATGGGAAGAAAAGCTGCTCAGGTGCCTCCCAAGGAGATGTGCTCCTTTGTGCATGCACACGTGTGCACACCTCCCCCCATCCATCTCTGAAAGCGGAGGACCCTGCCAGAATTCAGACCAAACCTTTTTGTTATTTTGAATATGCTAAATCAGTCCCGTTAGCCAGCTGCAGGACTGTGTTCCTTAGACACATTGAAGCCCATAATTGTGGTTTGGACAGGTGACACTCAAACGAATAAAGAACAAGTCAGGTGATGGGTGAGAGAGCATATTTGCTAAAATAAAGCTTTGTCTTTAAAGCACCTTTAATGCCTCTGTTCTTTTTTGTGCAGGTGTTAAGCAGATTTCAGAATTAAATCTCTGTTTCTGTGATATGTAAGTGTGGCCCAATGCCAACTGGGATTGAGGCATTTATTAACACAGCTGGCAGTATGTAATATTGCACCAGGCGCTTTTTGGGAAGGAGGGTTTTCACAGCTGGATGGAAAGTTTTAGCATCATCTTCCTCCTATAAAATTTTTCATAGAAAAAATTCTTGACTATTTATCCCTCCTCTCTCCTGAGGGATACAGAAACTGAAGACGGCGAGCCACATTCCACCTAACTTCTTAGGTTTTTAATCCCATTATTCAGGTGAAGTGTCTAGGAATATACATCGCTTAATATACAATCCAATGTTTCAAGTATAAAGACAGAATGATTTTTATTTGATCTGGCAGCCTCCTGCTCTCAGTGCAAAAGCTCCAAGGGGCTATCAACTAACCCCACAACTCCTTGAAAAATAGTTAAAAACAAGCAGTTACACTGTGCAAAAACTGTTTAACGTCAATGTCTGGGCATGCTCCATGTTGATCTTTTCATAGGATCCACTGTGATCTCCTGCATGAGAACACATGTGGTGCTACAAATCTTGCCTATCTCCAAGGGACCAATCTCCAAGGGACCAGTATTTTACCCTAGTGAATTAACATCTCCTCTCCTCACCTGTTCAGGTGAATTAACATCTCCTCTCCCATCACCAAATCATTGCTGTTGGTTAGAAAGCAAAGCAGCAGCTTGATTTCCCCACTTGCAGGACAAAATTTCAAGGCTGTCATTTAGAAAACAAACTAATGTTTAATTGCACACATTTGTTTTGCTGTTATTGAGCAAGAACAAGTTAGAAGCCCAGCAGCATTATTTTTCCTTCCCCGCATAACACCTCATGAATGCATTCAAACCTGTTGGATTTTGTTAGTCCCAGAGGGTCTTGTTGAACTAGAACAATCAATAGATGCAAACAGAGCAGGTAAAGAGGCAATCAGGGTTCTAGAAACTTGAAATATTTTCCATTAGGACACCTTAATAACTTCCCCTGAACAAGTATTTCAATAGCTGATGCTACAAGCAAGGAGACATCCCAGGTAGGAGCAGCCCAGGCGAGGAATGAAACACATCTTAACTGCCTAGAGCAAAATGTGCTCTGGACAGCTAGATGTTCTTCAAACAGCTTGGGCTATCCCATGCAAGAGAGGTACTTCACAGGAAATTCTGCATATGGAAGATAATTGGAGGGAACTGCTCCAACGTTTCGGGTTCTGATCTCCTCACAGTAATGAGCGCACAAGCAGAGGATGCATATGCATGAGAACATAATTAAGAGTGGTAAAACCTGGAAGATTTTCAAACTCTATGGCAATTACCAACTTAAACACACAAAAAATTAAGATAGCCTTATACCCAAAGGAAAGTTATTATTCAAAGTGCCTTGCCTCATTATTGTTAGCTGGAGCTCAAACAGCAGGGTAGTGAGCAGGGGAGAGTTGCCTTCCATTAGCAGCAGGTGCTCTCCCTGGGATGGAAGCAGGATGCTGACATCCTTCTGCTCTTTCCAAGACATCTCAAACGGTCCCAAAATGCTTTATCGGAACAAAAATAGAAAGCAGAGGGCACACATGACTGGCAGCTTGGGCTCCCCTGTTGCTCTCTGGGCCTCTCTGGTGAAGAGCATTCATGGACAGAGAGCTACCCTGTGTAAATAGATTCACTAAATAAATGTGGTAATTATACTGAATATTATTCTCAGTAGAAATAGCAGCAGGGAAATGATTTGCATAAGAAATGTGGATTATTCATGTAAATGAATGTGTTATTTGTTTATAGAAAAGATTAAGCCTTGTCTAAAGACCTAGAACTCAGCTATACATGAAAGCGAACACTTAACCAGCATCTCATGCCTTCACTGTGCCCTGCCCACCTTTATCAAATTCATCTTTACAGTACTAGCTATGTTTTTCTCATCAGTCAATTTTGCTAAAGCTCAAACTCCCCTCAGCCCAGGGGATAGTTAATCTTCTCTAGGGAGCCTGTTTGGGTTGCCACTGAAATATCTTTACAGGAATCCAGGCTTTTAATCTTTGTTTTAGCAAGCTGAGCCTAGTGGCAGGAGAAGAAAGGAGTGGTTTCTAGGTTTAAAGAGCTGTACAAAAAGCCTGATTTGGGAGAATGGCTCCTTTAATTTCTCTTCTTCATTGCTGAGTGCAAGGAGGGGCTCAGGACCCAGACTGGCTGTCCCTGCACAGTCCAGAAGCAGCCGGGAGTAGCCTCAGTTTTGGGGGCAATAGTATGTCAGGGCAGGCTAGCATATCCTTGGCAGCCCCCAAGAGCTGGCCTACTGATGGAGACACTGTGTGCCCACCTCCCACACTCTGTGTCACCCCATGGCTTGCTCACCCTTGGAGTAATTTCACCCCGTTACCCAAGCAATGCAGAAGGGGTTGAAACCATTGCAACCACCTCCTGTTAATATCATGACAGCCTCATCCCTCATCACAGCAATCCCAAGTCCAGGGGTATTCACTAGAGGAAAAACACTGACTTAACAAAAAGAGCAGAAAGGCAGCCTCAGCTGATGTTACAAGACCTTCACCCTGCCATTCACCCCTGCAAAACAGCCAGCTCAGCTCCTGGACCCATCCTAGGAAGGGCATAAGCATCCAGTACAGCCTCTTAGGAAAGCAGCTTTACTGACCATCAGGACATCTTCTCACGGGGCTTTGCCCTCAGGAACCTGCTAACTAGAGACAGGTCTTCTTCTATCACCAGCAGCATCCTGCATCAAAAGAGGCACAGCCAGCAGGTCAAGGGAGGTGATTCTCTCCCTCTGCTCATGAGACTCTGCTCTCGTGAGACCTCACCTGGAGTATTGTGCCCAGCTCTGGGACCCCCAACATGAGCGAATCCAGAGGAGGCCATGAAGATGCTCAGGGGGCTGGAGCACCTCTCCTTCGAAGACAGAGAATTGGAGTTGTTCAGCCTGGAGAAGAGAAGGCTTTGTGGAGACCTTATAGCACCCTCCAATACCTAAAGGGGGCTACAAGAAAGCTGGAGGGGAACTTTTTACGTGGGCAGGTAGTGATAGGACAAGGGGGAATGGCTTTAAACTGAAAGAGGGTAGATTTAGACTAGATATGAGGAAGACAATTTTTCCAGTGAGGATGGTGAACCACTGGAACCTGTTGCCCAGATGACCTGTCCCTGGAAACATTCAAAGCCAGGTTGGACGAGGCTCTGAGTAACCTGGTCTAGTTGAAGATATGCCTGCTCATTGCAGGGGAGTTGGACTGGATGACCTTTAAAAGTCTCTTCCAACTCAAAGTATTCTATGATTCTGTATGGCAAGTAACGCTCTCAGCGGATCCTCTCTTTCATGCCTATGCAATAGCATGGGCTGCCTGAGGATCTGTTGCCTCTGGTTCCTTTAAAAAATTTGAGAGAGGAAGAATGTCTGCCTCACAGCGGGAAGGGCTTATTTTCTGTCATAGTAAGTTCTCCAGTGACAGCTGTGTCTAGCTCAGGTTCTGGCACCTTAATTCAGCAAGGCAATGTGGACTTCTCAGCTTACTTCAGCTGCTTTAGCTAGTCAGAGTTGATAGAAGTTTTTTGATGGTCTTCAAATCTGTTGCAACATTTTCATAATTTAAAGAGTAGAGTTGAGGAATGGCACCCCCACATGGCCCTTTCTACCAAATTTCTCTTGCCATTTTGTATTTCCAAGTACTTGTAAACCATAAAAATAAAAAACAAAAATTAAGAATAAATTACAGTTCCTTCTACTAGACTCAGCAGTTTATTCTTGCAGCATGCGAATTATTTTCTGTTAATTTATCCCCTAAATTCTTGATGTGCTTAGTTATGTGTTAGTTTGATAGAGTATCCCTTTCTTTTTTGCATTTGATACAATTAAAGTTCTGCAAAACTCAGCGCTTTAAACTCTTGGAAACTTGTGCGCATTGGAAAATATTGATCCAGGCGGTAGAGGCTGTGAAGTGCCCAAGCCTTGCTCCCGTACTCTGCCCTGCACAAGCAGAAAAGCAAGCTGAAATGGAAATTGAGTTCTCAGTAATGCTCAACTCAGCTGTTCAAAAATAATGAGCCCTTCAGATCAAACTCCTTCAGAGATGCTCATGGTTATTTATTGTCCGTATTGGCCCAGTGAGTGTTGGGAGACCAGGAATCGTGGCTTGTCAGAGTCCCTGAGGACGAGCATCTTAATATCAGGCTGGCGTTTCTCCAGCATCGCCGAAAGGCAGGGAGCGCAGTGCTGATGGTTGTCCACAAGGGATGCACTCAGCATGGGCATCACCTGGGCTCAGAAAAGGGCTCTGTGACAAGCGTGGCTCCAAGTTAAAATAGAACCTCCAGTGGTCTGTCCCAGCACTCTCATGGATGCAGTCAGACCCTGGTGCCTGGACACATGGTACAACATGAGTCAGTTCCTGTATTACTTCAGACTAATTAGTTTGCCAAGCTGGAGCTAATGAACAACTGGAACTAATGTCAGTTGTGGGATCAGGGAGAATGCCTCAGCCCTTCAGTTTAATTTTTTGGTAACGTGTTGTGCAAGTTTAGGGCTGGCTTCCCGCCAAGTCTCCGAAACTTGACAACAAAGGCCTGCTTCCCAGAGAGGGAAGAAACAAACCAAGCAGCCAAAGCTATAGCAAAAATATATGCATTTTACATATAAGACAGATATATACAATGAGAATATTATATACTATAACCCCAGAAACCCTAAATAGCTCCCTAAAAGGGAAGAGGGGGAGGGAGAAGGGAAAAGGACAAAATAGGACAAAAAGGGAGAAAAACCAAACAAGTCTACACAATCTAAAAACCCGGTAACCAGCAAACTGAAGAACTAACAAAATCTCACCACTTCCCTTGAGAGAAGCAGGATGGCTGGACACGGCCCAGCACTCTCCCCTCACGTGTGGCAGACAACAGCAGTCACTGCAGGCCTCAGCTCCAAATAAGCCAGACCAAGACAGGGATCCACCATTCTCAAACCTCGCCGGAAAGGGAGTGAGGTCCCTCCTGCTGGCTTTATTTATACCTCAAGTTATGTAAAGCAATAGCATGGAATACTTCCGTGATCACCTTCCTAGTTCCTTCCTGGTTACAAGCTGGTCTCCAGGAAGGCCTAGAGTGAAACCATCACACGTGTATATATGCCCTGAGAGTAGGAGACAGTTCTTAAGATGAGGGTTATGACTCTTCTGAGATTAAGGTGCAGGTAGGAGGAGTGTGTGATGTTGAGATTGTTTTCTTTTTCCTTTTAAAGGGAAACACAATAAATGGCAATAAGCACCCAAGTTGCATTGAAGAGGCAACGTGAAATCTCATACCCAAAGGTGTGCAGCCCTTCAAGATATTCACTGTATCCAAAATTGGCTCATGACCATTTTCCACAATCTTTTCTCTGGAAGGGGCGTGCTCATTATGTACTCCAAAGCTCTGCATCATCTGCTCTGTTTTTAGGGTAAACAGGCCAATGGAGGGCTGTATCTAGAGACTTATAGAGCAGGCATGGCCCCAGTTTCTGGAGCAGTATTCCTAGCTAACCCTTTGGTTTTGACGAGGGCAGTGGAAAGGGAGAGGCTATGGTAATGAGGCTAGCACAGACATAATCCCACTTCTGCCATTCTCTGGAAGCTCAGAGTATAGCTGCAGAGGCAGGACCCTCCAGCAGCCCCAGCCCAAGAAAAAAGCAGCATTGCTGCTGCCAGCAGACTGAAAGCACCCAGTCAGGGTTGCTTGAGACCAAATTTCTCACTCATGAGCTCCTGCTCTTCAGCAGTGCAGAGCTGCTTTCAAGCAGTAAGTCATTTATGTCTAGCTTCAGTGTATTTATGAGAAGGAAATCCTGATTTTACCTGAGGAGAAAAAGCTACTTTACAGCAACTACCTCTTTCATTTCACCTCGCCTAACGAGTACCAGCTGAAGACATCCTTCTTGTAGCCACATTTGCTGGAGTGTGAGGATCTCCGCATGTTTCTACAAGATGCTCACTCTTAACCCTTCCCTCCACATTAGATGTGTGTACATGACAAGTTAGGGAAAAAAAAAGGTCTTTTAAAATTATAACATTTCATAGCAATCCACATTTTGGGTCTCTTGAATCTGAAAATTCAATTCCCACATTTGTATGTGGTTCACTGTAAATATTCCATCAAAATGGGCTTCAAGAGAAAACTGGATTTATAATTGGCTGCTCTCTTACCAGAGATCCCCTGTGCTAGATTACGAGTGAAAACTTTCCTCCTCAACAGCAGTAGGAAAGTCCATTTTTCTTGTCTCACAAAACAGCTGAAAATCTGTACAAAACCCAAGTTTGTTTTCAACCTGACTCTTACTGTGGACTTGAGTTCCAAGGATCAACATGATGGTCTGGCTATAACATTAATAGTGATAAAGCAGACATGTAATTCACCCCACAGTAATTTTGTATGGCACTTTT
Source organism: Chiroxiphia lanceolata (assembly GCF_009829145.1). Lineage (NCBI taxonomy): Eukaryota > Metazoa > Chordata > Aves > Passeriformes > Pipridae > Chiroxiphia > Chiroxiphia lanceolata. The sequence goes on from NC_045639.1 coordinate 16,599,295, forward strand.
TACCACTTATTCAACAACAAAAAAGTAGCAGATAAGCCCACACAGAGAGCACTTCTGCCTGGTATCTGCAGCCACCACAACGCCAAGCGTGTCCTTTGCAAGTGGCATCAGTCTCTGGCACTGCCAGGCTGGGTAGAATTAGTCAGGATTTTGTAGGTTTTTTCCTTTATCTGTGGAACGTCAGCTTCCTACATTACATGGCTGATCTGAGCAAAACAAAGGTCTGCCTGCACTGGAAGGGAGCACGATGGAGACATTCATTTCCCCAGAATAGGTAGTGTAACAAATCAATCCTGACTGCACTGATAAATTGAACTTCAAGCTTGGTGATACTGCTTTTCAGGTCTAATTCAGTGTAAGACATAGCAGGAAGGAAAGGCAAAGGCATTCGTTAGCATTTCATTCTGCAAGGAGCTGTTCCCTGAGCAGGGGAGAGAAAAAAATAAAAAGATCTTTTTCACCTTCTATTTCAGCACAGCATTGCAACAATTTTTAAGGAAGGCTACAACGGGTGCACAGGTATGTGGGGCGGTGTGTGTGAAGATAGAGGGGTGCAGAAGAACTACCCAGCAACCACTGGCTTCTTGCCAAGCCCCAAACCTTGGCATGGCATCCTAACTTGAGCTCCTGGATGCCAGTGAGAAAGTGTTGCTTTTGGGAAAAATCTGGCTCACAGCAGTATGGGGATTCCAGAGCCACAATGCTCTGGCACACAAAGGGAAGAGGAGCTGGTGGGCTGGACTTCAGGAGATTGAGATCCAGGTCAAGTCTTAACAGAACTCCAGGTTGAACACAGACAGATCACTCCCCCGGGCAACTGCAGAAGTATTTCTTTTTCTAAGTAGACAGCAAATGCTGCTCTTCTTGTCACATAGCAGCCATCACCCTGGGGACCCGATCTTCCTCCTCTCAGCACTGTGGCACTATAAATAATATCAAAAGGGATTTCTGCCCTTCACTTTTCTAAATCTGGATAAAAATATCAGCCTGTGTATCACAGTACAGATTTTCACCCTTCTTCCACACTGGAGCACAGGGTTACAATCAGCTAGAATCTAGCAGGACTGATTATGGGAGAAAAGTCTTCACAGCCCTCAGTGTTTGGGCAGAAAGCTTGAAACACTGGCCTTAACAGCTCACAAAGAAAACAAAAAACGGCTTCAAGCTTACAATCTCCTGGTGGGGTTGCAGGACTGGAGAGAGTTAGCAAGGACGGGTGGACACCTGGATTTAGCAGTGGCTTTGGCTCCATATTCTCAGGTTGTCTCTGCATTCTCAGCACTTCCCCATGTAGAGGCCTGCACTATTGGGACACTTTGTACCCACTCTGCTCAGTGACTAGTTTTCAGGCACCAAACCCCCCTGGAAATAGGCTTTTCCTTTCAAAAGCTTCAAAGTCCTAATTTTTATGGCATGGGTACAATGACAACTTGCCCTTTAGAGGTCCACTTCTGGATTGTGGAGTTAGGATTACATGTAGTGCTTAATAATTAAAAACAAACCAACATTATTCATTCTACACAGAGCATCTTGTGGTATGACCAAAATTTGCTGGCATAGCTTGGCCAACCATGATGGTGGTTTATGCAGTAGCCACTTACATGAATATAATACCTCCCAGCAATATGGGATTGCAATATGCTTTTAGGTTAGGAGGGAATCTTGTTGACCCCACTGCAAAACTGGTGAAAAGGAGAGATGTGATCTCAGGCACAGAATTACACTGCAGTGTTTCATCAGCCTGTAGACCTTCAAATTTTAATTGATTGCTCAGAAAGAAATACACAGATATACTCAATCTCAAACCTAGATCACGTTGGTATCTCTCCAAAGGTGGTCATCCCTAGCTATCTAAAGGGAAAAGAGCCCCATGATCTTGGGGTAACTTGTCCCCAGAACAGCTCTTCCCCTTTTGCCTGAAGCCAGATATCAAGTCTCCTGCACAGCTCTTCACTGAAGCCATGACCTCTCCAGCTATGCCTGTCATTCCGTTAAGTCATAGCTCCTTTTTGAATCCTGTTAGGCTTGAGAGTAGAGCCTGTCCTGTTGCCATCTCTTCAGAAGCCCTGAGCATGCAGAGTGCACACAGTGTGGCTGACAGGTGCCTGCTGTACCCCAACTGCACACTGAACCTGTGCACCAGCTATATCCAGGAAACATGAAATACTTCCAGTTGTGTGTGAGTATCTTGCAGCAATAAGCTCTAGCTGAATATTTTGTTTGCAAAGTGTAGATTAGTTCCTTTCAATTTCATCTCAGCCTTATTGTTACAGTATACCTCATCATCCAGCTCCTCTTACCAATTCAGGTATTATTTGCTATTCTTGCACCTGCCTTCTCCAAAAAGGACTTTTATTAACAATGCTAGTCTCAAGCCACAGCCTTACTTTTCTTTCATTTCTGCTAGAGCAATACCACCCTCTGCAAAGCTCAGCATCTCCACAAATGCTGCGGTTACAAACGAATGCATCCTTCAGCAGCATTTTAGACCATTTTTCCACAATGCACAATTGTAAATGAGGAGTAATATATCTTCAGAATTGCCCAGAAAACATTATTCTGTTAGCAATATAAAAGCCTCACAGTGTCCGAGTAGGTGCCCTTGCCAAAAACATTTTATTGTGAGCCAGATAATTCAGTTTGAATTGTACACGGTTTGGTATAATCATTCCAGTAAAGCATTCTTTACAATTCTGTAACAGCAAGTCACATGGCTCAATAAAGTTTATTGCTGCAAATGCTTAGTGATTCATGGCATGGATGAATTCTGTTTCTTTCCTGGATCAAGTAATCAATAGCAAAATAATCTCCCTGCAATTACATTGCTCTGCATTAGAGGTGTGAAGTAAATAAGTACAAAATCTGATAGAAAAAACAATGTGTACATTAAAATGAACTGCAGTTTGAAACTGGGTGTCCTGCACCACAGTTTTGTGCACAGCCCGTGGCAGAGCTACGTCCAGCCTTAAATGATTCTTGGTCAGCTGATTACACACATTGTGCAACAAACCCAGTCGGGACCGACAGATTCCCATCCCATCATGTCCAACAGAGCCCTGCTGAGAACACTCTGCACTCACACAGACCTCCCTGGCCATCCCTGTGGGTGCCAGGGACCATCAGAGCGCGCTGGAAAAGCGGGACCTACGCTCTCCTAATCAACCTTTTCGGCTCTTCCAGTGCTGCTCCTGCACACAGTAAATCAGTGTTTATAACATCCCCTGCTGAGCTGAGTGCAAATTAAATCAGGGTTATTTAGTTTGTACCATCATGTTCTGCTGCAAGTCACAAAAGGAAGCAGAGGCATGGTATTTGGGAAAGGGCACGTGCTTTGTGAGGGGAGCTGCTGACAGAGCCTCTTTGGGAGCCCAGCAGGACAGCAGCCCTGCGACACTGCTGCTTCTTCAGCAGCCCAGCAGGACAGCAGCCCTGTGACACTGCTGCTTCCTCAGGAGCCCAGCAGGATGGCAGCCCTGTGACACTGCTGCTCGAGGGGCCCTGGATGTCCCTGCTCCCTCTAACCTGCTCTGCTTCACAGATCTGAACCCTGTGGCTCCAGTGACACCACAGCAGGTCACTCACAATAGATGATAGATACATCATCTGTAATAAACAAGTACCAGCACAGCTACCTATTTATCTGGTATGAACCGTTTTCTCATAAAAACAGTATGAAAATGATACTGTTTAGAAACAGACTGTTCTGGGGAATAAAGTGCACACTGTTGTTTTTACTGTTTAATGCCTCCTGACTGGGAACACTTAAACGTGGTGGGGTTCCTCTCTAAATATGCTCATGCTATTGCACAGGCTTCAATGCAGTGGTAAGCACATACCTGAACTCGGTCTTTTGCTCATGTTTACTTTCTTATCCACAGTCCACCTCATTCTTGAATCTCACACGCACTCTAAAAGGATGTTTATGAGATTAAGTCACAGAAAAGTCACAAAAAGCCAGAGGGAAGGCTGCCTATACAAGCTTAATATAACTCCTTCCTACAAAGGCATTGGAGTATGGTCTTTCATTATATGTTCATTCCCATTGGAGCTCGGTTTCATTTGGTGCCCTGACTAGGCTGTGCACTGGAAAAGAGCCACAAATGTGCTGTCTGCAGGAATGGGAAAAAAAAAATTAAGAAAAAAAAATAATCAAAGAAGTAACCTGTAACAGGCACTTAGCTCGGAAATTTCCAGTCCAAATAAATGAGTGGTAAGAAGGTGCAAAAGGATCCTACAGATAGATGCATCAAGTAACTCTCATGGATTTTGATGTGAACAGTCCTACTTATAATATGTTCTCTAACGCTGTTCACAGCTACGCACCAAGTTTTCACTAATTAGCTACAACCTACATTTCCCTACATCATTTAAAAGTACACACACATACACACTCTCTCTCTCATCTTTTATAAAAAGCAACTGACAAATATCCAAACAGACAGCTCCTGTATCATGCTACTGAGAACATCCATTCCCTGCCAACCTCCAGTGACTTAAAAACAATAAGGGATCAGTTTACCTTTCACTGTACCGTACTTTTCAATCCACAGAGAAAAACCACTGCCTTTCTGAAATAAATATGCCATCATCACAGAACAAACAGCTTGAGGCCCAGCTCATCTCTTGGTCAAATCAACTTAGGTTCACTTCAATATATCTGTGTTGACTTATAAAAGCAAAAGAGATGGCTTGAACATTTGCAAATCACCTTTTCAAGTCAGGGCTAGGGAAGAGTGCTCATTCAGCGAGTCCCCATCCCTTCTTTCCCACAAGCACACAGAGTCCTGTCCTCTACCTTGGGCAGCAGCTACAGAACTGGGATTCCCTCTATTAGGCGACAAACTACTCAGGGTTGGGGGCTATTTCTCTCCCAGGCTCAAGAGCCCCATTCCCAAGTACAGCCTCTGGGCACTGCCACAGTGTGTACCTATAACAACAGCAGCAAAACATCAGCATGAAGTAGGTGACCCCAACAACTCAGCCACCGTGCTCCATGGTGTGACACTGTGCGCTCGTAGTGGTTGGCATCCAGCAGTCTCTTCTCAGAAGGGCTGTCTGAAGTGAAATAGGACTTAAAATAAATCCATTTAGTAGTAAAACTTCAGTTCACCAAGTCTGTGGTTATTAGGTCAAGTCTGCTTGAGGAGAAGGCTTTTCATATGAGGTAAATCAAAGGGCTGAACCCAAAGAGTCCAGTGTGCACAGAAAGTTGAAACAAGGCAGACTTCCTTATCCTGGTGCAGGTCTGGTTGTCCTGTCCTCTACAGCACTGCTTCAGGAATAAAGTGTCATCATCATCCACTGTAAAATAATGTGGAAAGTGAGTTGAAATAACCCATCCCTCTGAGAGCTCTGCCATATTCACACCTGGACTGGACTGTGGGGCACTGGAGATTTTTTGCTTCCAGAAGGAGCAGAAGCTATAACTACACAGAAGACTTAGAAACCTGAAGCTCCTTGTTGTTTCTAACCTACACTGTAAGTGGTCAGTTAAAGATACCTTTTCTAATGCTGCACAACAAAACATGCAGTGCCCTGTGCAACAAAGGAGACTGCATTTGAGAGTCAGGGAATGGACTTTACCTCAGATTCCCGGAGATATATCCCTTTGCCATCTTGTGTTAAGTTGCAAAATGCCTCTGCAAAAGAAGCAAATGAGGAGCATTAACTTTATAGCCAGGAGATCACCACCAGCCAAGACACTGTCTCAAGAAAAACCTCAAAGGCAGAGTATGTAGGCTATTCACAAGTGTATGTGAGCTTCTCTGTTCTGTCACTGGAATATCCCTGAAGGCTGGAACACTGGGACCAGCTGAATAAAGTCAGGCACATTACTGTCTGCCCACCCATCTGTGAAATCTCAAAATACAGGGGGTCCCAACATCACCCACTACAATTTTGGGATGGGCAAAATGTCTACAGCATGAGCTCACAGACTAAGTATCTGTGAGCTGTCTCATCATCCCAACTGCAGTCCATCAAAGATATATTTCAAGGCTCTCTTCTTCCTGAAGAGGGTATATTTCAAGGCTGTCTTCTTCATGGAAAATGAGTAGTCTTCATCTGTAATTTGCCTACCTCCTCCTACAGAAGGTTGGTGCAAACCTGCAGGGAGCTTAATCACTCTGATATGTACAGCCTGGATGTCTGTAAAAAGTGACTGGTGGAAAGGTAAAGAGAGAAAACCTGATTTTGTCTATATCTGTCCCTTGCTTTAAATTGATTGTTCTTGGTTTATTTAGAAATCCAGTCCTACTAATTTTGACCTTGTCACTGCCAGCTGGAGCAGCATCAGAGGGGTCAGGGCTTAGCTGGCAGCCCAGCTTGCCTGACCAGACACATAACACCAGCCTTACCTCCCATGATCTCCACTCGAAGCATGAAGCAAACAAAGCTCTCAAAGCTGATCTGTAAGTCAGGGTCACCATATCTGATTGCCATCAAATTACAGACTTCATTGCTGAGTGAAATGCCTTCAAAAAATGGAAAAGAAAAAAAAAAAAAAGGGGAAAACAGAATGAGATGGCAACTCCCAGCTGTACACAGCTATGGGTGCACACACAGCTGTGACTATGCACAACCGAGTGTCCTTCAGCCCTTCTCCAACAGCTTAGTTTTTCAAGCCTCCTCTAAAATAATATCAAACATTAGCCAGCCCAAACAACGCCACTATATAAAGATACCTCCCCCAGATTAAAAAGGGTTCAGATTTGATCCCCTATAATCACAGTCCTGCCAGAGTTGGAATAAAATACACATGGGCCTCATTTGCTCATGGGATATGAGGGTAATAGCAGTAGCTGGGTTTAAGAGCAATACTCCCCGAGAGGGTAGGAAAAGAGATGAGAAAGAAAATCCAGAGGAAGCTCATAGAGCTTCAGTCCCAATGTCAAGCAGCAGCAGCATTTGCAAGGAATAAAAGCATTTTCTATTCATGGCCTGGGATTTTAGTTTGCTTTAGCAGAGGTCTGCCTGGTTTCTCACTGTGCTTTCACTGACTCAGATGAACTGGGTGAACATGCAGCAAAAAGAGGAATGATATTTAAGCTGTAAACGCACAAAGGAAGTTACAAGACTGACAACAGCCCCCACACAATGCCCAGTAATAGTAACAGAGCTTGGTCCAGTACTTGGACCCATAGGTATCATCTTCTATTTCTAGGTCAAGCTTCAGACATTGCATTAGTGAAGTCTGGCACCAGTATTGCCTCTGTGCAAGTCCCACACTTCCAGGTTTGGTACCTGAGCTGTTGTCTTTAGCAGAGGGAGCAAATTAATATGACTTAGATCTGGCCTCTTGCATGCATTCACACAACCCCACATAGCCTTTTAAAATTCAATTAGCAATGAAGAGCAAGGGATTTAAAAAATGGGTCTAAAATAAGCAGACACTTCTGTTTCAGACAACTATCAGTACGAGACAACACTTGGGCAAAGACTGAGTAGCCCATTCCATGGCAAAATAATTTTCAGATGTGTTTATTCAGCTAAAGAAGAAGGAAGAGATGCCACGATCATACAGCCTATGATGTTTTCCACTTCTCCCAGGCCCTACCTACAACTATCAAGATGTTTCCCAGCCCTAAGTTTTTTCCACTTTTGTGAGGAAGAGGATGATACTTGTCAAAATGCGCCATGGGCTCACCTGTCTCCTGTACAGCTGCATGTAGTTCCACAAGGTCAAGCTTTCCTGATCTGCTTGTGTCTCCTTTCTGGAAAACTTCCTGGGGGGTGAAGGGAGTATTTTTAAACATAACAAGCCACCCAAAAAAACGACAGATGACACCAAAGGAATTGTGAGCGGGGAGATATTGCAAGGGGGCACAGAAATTATTGTTATACCAAATAGAAAAGCAGCCTTTTCCACAGGACTCTGAATTCCTGGATACTCAATGTGCCAGTGGCATTCAGCTTAGTGGGAGAATTAAAGTCAAAACATCTCAATTAAACTTTAGGTAGCACCCATTACATATTAAAACAAACAAACAAAACCACAAAAAACAAACAACAACAACAACAAAAAAACCCCCCACACACAAAAATACCAAACAAACCAAAAACTTATAGCCACTCTAACATTTCCACAATTATAACATGAGGATAATGATTCCTTAGCCCACATGCCTATCTATAGGCTTGATCCTCCTCCCACTAAAGTCAATGGAAATCTGGCTGCTGATTTCAGAAGCAGCAGGAATCAACCCTTTCCCAAACCAACTCCATTCTGTCACAGCTGAACTGTTATAATGGAGGGTGAGATGTTCAATAAGCAGGGCCATGTGCTGGTGGTAAAGAAATCACAGTAACACCCAGTCTGCCTTACGAAATAATGCTCCAATGGAGTATTATATGAGTCAGAAGTATCACTCATGACAAGGATACATCCAGGAGTGCCAAGATACCCTGGCAGGAATCCAGACTGAAATTCAGGTGAAAACTCCGGAAGTCTGGGGAGAGGGAAAAAAAAAATAATTGTTTTGAGGAGTCATTGAATATCTCTCAGAAAAATGGACTCCCACAAAATTCTCCCTCACTTGAGAGAGCTCAGGTTCCCAAGCCTTTGTGAAACTTTACACCCACTTGAGAAGAAGTATCATTTATGATGATAAAAATATGAGGCAACAGGATAGATTCTACTAGTCTCAGAAAATCCAATATGAGCTCCCTGCAGGCATGTAATACAGAATGAAATATGGTGCACTATCTCCAGCTATTAGAGAAAATGGAAGGAAAAGGACATCCAAAGCTCTAATCCCAAACAGAATTTACTGCATGACCTTGAGCAAAGTCACTTGACCTGAAGAGCTTTGGGGAACAGCATTGCAGATTAATTGAAACTCTTGTACTAAGCATCTCTATCTCCCTCTCTTTCACAGACACAGTGCCAGCTCTGTTAATATAATTAAAAGTACAGGCATTGCTGGAAACATGATGCTGCATCAAAGCTTAGCATTCCTGCTTCATATATAAGTTACATGAAGAGTAACAAAAATAGGCTCTAATCTCACTGCAAATCATGATTATAGATGATCTGTAGCCTCACACTGAGTAAGGGACAGAATCATAACTCACCAATCTCTTCTCTGCAGAAAGTCAAGATGCTTTAATAATTTTAATCCTGTAATAGCCCTGTTTCGTAAATATGAATCAAGTACTGTAAAGTTTTTAAAATCACTATCTTAAAATTGATCACTCATGAAAAATAAAGATTCCCTGTTCCACATAGTCCTCTCACAGATAAGACAATGCCTGGTGGGTCACTGCAAAAAGACTGAAGAGCTATCCTTGTCTACCTTTGTAGAAAAGAGAGCACTGTCAAATTCAGCTTAAGTGAAAAGGACATCACATCAGTCTTTTGATTGTATTCTTTGTTGCCTGTAATGGTTGGATGGAGTATTTTCTATGTTGAACATTGGTTGTTCCCAGTGAAGAAACTGCAAAGAAAATCTGGATTCAACATTATATCTGTAATTTCATTCTCATTGTTCAGAGAAAACAGCCATTGCAATACCTTGCTGTTGTCTAGGTGGTGTTATTTATAAATAGGAACCAAATTACAAGGTTGTGGAGTGCCCTGGGCTGCCCCTGGCAGAGTGGATGTCACAGTCCTCATAAGAGAGACAAGCTCGGGGCTCACCTGGGTCTCACAAGCATAGGTTACACAGGCCATCTGCACCTCATCCTGTCTCCCAAACACACACAGAGCAAGGAACAGCCCTGTGCATGCATAGCAGGGAAGAGTAAACAGGAATAGCAGGCATGAACCAGGCACATGAAGGCAAAGACAAGACCCTCTTCCACCACATAAATGCCTACAGACCAGGCTTTCCACACCTCTGAGTAGTGGTGCTGCCAAGACTGGCAGTGGCACAGGGTGGAAGGAGATTTCAGTTTCAGAATCAAGGCTGAGGTCAAGCTGGGTTTGGAGGTCAAACTAAGAGTCTGCATCCACACTTGTTCTCCCCCGTTTTTCCAGTTGTAGAAATTTAAACTAGATTAGCCTCACTTCTAAAATTTCTGCCATGTTGATTCATACCCCAGCAAATCCTTTTGCTCTGGAAATCTAAGATGGCATCAGAAGAGTCAGTTCAATCAGATTCAAGCCAGTTTCTCTTCTCAGAATGCAAGTAATAGATATAGGAGCTGAGGCTTTTCTCTGAGAGGGTTTATTTTACAGAAACATTGTTTTTCAGTACTTACTTCTCCAAGATATATTATTCAAGATCTTCTGGAGCTGAACAGCATTTATTTCAGGATTCTGTGATATGGAAGAGAATTTTAATTCTTGGTTTTTATTTTTTTTTTTTAAGTACTAAATCACTTTTCTCCTACTTTTGTTTTCCCAGCATGTCCCATCTTCATTCTCTGCTTTTCTGGCCCCACTCCAGCTGCTGTGAAAATCAATAGAAAAGGCTCCCTTTGAATATGACAAGATTCTCAGCCTGCAAGAGCTGCAGTCTGCTCTGGGCTAAGTTCTCAGGGCTCCACACCGATCAATGCAGCAGATTTACACCAAGTGAGGATCCAGACCGTTAACCTTTTGGCCTTGGTGCCATCTGTCCCATCAAGCACACTGTCAAGAGACTTGTTTCAAATATTTCCCTTTTATCACTTACAGACAAAAAAGATGCAAACTTTGGAATACTTCTCCCCAAACTTTTCAAAGCAAAGGTTCCCCTTCATCCTCGTCATATTAAAGTTTACAGGTTTTTTAGAAGCTGTGACAATCGTTTGTTTGGAGGGCTTTTTTAAATGTCACTCTTCAAAAATAAAAGGCTATTTTCAAATCATTGAGCCATACCAGGGTAATGCCTTCAGAAATGGCAGTACTGCCTGCCTCTGTGTGTCCTTGGACCTCCTGACAGCAAAGGACCAACATCTCACAGTATGTGGCAATTTCTAGCACATCTGAAAGCCACGCCATTCTCAAAACCAAAATCTTAAACCAGTGGCATAAAGTAAAAGCATTGCTTGTTTTCAGTAACAGTTTCCTTCAAATTATTCCTATTAAAAGTGCAAATCTGTTTTTGTAAAATTGTGTTTGCCAAATATAGGGTAAGATCCTAAATAAATGCAGTGACCTTTTCTGAAAGGTGAAACTCTTGCACCTCTCACCATAGTTAGTGGGATCCCTGATGGTCAATTCTATCTCAAATCAGGCTAGAGAGATCCTTAAAAAGAATCTTTCACAGTAAAGATCATATTTCACCAGGAAAATTAGGGAAAAAGGGAGGTGATGGGACATCTGATACCTACTTCACCTCTCGAAGCAAGTTAGTTGCCATCCAACTTGTGATGAAGTACGTGTGAGACAAGTGTCAGTGTTTCCGAGGGTGTTATCTAACTGGTAACTTTCCCCAGTGAATGTAAGAACACCCTAAAGGATAGGATGGATTCACACAGCCCATCACTTTTCCCCCCAATACAGGCAATAATAATTAATGTTTAGGGAGAGCACATGAGCCTGGTCAGCTTCTGCAGTCCATTCTGCTGTTTCCCTGGCACCCACATCTGTTGGAAAAGGGATCTGACAGTATACATCCCTGCCCAGTCCTTTAGTACCTGTTTATGGACTTTCTGCCCATCAGTTTTCTAATACCTTTTGAGCCTCTTGATATTGTCACATCCACAATGTCCTGTGGCATTAAGTTCTAGGCATTCCCACCCTCTTGTGTGGAGAAGTCTGCCTATCTCAACATTACCATATTGCTAAGCTTCACAGTCAAATTTGCTGCACTGTACACACAGCCCTATCTGCTCTCTGTGGCCCCTCTCTGTTCCCCAGACTTCCACATCCCGACCTCCCTTGAGCACCCACATGTTTTTACTTTCACAGAGCTACATAATAGCTCTGGAGGAGTTTATTCTGGCAGCTCATGCAAGCACCTACCTGTTCAAAATGCCTTGTGAAGAAATCCTCCCAAATCTTGCCTTCATACCTATCAACAATTTCCTTCAAGGTATTTAAAAAAAATATTAATCATTAACTTGCAGAAGAAAAATATTGTCATCCAAGTTATTAAAGATAATTTCCCAGAACTGCACTCCATCCCCTGCCCTCCCACTTTCTCCACATCACTGCAATCAATGCTACATCACTGACACAGCCCACTGCTAAGATAGCTCCCCATACCACAGAAATGCTATTTCTTGGAAAGAAATACTCAGATAGCACTCAATGGGGAGAAACGTTCCCCCCACCCTGCCCCAAGCTATGCAACAACAAAGGATGTGGCTCACTCTTTGTCAAGAAGAGAGAGAAGGGCCTCTGTTTCCCTGTATACAGCACAACAGAGGAGATGAAAGCAGGAAAGGCCTTTTTATGCCAGGGGAACAGATCATGCTATAAACTCCCTGGCACAAGGGGCAGACATGCATGCACTGCCACTGAGCTCAGCTATTTCAAAAATAGCCTATAGGCTGCTGCATGGGAATATTACTGCTCAGGTCCCATGATGTCTTCAAGACTTTCAAGGTATGAAAGGAACAGGGACAAGTGCAAGAATGGACCTTGAGCCTCCAAAAAGCCGTGAACAGGAAAGACTGCAGAGCCAGTAAGATGGTGTCACTAAAAGATGTTTGCAAAAAGGCAACCAACTAATGTGCTTGGCCTGTCCTCCACATTTGACTGCATCTGTCTGCATGGCCCAAAGGACTCCGGCTGTAAACCCAAGCCATGCTTTCAAAAGTGCTGAAACACAAGCCCTGACATTCTCACTCAGCCTGTCCCTACAGCAGAGCAACAGTAAAAACCCAACATTCAGAGCTGAAGACTGAACCACAGACCTCCCACTCCTCTTACATCCACTCACCTTAGAGAGGATGAAACTCGTGTTCCCGCCCATTTCCCTGGAGATGCAAAAAAGCAGACCTGTTATGAAGGTATCCCAGAGTTGTGTGTTTGTCTCACCACAGGTGGCATCCCCCATCCCCAGATGGGGCCCCAACCTGCTATTGCAGGTTGTTTTATTCTCTGGTGTTACAGCTGCTGTAAGGGAAGGCCTCATGTCCATACAACTTCCAAGGGCTGCCAGCATTTGAAGTATTCAAAGCACTATTACGCACAAGCAACTGTCCTAGCACTGCCAGAAGGGTGTCCTGGCACATTAATGGTGCATTAAAAGCTCTTGTTCTTCTCACACTCTCAAACATGTCCATGCTGCAAGAATTTTGTGGGCCTAGCTCAACACTACTCAAAAGGATAAGGCCAAAAGCAGTGCTTCAGCCACTGAGAATCCTCAGGTGGGAGAAACCCACACCAGCCTCTCTAAAAGAGACTATACTGCTTTTGGCAGAGAAAGGCTCTATGCTGCTCCCATTAGACTAGAAAGACTAGACTATTCCAGAGAATTAGGTGCTGGCAGAGGGGCAGCAGCATCTCACCGAAGAACATGTTTCCTGGAGAAGACCCTCAGGATGAATTCAGACTCTTGCTGAGGCTCCAGGGTGGATGGGACAATCACATAGACACCAGGCTCCAGATGGAAGTCATGAGTCACTTCCCGCTCATCAAGGAAAACTTGGTGCTTGTTCACAGGCTGATGTCGGGTGAAGAAAGCTGGGGGCAGTTTTCTTTTGCTTTCCTGGTACTGTTCAGGGAAGAAAGATAAGAGACGTGTTCTGCACCAGCTGAACAGATGCACAGAAGGCATGTGGAGGATTCATGGGCATGGCATAGACAGCCTGCCCTCACACCTCAGAGTGTTTTGCAGCACAGGCAGGTAACAGAGCCCAAAGGACTCAGTCTCCTCCCAGGACATGGTGGTTCTCACTTATGCGACACCCCTGCACAATACTACTATGACAAAGAACTGGGTTTCCTGCAATTTATCAACCATGTAAGAGTACTTGTACAGAACAGCAGTGAGGACTGGAGAGGAGAAGCTATTCCTGTCAAAGTGGATACTGCAAAAGGCTTTTCCATACTGAGAGAAGTAACTGCAGGCAGGAACTGCTCTAGACACTGCTCTCCACTAGCCAGAACACCCATCCTATCCCATAAGGACCACACACTTTGTCCCCAGCTTGTCCTTAGTGCTAGGGATCTGGTGACAGAGAATTTCGGAGTACCTGTGATCTGAGCCTACTGCAGGCACAACCTAAGCCCTAACCCTGACTTAATGAAAGAGTTCTTGATCTGCCTGGCACTTTTTGCTCTGCAGGCACTTTTCAGCAACAGAAGGATGGATAAAGTGTTGATCCAGGCAACACAGAGCTCATTTTTAATGCCACTGAGTGCCCAGTACACAAGCAAAATAAATAATCCTGCTAGCTAAAACCACTGTCACCTTCTGATCTTGGCTGTTCCTCAAAACATTTAGTCATTTTACTCTGCAGCCTCATGGGGAGAGGCTATGCCTCTTCCTTTGCCAGTATTTTTCTTACTAATAGAGCAATCTTTCTTCTGAAAGGTTCAGGGTTACTCTTCCTCATGCCCCTTATGTTAAATTCAAAGTTTTTATATTCCAGTCAATACTTGGTTGACAGTAGTTCCAATACCTTAGATGCCCTCGGCTTGCCATCTCTCTGTATTGATCTTGGCAATCACTACAAACCTGAAATTAAAGTCCTGGCTGCCACCATTCCCACTCAGGTGTGACAGAGGAGTGTGCTAGGGCCACACCCAGACCCACCCCCTCTGCCAGCAAGTTTACCTTACTTGTAACCTTGATAGTGCACAAAATATTTAAGTCAGGAAGGCATGGCATCTTACCTCATAGTTACCGTGCTGGAAATACAGTAACTAGGAACACAATTGTGCTGCCCTAACCATACACCTAAATTAGTTCTTTGCCAGCCCAAATTTTCATTTAAGAGGTGTTCTGAGCAGTAATGGAGTGGAAGATAAGCCCTTAGAAGACAAGAGGAGCTAAACCTTTCCTTGTTAACACTGAGACCACTTCTAATACCTTTGAAGACCCATTATAGGACCTGAACAACCAATGTCCCCTTTTAAGGCCCCTGAGCCCTCCTGATATGGTAGCTTTTCAGAAGAGTCAGTGGATAGCTCTGCATTAGTAGTGCCTTGCTGTGGTGCCTCACTGAACTCAAATACTCACTGTCAGCCAAGGAACAAAGGCAAACACACTACCTTCAGTGTTGTCTTAATTGCTGCACCAGCTCAGGTGCCCCAGCAAACGGTCAGTAGTGGTGACAAGAGACTCACCTGTAGGTCTACCTGCAGGAAGAAAAGAAACAGAGCAACTGTCAGACAAGTTTGCTCACATAACATAGCCATGTCATTCCTGGGAAGCAAAGACCCCCAGATCCAGCTGGAGTCTTTTCCTGCAGAAACCTCAGTCCTTCCACCTGAAAACCCTTCCCCAGAGTCACCTCACTGTAGCTGTGCAAAATCACAGCAGCAACAAGAGCTGAGGCTCTGTTCAAGGGAGAAGGGTGGCTCTCAAGGCACTAGGATAAGCAGAGAACTGAGGAGATATCCACTTATCCCCAGACACACAGGGAACTAGCAGTATGCACACACGGACTGCTGCTACCTCATACTAGGAACACTTCTCAAGCACAATTTACCATTGCTGGAAATAATCTGAGGGCAGAGCTCTTCCTGCCTCAAAGTAAGGGCACTCCTGGCACCTTCTCCCAGCTGTTGCACATACTCTCAGAGAAAGGAAAATAAAAAGAGCATACTTTGAAGGAAAAGGCACTTCTCACTGCTCTGCAGGGTGACATGCAGCACACTGGAGAGGCAGTAAGTGGGACACAGAGCTGTGCTGTGATGTGTGAGGAGAGTGGGCGCAGGCAGAAGGAAAGAGCACAGAGCACCCTGGGCACAACAGAACTCTTCATCTGCAAAGCGCTACAATTTACAAGGCCTGGAAGTTTTCCTATGTGGTGAAAGCAAGAAAAGCAAAGCAATTCTTCACACCTTGTAGAGTAAAAATCCAATGAAAAGGTGAGGAGCTCGGTTCCGGTGTTTGCTGCTGTGTTTCTGCATCAGGGATATAACCACATTGCACGAATTCAGGCTTTTCTTACCGTCTTCAACTGGTAAAACATTCAGCCAGTACTGAGGGTTCATCCAAAAGTTGCCTAAGCAAAACAAGAAAAGAATTTTTATGTCATTTTCCCTCAAAAAATTGATTGCCAGCTTCCCACATGATACCTGGCATTGGACTGAATCGGTCACAACCTAGTCTGTACCTCTGGATGCCACAGGAATTTGATTTTAGGGTGCAGTTCACAAGTTTAGCAGTGTAACTATTATCTAAAACAGTAAAACGACCCAGGAACAAGGAACTATATTTCTGCTTACATGCAACTAAGAGCTCATCTTGTTTATAAATGTGTCACTGTTCCTGTATCACCTCTGGTATACGGGCTAGCTGACTTCAGACTCCACCTGTTCTGCTTCCAGAAGAGCTGAGCTTCTGCATTTCCCATTCACTTTACTTAAAATACCACTCCCTGGAGGTGCTGAGGATGCAAATTTTAACAGACAAGTTTAATGCCCTAAAGCAGAACAGTGTTGGCAATTGATCCCGTGATTCTGCAGCTCATTTCATGCTATAATCAACCCACTGCCCTATGTTTGCAAGTGATGCATTTTCTGTGATAGCAGAAGGCAATCAAAGTCCTTCAGCTGCTTATTTTTGATGTTGGTGTGGAGGCTTAAGCAGGAAGCTCATATTTCTGTTGTCAGTTTTATGCTAAGAGGTATAAGGTGCTAGTAACTGAGTCAGCAGAGCATCCAAATGTCAGAGTCATCCAAAAGAGCACCCCTCACCATTACAGAATCCCAGACTTCCTCCTGCTGTACTTCCTTTAACCCATCTCCCACTCTTCAGGGAATACATCCACTTTTTCCCATCTTCCTGGCTCATCAGGTCTGGAGTTAGTTTACAGATCATCAGATCTACAAAATGAATCTGAAAATCTCGCAGAGACATCCTGGGAAAAGAGTGCCAAGAGACATCTTGTCAGCAGTTTAGTTTAGTCCATATGGCTCATAAAAAGAAAAGGAAAGGGAGCAGGGAACGTCGAAGCCGCACCATTCTGCGTTACATATGGTAATGCTCATATTTTATTAGGTAGTAAAGAAGAGAGTGTCTGCTCCAACAGCAGCATCTAGAAGTAGCAAATGGACGACTAAAACTTCAGCAAAGGATAGCAGCACAGAGAATAAAATAATATTGCCATCAAAGGGAATGCAGTGAAATTACGGGGCAGCAACATTGCCACCTCGTGGCAGAAGCTATGGAGAAATCACGGACAAACACCAGGCAAGCAAGAGCTTCCCAGAGCTATGTTAGAAATAAAAGGCAGGACAACAGCTCCTGAAAGCTGCCGATTTTCTCCAGCAGCCCCCGGAGACCTGGCTTCTCCCTCGCTCCTGCCACTGAAAAACCGTGCATCCATGTCAGCACAGCTACTGCTTCTCACATCATCAGGCAGAGGGGAACAAGAGAGCAAGCATGGGCTGGTATGAAGCAGATCACCTATGCCTCCACCTAAGTGCCAAGGTGCTGCTTCATCTCCAGGTGCAGCCCCAGAGCTACTGGCGGAGAGGAGAGAGGCAAGACTGTGCCATTACCAGAATTCTCCATCTTCCTTCTTTTTCCTCAGCAAAATCTTCTCCTTCGGGCTCAGCAGCTCCCACTTGTAAGAGCTAAGGGGAATAACATGAGATGACTAACCAAATGTGGCCTGAAATTCAAGGTAGAGTACATTGCTCTCCTCTGTCAAAAGAAGCCAAATACCTGTCCCCACATATCACCATGTTTATCTCCCACTAAAGAGAGGCTCCTACGCCTTCAGCCGTATGAAACTCTCCATGACCACTCTGGGTCCCATGAGATGTAGCTAAATGGCTCCAGTTTTCTCCAGCAGAAGCCAGAAATGCTCCATTTCCATCAGCCAGTCTACTCACTTGAACATGCAGCTTCCAAGTACTTAAAATATAAAAATTTAGACCTGCTTTGTTGGTTAATTTTCTATCAAAGGGGACATAATAGGAAGAGTGTTTGGCATAATGAATGAATGACTAGGACAGCACAAGAGGCAGCTGGGAGTCGTTTCAAAGGCAGGCCTACAGTATGTTGCTCATTATGCTCTTCAACAGGAACAGCTGGTGTGTTGTCATTATGTGACAGACATGCATCAGAGAAGTTACAGCTCTGCAGACAAGGTGAAAGTCACACACATTCCCAATAACCTCTGTACTCTTCTTTCCTTTCTACCCACATGAGCCTCATCAAACAGAGCCTGCACAGGGAGTGAAGTGAAGCTTGGAAGAAAGAAACATGCTCCATTTTAAAGAGGAACTGGACACAAGTTTACAGTTGCCAGTGGTCTAGAATGCAAACCACTGTCTTTCATGGATCCCAATTAAAAAAAAAAAAATCAGGTAGCTGCAAATACAGGGCCCAATTTGCCTCACTGGTTGCTTCTTCTGATCTCATACCCAATTGTATTCCTGAAACAGCCAGAACAGAGGAATCCTTTGCAGCCAGCCAATTCCTGCACTTTGTAGCCTGTGGAGGACTTTGCACAGGCCCTCCCGTGATAAATGACTGTGTGTCCTGAAACATGCTGTTTGTTTAGAGCCTCCTGCCCAGCTGTCTGTCACTTTGCATGCCATCCAGATCACAGCAACGTGGTCAGCGTCTGACGTTCATATTATGTTTCCTCTGGTATTCAGTGAATGGAAAACGAGAACTGATCTTGTTGAAGCTGTGTGTGTGAAGTGAGCCCAGCTACGTAAGCACTATTTGTTGGAGACACACAAATCTATTGAGTCATTGCTTTGACACCAGAAGGTCTTTGCAAGCAACTGTTAGTTATCTGAACGCTGCCCTCAGCATTCATGCCTGAAGATGGCAGCATCTTTCCTCCAATAAACTTTTCCTCCCCCTCGGCATCATACCTTTCCTTTTTTCAACTCACCTGTCACTCCAATCTCCTTTCCATTCAATTTTCCCCCATGGATTTCTCAGTCTCACTAGGTTTTCTGGTCCATATTGACAGGTCACCTGCAGAAAACAGTAACACTGTGCTTACCAAGGTCTCAGCAGTTCTCATCTGGTTTGAGTCATTGTTCTGTGTCAAATATTAACAATTATTTTGTTTGTTCTCATAGATGCCAGCAAGTATGATGATAAAAATCTATGAATATGCAACTCAGAATGCCGGCAACACAGAGATTCAGATGCTTCATCTTAACATTCTGAAGTGATACCAGAGACATCACAGATTCCAAATGTAGAGGTTTGACTGTAAATTCCTCTTCCTTTCCAACATCTGTTCATTGTGCACTCATATGGGGGCAAGACTGTACTACTGTGAAAGCCAAGTCCTACCACAGTGCAATGGCACAGCACAGTGCAGTCCCCCATGGGTCACCACATAGGTCAGTGCCTCCTGAACTGGGATGCCATGGTGGGAGGAAAGGGAGCCAGGCCAGCCAGGGACTTTGTTGGCAGCACACAGCAGAAAAGCTGCCTTCACATTGGTTCCAGATGCTGGGTCAGTCCCTTAATGCTGCCTGGCTCTTCATCCCATCAGAGGAGCCACAATGGCAGACATGTCGCTGATAAACTCCATACCCAAAATCTTCCTGCTCCCCCTGTGGGAGACACAGATGTACATCACCCAGCTCACAGTATTTCTTCCAACTTTCCTAGTATCTCTTGCTAGAGGTACTGAACATACTTTCACCTACATGTCCAAAGCCCCACAAAGTCCTTTGCCATCCTTGTCAACCTGCTTTTAAGGCTGGACAAGATAGTCATCCACCAACCCAGGAGGAGAAAGTTTGAGTTTTCTCACAGGCCTTGGGATCTATTATTTCACTGTCCTTTACCTCTAGACAAATATCTTAGAGGGACTCTCAATGATACTTCTGCAGATCAGTGGGGTCCACCTGCACTCTCTGCACAGGGGCCCAGTTTGGTTCCCTTACTCCACCATTGACTCACATTTCCGTTTGCAGTCTTTCATATTTCGGCCCTTCCATCTTTACTTCTCTATGGCCTCTCCTTTGACTTCAGAGGAAGGCTTTTTATTCCAAGTAAAAAGCACATCCCAAATTTCAGCACATCCTCCCATCAGCCCCAAAGTCCAGTCCTTTCATCCTTAGCAGCTAAGATGCATTTGTAGGTGATGGTCTCAGCAGAGCCCTATGAATCATTCCCACCCTTAGAGATATGTTGATCCATAACCATTGTCCTTTATGCCAAGACCTTGATACTAAAATGTACACACTCAAAAGTGAATCTTAACAAAGCACACAGTCTCTTTTAGCCTTAGAAAAGAGCACTGGGGAGGAGGTACCATAGTTGCTCTGATTAATGGTTGAACCTATGACTGCAATAAAAATTGCTGATACCAAATAAACCTGGACCCAGGACATTAGGGCTAGTCTTACCTTTCTAATACCAGTTACTGTGTAGGCATGGCCAGCAACAAGCCCATTCTTCAGGACCTTTGTTGTCTGTATAAAAGGAAGAGAAACAGAAGGAAAATAAACCTTTTATTCTATCTATACTTAAATGGCAGACTCATACCAATACCAGAGACCTGTACCTATGTCAGCAATGACTCTCAAAGCAAATGGAGAATGGTTTGAACTGAAAATTAAATGAATAAATAAATTGAAGCTCTTAACAGCCATATTTCGCAGTATGCTTGGATTTGAAAGATTGATTGGGAAGGTCCTTTCCTAAATTGTGGATCTTTGGCTAGAGACCATCTCACTTTCAAAATGTCCAGGAGGTTAGGTTTTGATTTTCAGAATATTAGAGTTTCCCAACAGCTGAAGCGTTAGCATAAGGCTTGGAAGCCAGGATTTGAGCTTATGTTCTGAACCGCACACCTCTCTGCCTTAGCTGTAAGTTTATTCCATGTGTGTCTGTGCCTCACTGGACAATCTGTAAAAATGGAAAATTTCTTTAGCAAAAACGGGAAAATACAGTAGGACCTCATTTAAATGGAGGTTCTGTGATAGATATTCCTGAATATAACAACAGGCATCTGAGGGCAGCAGGGAATCAAGCCGTGTAGAAAGTTTAACATTAAGAATGTGACTTCTACAGAAAGTCACGTGTGGCAGCTTTGATACATTTTGAGTCACAATGACTAGCTGAGCAGCAGTAAAGAGGTCTGGAAAGGCTTTTAGCTGTAAAGCCATTTGACATCACTCCGAGTCTCACCCCTAAGTGTGTTTGACAGCCCATGAGAGATCTACTGTAGGTGGCTCTTGTCAGGATACCCCACAGATCAGGAGGAGCTTCTGCAAGCTTGATCCTTGTATTAACACCTCCTGTAAAATCCACCAAGGCTTCTGAAACTTGCCCAATCTGCAGATCTTCATAGGAGCCATAAAGTCTAGCAAAAAATGACATCAATATATTCTTTGGATTATAGTCACAGATGACAGGTTGAGGATAGTGTGACAATGAAAACATACAAAAACAGTGTGCAAAAAGCAAAAGGAAGGCTGTAACTCATGTTTAATTTTAGGGCAATCTTTGCATTTAGGAAGAGGAGAATCTAGAAAATTACCTCCAAGACTGGCCACAGTCTGAAAGGTACTCTTCACTCACTGTCATCCCTCACTGCTCTGTAATGAGAACATGCCTATCACAACACCTTTGATAATTCTGCCTTAGCAAATGTTGCCTGAATTTATCACCAGACAGTGTGCTGTATCTAAAATATAGTACCTTGAAAGGCACACTCTCTTGAGAGCTCAGTCTCCAGTCTGATTGTCTTTACCATTGCAGTGCAACTTTCTCCAGTCTTTTTGTTCTAATGCTAACACCAAATGAAAATTACTGAACTTTCTCACCTTTACTGTGATCTTTCTCTGAACGTTAACTAGGATTTTTCCCTGCTCTGCAGAGATTACTTCAGCCCAATATCAACAAACTCCATCAGTTATGCCTTGTTGTTTTCTTCTTAGTCATATTCTACCACTAAAGTTTAGCATTGTAGACAAAACACTCTGGAGAGAAGCCAGTGTTCTCACCGTGACATATGACTTGTTACATGCCTCAGCTTTGGGGGACGTGAGAGCAGGAGCTTCTACCAAAACAGAGTACAATGCTTCAGCAGACCTCCAAAATGAAAATCCTTGGAGGTTTCTCACACTGATAATACATCAAAGGAGGCATCAGAAATCATTCACCTTTGAAAATCCTTATCGGTGGCCTTCAGCTTCTCTACAGTATTTACAAAGAAGGCACCAGGATAGACAATACACTGCAAACAGTGATAACACTAAGAGGACAACCCCCCACAACAGGTCTGTTTTCACACCTAAACCCTGGGATTTAAAGTCAGGGGCCTGGATTGGTAACAGCTACTGCAATGGCAGCTTTTACTGGGTAATAATAGAAAGATGAGAACCATTTATTACACTCCAAATATAGCAAGGCCTACAAAATGCATTTGTAAACAAGAACAAACTGCATAGGCACCAACCAACATATTTTAGAGACTATTTGCATAACTTGGAATGAGTCACTTACTTAGCATATGCCTTCTCCAGAAGGGCTCCCCAGAACACGTTCTTATAGACTGAGGAAACAAAGACCAGCTCCCCCGCCTCGTTCACCGGCAGGAGATCATCAACCACCACGTCAACCCATTCTCCGAAGTGCCAGAACTGTCAGGAGAAAGGAATGAGCTGATGTTTCCCTTAGAAGGGACCTCCCCTTGAAACAACAGGAAAGGCAAGATAGCCTAGCTGTGGGCACAGAACAAGCTGCTGTGGGTCAGTGGGACGTGGGAAAGAGACGATTCCTCAGCCCCATCTGGGCAGAGGAGCAAACAAAGCATATATTATGTGTACAAGGAATAAGCAGGGAAATAAGCCATAGTTGGACTTCTGGGGAAGGAATTCCTAATTGCAGGGTAGCACAGTTGCATCAAGAGTGGGCAAAAGGGTAGAATGGAGCAGATGTGCTCAGGTCTGCTGACCGCTACCACTCTGAAGAAAGGGTTTTGTCCGTGTTAAAATACGGGTAGGGCACAGCTGGAGGAAATGGACAAGTGGAGGGGTATTCTCAGAGCAACTTGCAGGTGATTCACTGCCTGCACGGCTTTGTGGGAGGGGTGATGGGCTGCTCTCCAGGCTGGGATACCCTCTGGCCACTTGCCCCTGGCCAAGGGGAAGCACATACATCTAAGGGTGTGACACTAAACATAGCAGAGGATTCCTGAAGATCCCCTGCAATCTGGGGGAGCAGCTGTACCCGGAAGTGGAAAATGCCAGCGTATTTTCTCTCAAAGCTCTGGTTTTGTGGCACGACTGCAGCCAAGATGTCCTGGTGGAATGTCAGGGCTTCCAGGGCCGCCAGGAACCAGCAGTTCTCTGCGCCAAGACAAACGGACACATGAGTTGGCTGAAAAGTGAGAGCTGTCAGCCAAGTTCAGGAACACCACCAAGATCCTAGCAGAAGAGTTGTTGTGCTGATGTCTTTACAATTATAACAAATCATACACAGAAAATTAGACAATCCAGACGTGTGCTTTACCTAACCAAACCATGACTGGATTATTATTGTTCTCTCATGACATTTTCATTTGGATACTGTTTGGTTACATAAGAAATTTAGCAAGCAATAACTGTCAGTGGAAACACTCTAGTTTTTACTGACATTGTGTCAGTTTTTTTCTCTTCTCTATAAAGGAACACTATTAAAAAAAATTTTCCATTTTTCTCTGAAAACATTTGCTTTTCAGAAAAGAAAAATAATCTCCAGTGGATCTCACATGCAAAACTGTACTTATCAAACTTTGTTTTTAAGGACTTAAAGCACTAAAAAATAATTTAGTCCCATCTCTACCTCTTTTGCAGGTGACAATATATCCTTTTACTTTAGGCAACACAGGCATAAAATTATTTTTCTAACTTCAAGGCTGCGAAGAGAACACACTCATACTAAGTATTAGGTACAAAGACAGCAAAAGTCCTGCTTCTGTGGTCCCTGTTTAATTGTCAAGCAGCAACACCACAGACCAGTAAAAGCACAGGATCACTTCCTATTAGCATGCACAGAAGCAACAGAGAGTGGTGAGTTCAGTTTGTGGAGACACCACTCATGCCTCAAATCCCACCTCAAAGCTTGCCAGTTTTTTTACTGAGGCTATCCCATCTTAATTGCTTCATCCACACCATGACAAGTGAAGGAAGGAGAAAGACACCTTCTATTTCTATGCCAAGTTTTATACAATCAAACTTCCATGCAAAATGTTATCTTCTATAAGAATACTTAGATATTTATACAAAGGAGTTTCCTTACCCACCAGTCCTTGGCAGAGATCAAGTTGCTTTCTGTTTGCAGCATAAAATACTGGACTTTTGTGCAAAGCCTGGAAAGCACACACATACACACACACACACAAAAAAAATAGGTAGAGAGTCAAGTAAGTAACATCAGCTGATTTAGGTTGAAAGTCAAGGATTTTCTGTGTGCAGAGCTGCAATCCCATAACATGGGAAATCCAGTGAGTTCCTAGCCTAGGATGTCAAAACCTCATGGACATGTGACACAAAACATTCCCTCTGCCTTTTCAAAATACTTGTATTTCAAAATACTTATGGTCCCTTTGTCCCAGCAGACACTGTTCAAGTATAAATCTAGTGTGATGTGCTCTGGCTAACCTGACACCAGCCTGGGCGCACACTTGTGCTTGGTCTACATTGAATTTGGTCTCCAGCATAAGTCACCAGTGCTCACCAGTTGCATCACCGTGGGTTTCTATGAACACCACACTGAGAAGCAAACCTCTCAAATATGCCAGTCCTGCTCCTCCATACAAGTTTCAGCCAAAAGAGGTTACAATGGCAGAGCATAACTGTTCAAACTTTCAGCTAACCTGACAGACATCTCCTTAATTTGACTGACACTTGGGCTACAGACCGATGGCTGCTACAGAAATTCCTGTTTCTGTGACAAGAGCAGGTTCAGAGAGAAATAATGTTACTTTTTTCCGTTCACAAGTGCCTCTGGGGTTAAATTAATAACCTAAGTGTCAAACTTACATTTCACTCGAATGACCCAGAAATTGCTCAAGCTAAGTTTCACACTGTTGGCTTCCCCTACAGGCAGTAGCAAAGAAATGGCAAACCCTCAGAAGGCAGTTACAGTAATTAGACACCAAGCCCTGTCCTTGGTGAATTTGGGTGTTCAGTTTGCAGGCCATCAGTCACAGATGCAGCAAGCTACAAGCCTGCAGGGTGAACAGAAAAATCTCACCATCTTCTCTGCAGCACAGGGACTGAAGGATACACAGCATCCATCCTCAGAGAGCCTTTGCTCTGCTAAGTTCAGCATACAGAGCAAATGGCAGCCTTCTTCACAGGACAGTTTTAGAATCATAGAGTCATAGAATATGCTGAGTTGGAAGGGACCCATCAGGATCATCAAGTCCAACTCCTGACCCTACACAGGACACCCCAAGAATCACAGCAGAGCAGCAGAACAGTGCATTGAGAGACAGAGGTTTCAAGTCCATTCCAATATCTGTGGGATGGAGGGACACCTGAAGGGCTTTGTAGAGGCTAGGACTCATGCTGACTTTACTCCCTAAATCCCTCTATGCTGATATAGCTGCCTGAGCCACAGTGCCCAGCACAACCCAGCTCAGGCCCCTGAGGACTACACTCTTCCTCCACCTGCAGATCCTGACTTAACACGAACCATCTGAAAGACTGAATTATGTATGAAACTCTAAGAATGAGGGCTGCTCTTCCCAAGCTCCCCTGCTTGCTTTGCAAAGATGCTTCTACCTTCCTGGTGAGTTTCATGAGTTTTGGAAAAACTCAGCTCTTATGAGAAATTGTTTAAGTCTGACAAAGCATGACAGCTAGAAAATAACTTAGCTTGGAGCTGCTATCTGCTACTACCTGGCAGAATTCCCTTACAGGGACAGTAATACATGGGTTCTGAAATTCTCATGTAATTTTTACACTGCTTTCAGGAAGATCTGATTGTCAATACTCTGTACAGTGCCTCAGAAAGAACAGAACTGCCACTGCCAGTAACAGGCCTTATCTAACTGTGCCAGGACCCTGTCTTGGCCTCTTAGACTTGTTATCTATCCATTTGTTATGAGAACTTGCTCTGTGACCTTGCAACCAGCTGTCTCTTGCTATGATGTTCAGTTTAAGCACAGGATACCAGCAAAGGCCTTGGAAATATCAGCACAGGTAGAAAACAAAGCCCCAAAGCTAAAACCAACTCACCAACTAATGGTCAGTTACTGGTTGTGGTAGAAGCTCAACCCTGAGAGCTGGGAAAACACTGCTCTAAGTACAATAGACTAAACAGTTTAGCAGGGGAAAAAAAAAACAGCCCAGCAAAAGGATAAGGCACCTGCTGCTGGCTGGGAAAGTAGCAGCCTCCAGTGTCAAAACAATATGTGCTCCATAGGAGAGAGAGGTTAAAGGCTAAGAACTATCTAGAATCTCAGATATCTTCTAAAAGGTCAGGATCTTGAATTTTGGAGAGAGGAACCACTGCCATGAGTACTGTCATCACAGAATCATGGTGGGATCACCATAGCTGTAAGCTCCAAGGAAACCAGCTCCACCTGCTCCCTTTGCTCTCCCTTCCTGCTCCAAGCATCACTGGATATAAAATGAATGAGGCTGGTTATGATTTTGGCCAACAAATGCTTCAAAGGCAATTATGAAACCGCACACCCCAGCTTCCAAAATGACACCTGATACAATAAATGTAATCTCTGGAGAAATTAAAGTACACCTAAATTAAAGTCTAAGGGTAGTCTGTTCAATGCTAAAACTATTTGCTGGCTATCAGCTGTAGTCATCGTCTTACACTACAGTACTCAATGAAAGTCACTTACGTGTGGCCTCTTCCACTGTAAATTTCGGGGTAGTTTTTTTAGCAGTGGTCCTGTTCCAATAGAGCTGATGTGAGCAGGGAAGTTGTTATCTATGAACAGGCATTTGTTCTTCAAGCACGACTCCAGCAAAGCCTGGTAGTTCTGCTGGATGGGAGGGGTGTGTTTTTGAAAGATACTCCTGCCTAAAGGCACAGGTGACTTATTTTTTTTCAAGCAGAGCAGAAAAGGCATGGTGATGTCCCCAATAACACCAGGATAATTGTTTTCCACTGAGGATTCTGCAGGGATCTCACACTGCACAGTTCTGCTAGGAACACTCAGTTTTCTGGGATGAGGTGTGTCTTCTTCAGAAGAATTCCTGATAATTAAAATAAGTATAAAAAGTCATTTTAATCGTGGCTTTTAAAATTTTCTCCCTAGCCAGCAGGGGTGAGTAGGGATAGTAGCACTCTCAGAAAAAGTGGGGACCCACCCAATTCTAATCTAGCACCTATCACTGCATTTTCAAGGCTTTACATTGCTGTGGATCTGAGTGAAATCAAAATGAGTGACCCCATTGACTTTTACTAGGGCTTTGAAGCCATACACATGGCTATTCTCAGTCTCTCTCTCTGGACTATTTTAGGCTCTCCAGGATATTTTCACAACATGTTGCTACATGAATGATAGTCTTTATTCAATCACATTCTGGTATGAAGATATTTCCCCTCCCAAGAAAAAAAAAAAAAGGCACTAGATAAACCAAAGACTAACAGAAAAATGGAATACATTAGGTGTTACAAAGCCATTACTCACACACCCTCGATAGTTATTTTGCCCTTTTTACCTCATTTTGGAGAATGATATGATCTCCCCCAAGAGATCACATTCCATCTTGCTGAATACCACAGATTCACACATGAAATGGCATGCCGAGGTATTTTTTTCCTTGTAACATTCAAGACAGATGTTTCTCATCCTCCCACTAAAAACAACAGAGTGATGTCCTAGCCCTTTTTTAATATTGGCAGCTATGTTAAACATTAGCATCAGCCTTTGCTGCAAGTGGTGGGCTCCTGGAAGAAATCATGACTAAAATCTCAGCAGGCAAATCACTCCCATCAGTGGTTACAAGGTGATCATAATCATAGTTATTACAGTGTTTTCAGTTATTACTATTACATAGTTATTACTGTTTTCAGGACTGAAAAAATTAATCGGTATGCAAAGTTTAATAAATTGTTCACATGGCATAATGATACAGTATTTGGATGGCTTCCCTGCAGAGGAGGCTCTTTGAGACTCAAAATCACTGCCCCAGGCATCTGGGAGGATGCTGGTCTCAGTTAGAAACCAGCTGACTGTTACTCCCATCGAAGTTGAAGGTCACAGGCATTCCCTGTGAGAAACCAAAAAACTCCAGATTGAGCTGTCCTCCCACACAGAGCTCTCATTTGTTATAAAACTACCCTACAACTGATCCACAAGGCTTGACCCTCAAAGGCAACCAAGAAAAAAATCTTCAAAATATAGCCCTGGAAACAAAAATTCAATTTTCTATTGTACAGTAGACATTTCAGACCTGAAAAAGTATCTAAGCGCCTAACAACTTGCTTACTTTTTCTCCAGATGAAAAAATACTGTCTCTACCTCCAAATTCTCCCTTTTTACAACCTTGGCCTTCATGGCTGCAACAACATGAGCAACAGACAGAGGTAGATTTAAGAGAAAAACAAGAGGAAGAAAACAGCCTGGAGAACAGCTGTATTTTATATAGACGGACAAAACATGTATGAAAAAGAATTTCTCGTTTTGCTGCTTTCCAGGAAAAGAAGTGGAGACCAATTGGAACACTTTGAGCTACACCGAAGAGCAAATATTTGAGACTTGATTTTTGGGTGTGCAGAGCATGTACAAAGCCTGATAAAATCATTTTAACCTTTTACCAGTTCTCACTTCACTCTGGCATTTACTTGAAAAAGAACTGAACTTCATATATAGGCTTTGAAACCCAGAGACAGTATGAAAAAACCAATGCTTTCGAAAACGGAGGTTTAAATCACCTGAATATATAGCCTTATTTCCAGTAAATTCAGCCAGCACCCCTGACTGTAACGGGGTGTAATCAAGTTAATGATGCAGCTACTCTGTATGTTTCGAAAACCTCCCAGCTGAACCTGCCTGTAGGTGTGTTGTTTTAAACTCTTTTCCAAATTACCTGGAAATCTTCAAACAAAAGAGGCAATGAAGCATTTTATGTGTCATGAACAGTGACTTCTTAGACACCTACAAGGTGTTGCACTTGTGTTTGGCTGCAGTCGTGTAGGAGCAGCCACCAGGTACAGTTGTATATGACTAGCCAGGGTATACCTGGAAATCACTGGTACTGCACTCAGCAATGGTGCTGACCCAGAATGAATCAGTGCCCTACTGTGTCCTCCCTCACAGGTGGAGCAGAGTGTGTGCATGCCTCTTCCAGCAATTAAAATTTCTAAGGGAAAGCAGCCAAGTGTAGCAGACAGCGTAGCTTCCATTTAAAGCTTTAGATGGAAGCCATGAGCCAGTAGGTTAAATGGATTTGATTCTGTATTCCTTGCATGTTTCCCTAGTTAGCATGTTTGCCATCTGATGTAAGTCCTTGCACTACATTAGCATCCTATGATCTCCCCTGATCTTTCTCAAGATCTTAAAAGCCCCATCCCTAAGTCTTAAGTTGAGAATCTGAAGTAGCCATGGAAAATCCTACACTTTTAGTAAAAGTAACTGGACCACGCGTGAATTCTCTCAGAGATTCTTACTCACTCTGAGAGGATTTATCTCAGGCAACGCTGGGGCAGTGGGCAATTTGAGGGCTAAACCTGGAGCTGACAGAGCTCAGCCCAGCTTTTCAGATTTAATAAAGACAATCCAAATCTGGGCTGAGAAGCTGCTCCTGATTGTGTGGAACAGAGTAAGTGTTTGCACGCAAAATAATAAATTTTAGGGTCAGCAGAACAAATTATGCAGGGCCATCTTTTACGACCATTCTTGTAATACAGCAGAACATTAGCTGCAGAAATTAGTAGTCATTAGTCAAAATGAAAATGTGAGTGTATTAGGCTTTGTTAATCTTTATTAGTCTCTAAACAACAGTAGTCTCTCTATATAAAAACAGCACTTGCAGGTACAACCTCTTTTATTAAACATAGTGGTGCATTTCAGAAAAAAAACCCAAACCCAAACCAAACCAAACCAAAACACAAAAACAAACAAACAAAAACATCAAACAAAGACAAAAAAAAAAAAAGAGAGAGAAAAAAAACCAAAACCAAAACCAAAGCCAAAAAAACTCAAAGCTGACTCCTGCCCTTCCTGTGAGCTTTTAAAGCAAATAGAAATATCCTGAATAGAAGCACTGATCTATGTTTTCTCACAAAATGAATGAATAAACAGACAGGTGGATGACCTTGCCCTGAATTTCCTGTGCTTGGATTATTGGCCCAAAAGTTGATGAACACCTTCTGGTGCTGAGACTTTCAAGGCCAAGCAGTGAACCTGCCCCAGAGCCTCCCACTGATCTTAAGAAAAAGTCTGGATGGCTTTCAGAACTTCAAACAATACCTCTCTGACCAAAGATAACTTTTAACAACTCTGGTTGACAATTTAAAATACATATTCTTTGCTGCACTAATTGTCCAAGCTACATCGAAATCAGTGGAAACATGAAAATCCTATTTAGTCAAGATCTGTCCTTTAGCACTTAAGGTTACAACCCATTCATAAGGATCCCAATCATAAGAGATTCTGACTGCTTACAACTCCCATTAGAGACAGATGAAACTTTTGATCTCTGCAGAATACTTAGTGATCAAGTATCAGCTGAATTGGCTCTAAACAGCAAAAATGAGGAAACAAGGATGCACAAAATCTGGGATAGCTAAAACACCAGCCTCTGTTCCCAACCATTTGGCAGACAGAAGTGTTGGAACTGTGACATGCAGGGCAGCTGATGTGGCTCATCCAGCTGCTTTAAATCACACCAATTCTTCTCATGTTTGCTGATAAAAACTTTTGCCTTTCTCTTCAACACTTCCAGAGAAAAGTACAGCAGCAGCTGCTGCATTCAGCATGGCAAGCAGCATTGTATAACTAATACCCCCATCTGATCCCAGAGGACAGCTTCATCTTAACACCATGCCATGGTGACAGAGTTATATTCCTTTCAAACCCCTGGAGAATCCTAACCCTGTACTAGCCCGAGATGCCTGCTGAATGCCAGCACCAGATCCCTCTTACATAGAGTTTGGTGTTTGATGTCCTACCTTCTCCAGGTGTGTCCTCACAGCAAAGGATAATTGTTCCACTGGTAGTGATGCCTGTTGCTTATAAATAGTATATATGTTATCTCTAGCTATGTGTGTATTTATGCTTTCTCGTGTGTGCATGTTTATATATGTCTTGCATACGTAACCCCAAGAGCTTGTCCTAACCTATCAAACACTGTGGTAGAAGCAGGAGGTGGGGAAAAAAAGCATATTGAGTAATGACAGAAAATTTCTTAATAGTTTATACAAACTGTTCCACAGAAGACATGAAAGAACAGGTCATCACGCAGACTACCATTTGACTCACCCATCGCTTCAGTGGGCAGCAGTTTCCTCGTTTCATTATTCAAAGCACAATACTCCAAATTTCTCCGTATATGACTGACAAGGTAGAACAGGAAGATATGTTTAACTGTGTCTTAACACATTTTAACAGGATTTCTGTTTTCAGGTAAGTAAAAGTTCAGAGGAAATACCCTCAAAACCCCATTTCTACTCAGAACAGACAGGGATATGACACTTTGTCAATCAGTAAATCATAACAATATCTGCAAAGAACACTGATGTAAGATTGAGGGAGGAGTATGTCCTATAACAGCCAAAACCATTCAAGAGTTATAGGAGAAACGGCCGAGTTTCTGCACTGCAAGGATGGTGAAGGGCTCAGATGATTTTTCTTTCCAGCACTATTACAGACTTCACATCAGTCAAGTCCCCCATGTGTTTTCTTTGCTGTACAGTTTCAAGGAATGAATTTTCAGGAAGCAAGCATGCTTCCCACCCACTGTGTGTACATTATCCAAGCCCACATTCTCCACTTGTGGAGGCACATCTGGGTACCGGCACCTTGTTCCATTCCAGGCAATGAGGAGGTAAGAGCAGCATGGAGAGAGTAGGGAAAAGGACAGTGTGCGTGTACCAAGACACCTGGAAGAATGGTGGGAGAAAGATTATGAGAAATATTTCAGAGGAATATGAAGCAGCAGTGAGGGCAGGAGGGAAAGGCAGCAGCTTTCTGAGTTGTAAAGGCAAAGCAATGAGTGAGGAAAGGGATAGATTATGCTGGAGACAATTTTATGTCTCTATATAGGCCATATGGCAGGCAGTTGAGAATTTTGATCTAGCTGAACCAGAGGAAACTCTCCTTCCCTTACTTATCAAATTAGTCTATTTGCTTTAATTCTGGGGGCCTGCTGTGCCTTCCTCTCCCCTCTTTCCTTTCCCACACCCCTGGTTATTCCCCTGTTGAACCCATCGCCACCTGAATTTTTGACACTATCTACTCAGGTTTCATATTCAGTAATGAACAAACAGTGGTAGTAACTGCACTGGCAGGAAGTGAATTTTACTGAACTACACTGCTCCCACAAGCTTCTTGAAACTGTTGAAATGTTATGGACTGAGTCACCGCCTCTTTTCAAATTCAGTGACTTGCTAATGTCTCCATCCTCAGATGTTCTTTTGTAGGAAGTAAACCTGTCCAACCTAAGGCAGCAGATAAGCAAACACACACGTCACCATTTCACGTGAAATGAGTTTCAGTTATACAACATTGTGTTTCGCCCCCAAAAACAAAATTTCATTCTGAGTGCAAATACTACGTGACTTAGTCCAGCCTCACTGACTTTCTGCAAAGGGGAAGTGAATCTTTTCCAGCAAGCCACTCTCTCCTGGTCAAGGCGAGCATCCAGCTAAGTGACTGCCAGCCCTGTTACCAACAGCAGGGACACTACTGAGAAACTACAGAACTAAAAGTTTAATTCATCACAGCTTTAAAGATAAAAGACAAATTCAATGGTAGATGACAGTTGCAGACCCCCATCAGTATCAGATACAGGTATGCCCTGAGCACTGCATTAGAGTGACTTCTGTGCAGGGGAGTCGAGAGAGAGTCTTTACATTTGAATGGCTAAGAAACATGCAAGAAAAACAACTGTTCTTCCAGCAGTGACTTCAAGTGAAAAATCATCATTTGGAAAAAAATATTTAATTGGTTTTGTTCTTTTTCTACTTGCAAAATTTAAAAAATGTAAATTATTTAAAAAGAAAACTTACTAAAGATTGCACTATAAGACCAATCTGTCAAACAGAAAACCATCCATTAAAACACCTCTGTTTAAGAAATTAAAAAGAATAAAAAATGAAAATGGATTAAAACTTTCAGTTTGATTCTAGCAGAAAGAAAACCCTAATTATACTCTAAATTTCCTTTCCTAATTTTACTTCCCTTTGTTTTTGGCAAGCTCTATACTTCAAGGTAAAGAGCATTCTTGAGGAAGTCAGCCTCAAATGGCTAAGAAAACAGAATGAAAAATAAATAAAATTGTGCAATATTTGTGAGATACCTAAAGAAAATCTGTAAAGACTGTCAAGTTTTGTTGTGATCTGACCCAATGATAATGAACACAAAGGAATGGGACTCTGTTCAGACAAGGTAAGGAAACATTTTTTTTTGGCTGTTGGGTACACATATTTATGATTAGTGCAATTTAATGATTAATATCCTCATTTTGTAAATGGGGAACAAGCGTGCTTGTACCATACCTGTAGCAGTAGGCTCCCACAGTCTGTACAACAGAAACCTTGCCTTGCTCCCCCATTCATTGCATTCAGGAAGGGCATCAAGGTGGCCTGGGGAGATTTACAATCAAAGGCTTCCTGGCCTGACCTTTACTTGGCTCCGAGGATAACACAAGCAAGCACCAAAGAGACTCCATATATAGCTGTAGAAATGCCAGAGTGGCGCTGGAGGAGCACAGCCCTTAAATGGCAGAATTATCTAGAAGATGAAAGCGATTTTTTTTCCTACAAAATAAGCAATTCTTGCCAAAACACGTTGAATTCTATGGGGCCTTTCATTTTCAGGAGTTTTCACTGGAAAGGAGTCATCAAATTCTTAAGGCCAAAAGTCTCTATTTATAAAACTAAATAAATGAGGGAAATTAGTCTTAAGGAGGTTTTAAAACATCAGTTCCACTTTCAGATTAGCTCTAGGCATTGGCAGGAAAGCAGAAAAGCCTGACCTTCAGAAAATACAGTCAGTTTGCTATGTTCTTCCAGAAAAAGAAAACTGGTCCCTGGAGTCATCCCTTGCACCTCATGGGTCAGGCCATGCCACAGAGCATAGAAGTGCCTGGGATCAGCCAGGAGGAGCAGCTGGGAACAGCCAGGGAAGTGTCTGCTCCTGCAGCCAGAGGCACAGAAATGGACCTGGATCATTTTCCAGGCACAGGGCTGCATGCACCTCCATGTGTCCCCCTACCCATTAAAAAAAAAAAAAAAAGCTTGAAAAAATGCCATGAAAAAATGCCATGAAAAAGATGCACCACTGCCTCTGCTTGCACAAGCTCCAGGCTCCTCCCAACCATAAATGGCTGGGAAAGGGCAGGAGTCTGCCCCATGGAGGGCCAGCTTCCAAAACTGCCTCTTGCCACATTTCTCAGACCCATGGGATGGACTCAAGCGAAAAAGCCATTAGGAAATATTCTAAGAAAAAAAACCCTGCTCTGCGCAGTGGAGATGAGGAGAGCCTGGCAGCAGGGCGTCGCGGCTGACAGCTGGCCCTGGGGACATGCGGAGCCACAGGCTGCTGCTGGTGGCTGTCCTGTCAGCTCTCATTGCTGGAGGAATAAAGGAGAGGGGACAGCAGATAATCTGCCCGTCTCATGTGCTTAAATGGTGAACTCCTCCAGGCACAGCCAGAGTCGCAAGCACCCGGGAAGCGAGGGGCAGCAGCAGTGCAGCCAAATCATGGGGTTGGGGAAGGAAGAGTTGAAGAGATGACTCAAAGGGGACCTTATCAATGTGTATAAATATCTACAGGGGGGAGTGCCAAGAGGATGGAGCCAGGCTCTTCTCAGCAGTGCCAAGCAATAGGACAAGAGACAATGGGCAGAAACTAATGCACAGGAAATTCCACACGAATATGAGGAAGAACTTCGAGTGACCGCACACTGGGACAGATTGCCCAGAGAGGTTGTGGAGTTTCCCTCACTGGGGATATTCCACAACCGTCTGGACACAATCCTGTCTCGTGTGCTCTGGGATGGCCCTGTTTCAGCAGGGAGGGGGCACCTGCTGTGGTCCCTTTCAACCTGACTCCTTCTGTGATTCTGTGAAAGGCTGGAGGTGGCAGCTCTCAGAAACAGCCGACTCCGTCTCAGATCTGCACTCGCAGATCTGGTTAATTTTAGTGGATTTTTAAGGTTTATTTTAAAGTGAGGTTGAGAAAGGGAATAAAATGGCGGCCGGGCCGCATAGCCTCGAGGCGGCCCCCAGGGGGCGCTGTGGGAGCCGGCCCTTCCCCGCAGTCCAACATGGCGCCGCCCGGCGCGGCTTCACCCGCCGGGGAGAACGGGCGGCGCCTGCCAGGAGCCGCCGACTTCCGGCGCCGGCCCCTTTCCTGGCGGGCCGCCCCTCCGCGTTATGCCCACGCCGGGAGCCGGCGGCGTGAAGGGAGGTGGCGCCCGCCGGTGCCGCTCGGCCGGGGCTGCGCTGAGAAGCCGCTCCTTCAGCCTCCCGCGGGGACTGTTTTCTGGCTGAAACCGCCGGCGCAGGTGGCGTGAGGGCGGGCGGCCCTCGCGTGTGGGCGCTGGAGGGGAGCGAGGCCCGCCCGGCCTGAGGGGGATGCGCGGGTAGCCCGCGCCCGCAGCCAGCCCAGCCCTGCCCGCCGCCCCCCGCCCAGCCCCGGTGGTCGCTGCGGAGCTGGCGTCAGGCGGCCCCAAGATGTTCAGCTGGCTGGGGACCGACGACCGCCGGAGGAAGGACCCCGAGGTGTTCCAGACGGTCAGCGACGGCCTGAAGAAGCTCTACAAGACCAAGCTGCTGCCGCTGGAAGAGCACTATAAGTTCCACGAGTTCCACTCGCCCGCCCTGGAAGATGCCGACTTCGACAACAAGCCCATGGTGCTCCTCGTGGGGCAGTACTCCACCGGGAAGACCACCTTCATCAGGTAAAATCCAGCTGCCCGCTGCCTTCCCGCACGGGCGTGCCCGCACCCTCGAGGCCCGCGGGCTGTGCTGGGGCAGGACGTGTCTCTGATACCTGTGCTATGCCTTGATCCCCCTTCTGTCACCCCCTTCGTGTCCCTGGTGCTCATCGACGGGTTTTCATTGAAAAGTCCCCTCCGCTCAAACGCGGAGCGTTCCTTTGCAAGCACCAGTGCTCTAAGATGTCCCATAAAACACCGACGTGGCAAAAAGTAGCCCAGGGCAGGGCTGAGGAGTGCAGGCAGGGCATGAGTGTGGAGATGTGAGTCACTTGGGGCCCTCTTGGCCGTCCAAAGTGCAGAGGCTTGGGCAAGGCTCGCGCGGGGTATTCCCGCGGCCGCTCGGGCCGGGTTGGCCCTGCTCATAGCCATTCTTTTCAACCTGATGTAGCTTTTGGGTGGTGGGCCAAGCTAGGGGATCCTAAAGTGGGTGTTTCGGTTTGCAGTGGCCTCTGTCGCGCGCCTGGGTCTGTCTGTCTCTCTCTGCCCTGTGCCCAAAGGCAGTGCTCAGAGCCCAGTTAGAGAAGCATGTGTACCTGTGCACAGGGGAGACCTACCCATCTTCAGGGCTCCAGAAATAAAGTCCTGCTTTAACTGTCTCCTGCTCTGCTGAGGTGCTGGGAGAAGCAAGTTCCTTTCTAACCGTAAAGAAACAGCAGCTGCCAGCAGCTCTTTCATTTCACTGATAGAAAACTGCCACAGAGAGGGTTAAATTTTTCCAGCTGGACTTTGTTGCAGGGATCTCTTTTCAGCCATGCTGCTTGTTCAACTTGCAGCAAGCCTTTCTCTTGGGATCATAGCTGAAGCTTCACTGTCTGTGTTTCCTATGTGATTCATAAGCTAAGCGTTAAATTCCAGCCTTTTTCTGGTGTGGCTGTGTTGAAATCTGTGGAATTACCCCAGTGTAAATCTGGATACAAGCCACAGGCAGCCAGCCCTTTGTTCTACCAGTATTTCTTGGTGGAGGAGGGAGCTGTAGAGAAAGGTGAATCAAATTGACTGTACCTCTTAAGGAGTGACCTTGAAAAATGCAGGGTTGTTTTTTTTTTTATGTACTGTAATATTCTTGTCACTAAATGTCCTGGCCAAGAGCCAAGGACAAAATGCATTTCTGCTACATTGGGGTGTACCTGGCAAACAAAGTGTAAGAGTAAAAAGGCCTTTCTCATGTGAGTGGATCAGATAGATGGTGAGGGGGTACGAATGACCTAAACAAGTATTTGGCACATGTTTGGAAAGAGAGTTAGTTACTCTTCTGAAAATTAGGCTACTTGGATAGCACAGCTGTCTGGTTCCACCCTAGATCTCTGTTCTGTGACTTGGTACCAAACCTGTTTGAAAAGCTTTTTCTGTCCTTCGGGTTACTGATGCTCAGAGCCTGAACATGAGGAGGTTGCTGAATTCCTGATATGGCTGTCTAACTAAAGCATCTCTTCCTAATTCCTCTTTCTGAATTGCCAGCATCAGTGTTTCCCTGCAGTCTCACCTGCATGCTGTTGTTAGCAGAGATTTCCTGAATTTGCTTCTCTCTGTTCAGTCAATTCCTTTTC
The DNA here is from genome assembly GCF_009829145.1 of Chiroxiphia lanceolata. Classification (NCBI taxonomy): domain Eukaryota; kingdom Metazoa; phylum Chordata; class Aves; order Passeriformes; family Pipridae; genus Chiroxiphia; species Chiroxiphia lanceolata. The sequence goes on from NC_045639.1 coordinate 16,636,948, forward strand.
CTGTAAGTCTCAGCTGCTTTTGCAAGTTCAGGTGCCTAAAGCATGTTCTAGGCAAAAGGAGAAGATAGGGTTTTTGCTCTGCTGTCAGCAAGTGGATCTGAGCCTCTCTGACCGCTGCATTTCATTCATGCATGTGTCCTCTTCTCCCAGCCTTCTCTGGGCACAGAGCTGGGATGAGCCTACCCAGAGTCAAGCAGAAGAGGTCGGGAACTTCTGCTTCACAAGAGTGCCAAATGGACCTGAGAAGGCTTTCCAGGAAGGCAGAGTCGTCTTGTTTAAAATAGTGCATAAGAAGGTGAAAGTTGAGAACTCTTGGAGAAGCCCGGGGCCTCTAATAGTAGGAGGAGTGTGAGGGTCTGTCACTCCAATATGTTGCAAATCAAAGGCAGGAGGTACCAGAAAACCACGTGTTACTCCTGATAGGCTTCCAGCATGAGCTTGCAGGCACTGGTCATTAAAGAGCTGGGATAAGCACCAGATTAGCACCAGGGTTATTGTGGGAAGGCAAGTGGGAGCTAAAGCTGAGAGCAGGGAGGAGTTAAAGGGGACTGGGGGAGGAAGTGGGAGAGGGGACAACCATTATATCTTAGCAGTAGAGTGAAGCAAGAAACAGCCTCTGGACATTCCTTCCATAATCTCATCAGGATGGGGTTAATTAGTGTTATCCTTATGTATCAATTCCACTCTTAAATTGCATCCTGCTTGTACTGCCATGCAATTTAGGGAGATGACTTATTGCCACTAAACACTCATGTCAAATGAACTCAGTCCCAGTTCACCTGGATCCCAGGACACCATTTAAAAAAAAGGGATAAAGAACCTTAGTCACCCTCCTAAGGGAGGTCTATCTTCACTTGTTTTGGGGAATCTGAGTTGAAACAAGGAGGGAATTCAAGGCTCTGAAGCACCTAAGCTGCAGCATCTTGCAGCGAGGCTGTTCCCTTGTCAGGAGCTGACGGCAGAAAGAAGGCAGTCAAGGTTAGCAGTGAGAAACATTCCTAGAGGCTGAGCCAGGGAACAGGGAGGTGCGTTGTGTGGGTCAAAGCCAGTGAAGCGAGACCAGAGCACTGGCTTGTTTTCAGTGGAACCAGGCGGTTCTCTCTTCTGCTTACACTGACACAGAACTGAGTCTTATTCTGCAATGTGAAAGATGTAGCATTGCTAACTGCAGATTTTCCATTCCTGCTCCCTGCTGTATCATCTCTTTTTGTACTCACTCCCATTTCGCTCCTCAGGATACACTTAGCTGAGGCTTTTCCACAGAGCTGGGGTCTGAAAGGCTGTCCTGGTTAGGGCAAGGCAACACCTCTACCTGGGAATATGTGACAGCTACAACAGGATGTCACTGGAGCCTGCCTTTATAATGTTATTGGTTTTTATGTTTCCTGTAAGAGGTGGAAGTGCAGGACAGAACATTACTCCTCTAATTAACTTAGATTCTGTGGTCTTTTCTAAAAATAATTCTGGCTCTACTCCAGCCATCCTGCTAATAAAATAAACAAGCCTGCCAGAGCCATACTAGCTGTCAACATGGTTTGCTTTTCTGGTGTAGCCACCCCTTCCTCCTGGAGCTAATCATTTACACGTCCTGGCCTCTCCACGCTGTTTGTCACAGGCTGCACGCAGAGCTCTGGTGTGACCTGCCTGTGTGTCCCTGAGCCTTTCATCTCTGCCTGCACCAGGCAGTTGTCACCATTTCCTCCTGCTCTGCCCTTCTTCCCTTTCCCGCTCGGCATCACCTCTGCTGCCACACACAGCAGCATCCTGCAGGGCTCCTGCATGACTCATCACAGGCAAGCAGCCCCTTCCCCCACATCCTGCGGCATTCCTGTCCAGGGAGCCCGGCACCTCCTTGCCTGTCTCCTATGCTAATCCAAACCTTCCTGGGAAAGGGTGCCCCAAACCAGGCTGACTCTAATGCAACTTTCGTGCCCTTGTCCCTCATCAGGACCAGGCGTGAAATGGGCAAACAGCACGATGCTTCCAGCACATAGCGTGTCCAGACACTTCTCTAAAAGCAGATTGGTCGTAAAATAAACCATTCACACCTTGCCTGGGGCTGCAGGCTTCCCTAACCTGGCTGGAGGTTACGCCCCCAGGCCTTTGAAGGTGTTCAGCAGCTCAGCGTAAGACATGCAGCATTGGCAGAGGAAATTGGTTGCTGTTGGTTGGTGTTTTCCACAGCATTGTTTGCTCTTCTGTGCCAGAAATCCCCACAAATGTGACAATTGCACATGTTCTCTAGCTTGCCTCTGGTAGCAGAGGCAGCCTGTGTCGCTGCCGAGCAGAAATGCCTTCCCCCCCCATCAGGCAGTGTCAATAAATCCCCTTGTATTTGTCCCGTGTACAATGAGATTCTTGTGCTGCCAACACCCTGCTGCACAATGTACCCGAGTCTCCCAGAGAGGCCTCACTTAAAATAGATACTGTGATACTGAGCAGTGCAAATCTTCATCTCTCTGATTTCATACCACTTGTTGCACATTAAGTCAACTAACCCTGGCTTGTAGCTGCTTCTGTATGAGAGTACTCTTGTTGGGATTTTTTTGCTTCGTATTCTTTTAAGTCTTACACAAGAAATAAATGCAGAAATGCTTTGGAACATTAGCAGAGTGGAGCTGTGATAAAATTCTTTCAAGCAGCCTGTTGGGAGGAGTGTTGCCGTTATACACAGCACTTTTGGTTAGACTTTCTTGGAAGCTTTGTCTATAAATAACAAACAACCCCCCCCAGCTATTTTCTACTACTACTCAAAACTTGTCATATTACATGTGCATCTCAAACCTGTAAAAAACAAGCAGGTGGTTGTTACGGCAAGGCTGCAACCTGGCATTGGGAGTAAGGGGCGTTTCTCAAAAGCACTTCACTTGTTGCATTTGGCAATTGTTGTCACTACCTGTTTCTTTTCTGTATAATATTTGCAAGGGGAGAACACAAAGATTATATCTATAGATTTAGGAAACTCCCATCTGTATATCATTATTGCTGTATTTAGGTCATAAAAGAAGTGACGTACAAAGCGGGAGCAGAGGAAAGCCACTGGCAGTGACTGGCATGGCAGCCATGTCCACTGGGCTCAGGTGTTTGAATTGCCATCCAGGAGGCACAAGTTTAGTTTCCAGAGTCTGGCCATGTAGCTTCTAACCTAGCAAATGTTTGTTCCAGTGTAAAAGAGCTTTCCAGGGAATGGAGCCAAGAACAACATATTATAGTCTACAGAGCCCTTGGTGGGAGAGGAGTTGTGGGGTGGTTCAAGCTAGAGAGAAGTTACTGTAGCTGCCAGGAAGGTTGTACTGTGATCACCAGCCAGGGAGATGACACATACCAGCACTACCTGCAGTCTGCTTTTCTTAGGTAATGACTCACTTTTATAGGGAAGTTTGAGAAACCCCTGCATAGGGTTTAGATAGATAGGATGTACCCACCCTACTATAGGAGGTCAGAGGGCTGTTCCCTTCCTGGAATCCTTCCTGGATTATTTCAGTTTTGTTGGGAACTGCTAAACAGCTGCTGTTGCATCTCAGAGTTGCTGCAATTAAGAGGAATCACTTCTGGTGGCATTCTAATGAGCATGGGACTTGGAAATCACTTTGGATAAAAGATACAAGAAAATACAAGATAACACACCATAAAGGAGGTCGTTGGCTCCTAAGGGAATTATGGATATCATTGCTGGAGTTACTCTGGCTGCAGCAATTCTCTTCATTGACATGTAGCAAGCCAGATAAGTAGCAGTGACTTGTAGTATGTCCTGGGTGTACATTTGCTTGTTTTACCTCTAGATCCAGATGATTTGGCCTTGCCCATTGGGAAACTGAAATATTTGCTGACATGGTGTCAATAAATAGCCTGTCTGAACTAGCACAATTTTTTTTGTTGTTCCTTACACACTGGATTGTGATTACCTATGTTAAAATGATGGTAAAAGCAGGAATCCCCAAAAAGTTATCACAAGCCTTCATGGTAGTGGTCCTATAGTCACTCACACAGGGACTTCCCTCTCTGATAATAATCGTCTGAGTGAGCCAGTGCTGGTTGTTAAACACACCGGCCTCAATCATGAAGAATTTTCAGCCCTTCTCCCATTTCCTTTTCCACATCCCAATAATCTACTTCTAACATCACAGCAATTCTGTATTTATCTTTCTACCTACTAGAGGTTAGGTCAAAGCAAGTCAAAGCAAGGAAGAGGAAGTGCTAGCTACCTTCTGGCAACAAGCAACACAGTATTCTACTAACTTCTGTTTTCTGGTAGTCATTTTATTCTTCATGTAACTATCCAGAGCTTATCACCAGCTCAAGTGCTCTGACACCATCCCGTACCAAGGGCTAGACCAGTTCTAGCTATCTTTTGCAAGCCACGTGGACACAATGCTCAGGATCAGCAGGTGGGATGTTTTCTGTGTACAGACCTGACCTCAGCAATGGCATTTGGCTCCTTCATGAGCCAGAGGGAACTATCCCATGCACATACCATTGACCCACCCTGAATTTGGCTGGGTAAGTCAGGATGTGCTGCCAGAGTCCTATTCAAAGTCCTCCAGCCGCATGGGTAACTATCTTTCCCTGGAATTTGCCAAACTGTACCTTCAGATAGGCTGCCAGAGGCTTAGGAAATAATAAGGGATGTTGTGCTTACTGTGCTATTTAGCTTGATGACAAATATCAGAATACACTCTGCCACCCACGTGCGTAATGCTCAATCTGCTTGAGCAGTTTGTAAGTGCAGACCTGTAGCTGCATTGCAGAAGTGCACAAGGAGGGAGGCTTGAGACTTCAACAGTCAAGTACAAGGGAAGCTGGCATTTGAGTGACTGATTTGGACTTGGGGCTAAGCACATTAGTTGGATGAGTCTGCTGAAATGAGCAGCAGTGAAGTAATTGATATTGGCACCAAAGGCTGGTAAGGTTTCAGGATTAAGGCTGTGATTGCAGTGAACTGCTGTTTTTACTTTGCTGTGCTAGGGCTGTTCCAAATGTCTTGAGGATTGAAGTACACAAAATGATGCAACGTGATGAGATTCTCTTCCCAGCAGCTATAATCATCTCAATTTCTTAATCCACCTTAAATAAGCTTTAAATGTGGAGATCCAAAGTAGAAAAGCTACCACGACATTTATCAAACGATTCAGTGACAGTGCTAAAAATAATCTCAGCAGGATCCATACTCTTGAGCTTCATAATTACACTGCAATCTTCAGTACAACTCATTTAGGACCCGGGCAGCTCAGATCTCATGCCCACACCCTCTTTTTTTGCCTACAGGTACCTGCTGGAGCAGGATTTCCCAGGGATGAGGATTGGACCAGAGCCTACAACTGACTCCTTTATAGCAGTTATGCAAGGAGATGTGGAAGGAATCGTTCCTGGAAACGCGTTGGTGGTGGATCCCAAAAAACCGTTCAGGAAACTCAACGCCTTTGGCAATGCCTTTTTGAACAGGTCAGTACTCAAGAATTTACTTGTTCTGGGGAGTAAAGCTAGAACTTATTGAACAGCATAGCTAGTAATTTAAAGGGATAAGGCATTGCACTTCTTTTCCTTCCATCCACATGGCTGATGCAAAGCCATTCCAGTCCTACCAGGTACACGGAAGTCACTTACTGAAGGGCTGATTAACAAATTCAAGTAAGGTAAAACTTTATTTCACTTGAACAAACAAAACAAAAATGACATCACAGCCTGTTAAGCTCATCCTGTAGGAGTCTAACTTCATTACACTTGCTCTCCCTTGCTTCAGTGTTCCTAGCTTCTTCCATTCTGCAATCAGTTTGGTCCCTTGAAACCAAATAGTCCAACCATAGTCCCTGAAGTCGATACAGGAGTAGAACTGGCACACAATAACTACATCTTTGCTTTTTTGCATTGTTAAACATTGCTTGAATGTCCTCCTTGAAACAAAACCAGGCTCTCTTCATTTCTATGCCTTATACATATAACCTCAGGTGCAAACTAATGGCAGCTCTAATGTCTTTCCCGTAAAAAAAAAGTAGCAGGGGCTTTGGACAGTGGCTCTGTGACATGAGGAATGTAACCTTTCTATCCCCTAGACCCAGCCCAACCTGGGATATAGGCCTTGCAGGAAGCCAGCAGCACACACCCATATCCTAGATGAGCACAAACTGTGCTACAGCAGGCAGATGGGAACAAACTGACTACACCCATCATCAACGCCTTCCCTGCTAACAGAGTGTGGGAGACATTGGAAACATGGCAGCTGCTCAGCCAAACAGCCAGGAAAGCTGGGCTGGACTCTGGCTCCCTTTCTAACTTCCAAGCTTAAGAGAGTGTCTGTCCAGAGGGTGCAGCATCTCCTACCAGCACTGTCCACGGGAGTGCTGCCATAGGCTGCAGCCAGATAGGGAAGGGACCTGCAAAGAAGATGGGAAGAAGCTTGATGAGAGAAGAGGGACTGAGCTGGAGTCGCTGCTGTGCAGAGAACCTCCCAGTGCCTCAGGGGGACTCTGGAAGCAGCATCTGATCACTGCACAGGGCCATCAGTCAAATACACCAACATGGTCCTGCACCAGAGAGACTTTGAGAAGTTTTGAATGTTTTATTGGGTCCAGAACATCTGTGTCTGACCGACAGTTAGGACAGGTGACTAGCCACTCCCTATACCAGGGGAGAAGGGTGATTTGCCCTAAGAAAATAACAGACCTCCTGCGTGGAGTGCAGAGATAGTAAATGAAGAGGACATCATTGAGAGCAGCTCTGCTGAGAGCCAAGAACAGCAGTACAGAGAAGCAACATCAGGCCAGGCATGGGGGGCAAAAAAGCAAACGCTTCTGAACTGGACTGATTGATGTGTCCTGAATGCAATTTGCTCCTAATACAGCAAGAGATCTCTGCACCATTAACCTAGTTCGCTGTATCGTACTGTGTTCTTGTTACTCTTCTGCTACTCTTCCTTCTCTTGAGGAAGGAGTCAAGCATGTGCCTGTGAGGACAGCAGGGCAGAGGGACACAGCAGTGATTCAGCACTAGACTAAGTGCAGTCCTTTTAGCAATGCAGGGAGTATCCACAGCAGCTAATGACACCTTTTTGTTGCTGACATTAAAAACGAGGGGGTAATGATTTCTAAACGGACAGAGGAAGATACAGTAAGGACTAGCTCAGCAGTGTGAGCATCACAGTGCTGAAAATGCAGATGGTAATGCCCAGCTAACGAGGAAATTAAACACATGCAAGAATTGACTCAGAGGGTCAGAAATTTAGCAGATGTAAGTCCTGGTGCACCCACTGGACTGGATCAAGCCACCCACACATACTCCAGCTGTGGGGCTGGCTTCTTGGCTGGTAACAAGCAGAGCTATCTCTGCCTTGCACGTATCTTGCTGCTACTCTGTGTATGCCAAGGTCCTGCCCTCAGCTAGGAGGCTATGAGCAGGGAATTTGGAGAAGGGAGCTTATCTCCAGGAGCCACCCCTCCAAACTGAGATAGGAGTGGCCCGTGGGCAAGTCTGTCTTCTTTACTTTACCCCTGGGAGGTTAAAGGTAACACTTGACTGCACCAGTGGCAGGGAGCAGAGCAGCATAAGGCAGTAGCATTCACACAGGCCCAGCTGGTGTTGGCTGAGAGGTGGCAGCCCACTGTGTCCTGTGGGATGCAGAACCTGCTGCTCCAGGAGTGAGCATCTACCCTCGGTTGGAAACCTTGCCCACCTCCACCAGAGACTGGGATCTGCTGCCTTCCAGGAAATAAGGGAAAAGTGATAGAGTCAGGATTTGGCTGCGAGACAACAACCAAATGGTGCTGCTCAGAGCCTGTCTCCTCCCTCCCTTCATTCCCAGGAGATAGAGTGCCTGCCCATACCCAAGAGATAGGGCCAAGGTAGGGCTGACAAGCTGCCCAAGGCTGAAAGGAGGATAACAGGTTTGCAGAATCCTGTCTCTTGTCTGCCTCTCCTTGCCCCAGGTGGTTCCTGGGTATTGAGAGGAGGGCTTGTTTTCCTTACTCCAACTGCTGGCCAAACACCAGCTCTGGAGAGATCCTAGCAGAGAGATTACAGGTTGCACCTTGTTATCAGGTGCCTTGTTTGGCACCAAGGGCCTGGAGCAAAATGAGGAATCTCAGCCATTACTTTTGTCTCATATTGACGGGATTGAAGAGTCTCCCATCCCCAGAGTCTGTCTTGGGAAGCTAAGGTGATGTCACTCCTGCTTTTGTGTTGTCAGCAGCAGGAGACATCATGGATAACAGGTTCCCCCTTCAGCCCTGTGCTCTACCTGTAGAGGTAGTGAAAGTCTGATTTGGCACCACGTTCTACCCTTCATATGGCCCCAGACAGAATTAGGTCATGCTCCCTGAGGTCCTGCAGTTCTGCTGGGACAGCAGGAAGGCAGCAGCCTTAGCAACCTTGCCAACAGAGCCAGAATGCACTCAGTCATGCTGGCCTCTGACCTTATATCTGAAATCTCCTGTGGAGTACTTTTCCTATAGAAACTGGTGGAAAATCCCCTTGCCCAAGCCATTTAGTATGAGGAATAGTCAGGGCTATAACAATGGAGAGCAGACCTGGGTTGGCAGGACAGGGGAATAACATGACCTCCTGAGCCTTTTGTTCTCTGCTGCTGTGCCTGGCACTCAATAGGATAATCAAGCCAGTACCTCTCTTCAATATGAGGTGTTACACATTCTGAAATGCACTCTGTTGCCACCTGCCAAGCTGTAGATGTGAGAGAGAGAGGCTGTAATATGTGGTCTGAAATAGGTGACAGTTTAGGAGAGAAGACACTCTTCTCTAACCTATGAGGATTCACTCTTGTCAGAATCCCTCAGAGTCATACAAGTAGAAGAATTGGGGGGAGGCTGTAGCACAGCCTAGAGGAGTTCAGAGGTGCGGGGGCTTCAGCAGAACCAGCTACTCATCAGAGCACTGCAGGGCCCTGTCTGCCATGTCTGATAGAGTGGTCATTGTCCCAGCCCCCATCCTTTATGTGTTTATGCTTCTTCCCACAGTAACGTGTTTTTTATGCCTTGGATGTCACACCACCCTATTAATATGCATACACACACACATTTATAGCTGCCTGGAATGCCAGCTCAAAAAGGCTGTCCATGAAATGCTACTGGGAGCCACATAAGGGGATAGGCTTTTACTGTCCTTTGCTGTTACTGGCAACTGAAATAGATGAGCTGCAACCCACTAAGCACAAAGTGACTCTTCTTAGGCAGTGATTTGCATAGATACAGGATGGGGAGCAACTAGCTAAAGAGCTATTACACAGAAATGGATCTGCAGAGGGGGAGCAGTAGATTACAAACTGAATGTTAAGTTAACATTGTCATACTGCTGTTAAAAAAGCAAACATTTTACTGAGATACATAAACAGGACTGTCATATGTAAGAGATAGGGAGCAATCCATCTACTCTGCTCACCACTGGCAAGGTCACAGCTGGAGTATGTCAGCTTCTGGCATAATGCCTGAAGAAATATGTGGAACAGTTTGAGGGGACCCAAAGGAAGGCTGCTAGGGTCTTCAGGGATTTAGAAATGAGCTACAAAGGCAGCTAGAGAGAACTGGAAGAGATAGGAGAAAGAAAAAACCACCACCAAACTGTTTTCTACAGAGGAAAGGCTGAGAGGAGGCAGGATGACAATGGTATACATTGTGACAAGAGGGGAAAAATAAATCATTTTCCACATCTACTGAGTTTGTGACTGAGTGGCATTGTAGCATGGTAATTGTAGAGTAGACATTAAAGAAAAGAGAGTTTGCTGTAAGGATTATTAGGTAATAGAGTAGACTCCCAGCAAGTCTTGGTGAGTCTGTGTTGTTACAGATTTGAACAACACTTTAGACAAATACCTGATTGATCCTACCTTGAGGTAGACTAAGCAGCCTCTTCAAGCTGCCTATGCTTTAGTATTTCAGTGGTACAAGAATAGCACACTTTTTGTCTGTTTAAGACCAGATTTGAAAGGGAACAAAAGTCCTACAACATTGCTGATTTTTTTTTTTCAAAACCAAGTTATTTCAGTTCACTTGAGTTCAAGACTCTACAGGGAAATGCTTAAATGAAGAAAAATAAATATCACTTCTTGCTAAAATCAAAACAGCACATTAATGAAAACCCAAATATTTTCATAATTCACAATTTGGGGGCCCTTGTAAGAAAACCTGCCATAGGTCACACCTGAGCCCCATGTTCCAGAAGCAGCAAAGTAATCAGACAAAAATGCTTAGTTCTACCTTCTTTTTCATTTCTTTAAGTAACAGTAGCTCCAAGCTCAACCGAAGACTTGCAAGATCAAAGTCTGGCTTGTCCTGTGCTGCCTGTGATGTTCAGCACATCACAAGTACCTTTTGCCTTTTTTTTTTTTTTTTTAAACACATTTATTTTCCACACAGGTTCGTTTGTGCCCAGCTACCTAATCCTGTATTAGAGAGCATCAGCGTCATTGATACACCAGGAATTCTTTCTGGAGAGAAGCAGAGAATTAGCAGAGGTAAGTCCCAAGATCAGTTCTCTTCCAAATGTTAATAGTGAACACCAAAGGAACTCTTCAAACTACACAAGCTGTAAACAGAAGCAGTAGTAGGAGCCTCTAAGAGATGGAACATGACTTTGCAAATGGAGTCCAAAGACACAATGTTAATCTCTTGCAGAGAATTTAAATGTGTTCAGGGAAGGTTGCTGAGAAGGTCAGCAGTACCTGTGTCACAGTCCAGTATTTTCCCGTGGAAGAGATTTCCATCAGAAAGAGTCAATTAATACCTCTCTGCTTTGCAGAAACACTTGCTTTCGGTGACTCACTGATGATTCACAGCTAAGGCTCCCTTTGTAATCAGCCTGGTTTCTTTCCAGCTGACCTCACGGGTTTCTTGAACTGTCCAGGCTTTCTAAGTCTGGTGCTGGACTGGATTGGGTTTCAGAGCCATTGGCATCCAGGTTCCCCATTGCAATGGGGAATCTGGAAATCCTGGGGACACTAAATCATAGAATGGTTTGGGCTCAAAAGGACTTTAAAGATCCTCTGGTTCCAACCTCCTGTCATGGGCGGGGACACCTTCCATGAGACCAGATGCTCAAAGCCCCATCCAACCTGGCCTTGAACACTTCCAGAGGTGGGACATTTACAACTTCTCTGGACAACTTGTTCCAGTGTCTCACCACCCTCACAGTAAAGAGTTTCTTCCCAATATCTAATCTAAACCTACTATCTTCAGTTCAAAACCATTCCCCCTTGTCCTGTCACTACATAACCTTGTAAAAGGAGCTGACGAATAGCACAGTCTGTTAGTGAATTCCTGAGGTCGGTCTCAGACTCACCCTCTGAAATGAGCAACATCTTTAAAATCCGTGGTCAGTTTCTTACTCTGTAAGGTAATAGTGGCATAGCTGGCATTTCTGGAAGGTTCCTTACATAAAGCTGGTAGCTATGCATTGAAAGAAAGCCAAGAGTACTAATCTCAGTGTTCAGGTTTGAGAAGATCAGTTCTCATTCGCACTCCCTATTAACAATGCACAATTAAGGTTCAGCAGCACAGGCTCTATCCAAAAGTGCTGAGGCCTTTCCCATATTTCTGTGTTCTGTCCCCTAAGATTTCAGATGATTCATGACTTTACCAGTTTTATAACACTCTTTTGCATTGAAATTGTTCTTGGAAACTTCCTTTTCTCTTTTAATTGAGCAGCCGCCTTACACAGAGCCACGTCTTGTTTGTTTTGCTCGGACCTTCCACCACAGGGACCTTACTTAAGGAAGCATCAGGAAAGCACAGCTACAGTTAGTTGAAAACTCACATTAACCTTTTTCAGCATAGGTCTCTGCACTTCTAGGGGATCATAAATTCCAAGGTGTGCCAGCCTTCATGAGAAGGTTGGAAAATATGCTGTGGAAGCATTCCTCCCTTCAGCAGAAAGTGTTATAGAGATAAACAAAAATTTATATTACATGGTGTAAACATTTTCCAGTTAAAAAATGCCCCTGAAAGCAACCAGTTCTCTTGTAGAACTATCACAGTGAAGCAAATTTGCTTAGAAGGAAATATTTTTGTTATTAAAAAAAAAAAAAGAAGAAATTGAAGATGAGTCAGAATAAACCCATTTCAAGCCCCTTTCCCACGTCTCCTCACTAATTCAAACCCTGACATATATTGCAAGATTTTCTTACTTTTCAGCTATTTACAGAACTAAAAATATCCTTCTGCAAAATACATTGGCACTTCTTGCTCCTCCTTTTGCAAAAATTTCTGTCAGCTTTCCAGTGGGTCTTGGTGTCCCATTCTACAGCCTGTCTGTCTGACCTCGGTGCCAGCAAAGTCATGGAGCTGATCATTATGAGAGCAATCACACGGCACAGCAGGACAAGCAGGGGATCAGACCCAGCCATCACAGGTTTATGAAAGGCAGATCCTGCTTGACCAGCCTGATCTCCTGTGACAAGGTGGCACATTACTGGATGAGGGAAAGGCTGAGGATATTGCTTAGCTAAACTTTAGGATAGTCTTTGACACTGTTTCCCACAGCATTTTCCTGGAGAAACTGGCTGCCCATGGCTTGGATGGGTGCACTCTTCCCTGGGTAAAAAAATGTTTGGGTGGCCAGGCCAAGGGTTGGTGGTGAATGGAGTTAAATCCAGTTGGCAGCCAGTCACAAGTGGGGGTCCCCAGGGCTCGGCACTGGGACCAGTCATGTCTGATGATCTGAACAAGGTGATAAAGGGCACCCTCAGTCAATTTGCAGATGACACCAAGCTGGGCAGGAGCATTGGTCTGGTCTACTGGCAGGTAGGCAGGCTCTGCAGAGGGATCTGTAGATGGATCTGAATCGATGGGCCAGATCAGTGGGCGAAGGCCAGCGCCGCGTTTACAGTTGGCCTCAATGATCTTAAAGGTCTTTTCCAACCTAAACAATTCTATGCTTCCTGCAGCTACTCTGATAAATGCCAGCAATGTCAGAACATGCTGATGCACAGCTGTGCACTGTTAGGAAAGTCACTGGTGCACTTTGACACAAGCCAATAATGCCTCTCCAAACATCTGAGAACAGCTGAGGAGGCTAAAGGGGAGTCCCAGTTCTGTAAACTTTTGCACACTATACCTGTTTGTAGAGCTGCAGACCTGTCTTAACATGTGAAACAGGTTCTTCCTGGGCAACTTTTCTGCACCTAGTGCAGTTAAGTGCACTAGGGGCAAAAAATTGGCACATTGCACGATTGCCCTGTGACTAGTGTGTGGTCATTCAACCCTTTTGCCAGGAGGCAAGAACTCCAGATGGAGCACAGCCATCTCCTGGTCATTCTGCCATCCCAGGAATTTTCTCTGCCACACCTCCAGTGAGACAAAGGGGCTGTCACAACTTGTCAACTGACCTAATCACAACAGTTAAAAGTACAGTCTAGGTGGGGGTCTCACTTTGTCACCATTTGCACCCAGGACAGACTGAAACTGGTCATGTGGGCCAGGTCGGATGACCTTTCAATAGCTGCAGGGCAAGGTCCTCATGTGATTTAGGTCAACACAGCTCTGTTGAAGCTGGGACAACTCCAGCGATTTCTGTCTGCAGGGAGCAGAAAGAGTCAAAAGAGTGTTGAGGTGCTTGTGTTTAGGAAGGGCTGCTGCCAGGCATTGCCTTGAGCTTATCTCAAGGAAGCTGACGTTTGAAAGGGAGTACTCATCTCCCGGCTCCTATGGAAGAGGAATATAAAGAAGTGGTGAGGCTGGCACCTTTGCCACCAAGCTTACAAGCCAGCTGCCCTCAGTAGCAAGTTGGTTTTGGAGGCAACTAGAGCAATAACGTGGTTTTTAGGCAGAAAACAAGACAGTGCTAAAAACTGCTGACACAACAAAGTGCACCTGCTCTTCTATACCTTCCCATCCTGCTCAGATTTCACTTAGGAATGAAGCAAGACCTGAGGGAGTCTTACAGAGATTTCCCAAGAGACTTTGAAATTTCTTAACAGCTGGAAACAGGAGAGCTCCTCTTACCTGCATTGCTAGTAGGTTTTAACACCCTCAGACTGGGGTACCTGTGAAACAAGATCAGGGAAGGGAGTAGGTAGTGGAGCAGCTTTCTGTCACACATTTGAGGGGAAAAGTAAAGATTCAAAAGATGTGGCAGGCTTTCCCAGCCTGCCCATCCCATGAGAACCAGCAACATTTCTAAAAATAGGAAATTCCTCTCAGTGGGAACATCACAAGTCGTCTCCTTTCCCTTTAGACGTCAGGAGCATTAGCTAATCTATACGGTGCCATCTTAGCAGAATACCATGCTATCAAATCTTAGCAATCCTTGAAGGCCACCTTATACTCCTGAACTTCAAAGCAGTAGCTGTTCCTGTTATTGGATCCATGTTTCAAGGAGCAGGAGCATGGAAGCTGAGTTTAAAGGATTGATTCAGGGGCCACGTCCAGGTTCTGAAGCTTTGCATTTATCTGAACTGAACTCTGAATTAAATCCACTGCCTCATTGGTGTTAAAAGAGTAACATGACAGATAACACAGTCCCTTCCTCATTGAACAGACAGGATGTGCACCAGCACCTGGTGTTAGTGCTGGCAGCTCTCAGCTTCGGAGCCAGGAGCAGGGTAGCAAGCTATCCTCTGAGGAATGCTGTATAATCCTGAGAAGCAGCTCTGCATTGGCTCTTTTCCAGGAGTATATGACCATAAGCACCCCCATTCCCCCATAGAGCAGCCAGTGAAGTTTCCCAGTAGCAGACCTGCAGCTTTAGGCCTATCAAGTGATTGAGGGTGATGCAGTCTGTCATAGCTCAAGTCCACATCCCTTTGGCATGCAGTGAGATCACCAGCATTGACACAGCTGTTACTCTCAGGCTCTGGTAAAAAGTGTAGCCAAGGAGCTGCCTGCGCTGATTTGTCCTACTGAGCTCCCGTGACTCATGCACTGCTTTGTGGTGGGCGCCCATGGTGTCACAGGTGTGGTAGTTATTCTTCCTAGGATATACTGGTTTCATTTACAGGCCTGGTGGAATGTGTTTCCAGGATGTCATGGCCCAGAGCATCCTGCCCTTCACTGCTCCTGTATTATCCTTACCTGGAAGTCAGCTGTTTTTCTTCTGGTCTCTTTTACAGACTGGGACATGGATCTGTGGTGGCATATAAAGAGCCAGTCATTGCCTTGTCTCTTGCTCTGTGTCCTTCTCCTTTTTTTTATTGTTTCTAGGGAGCATGAGGCAACAGTAGGCTGCAGCAATGCCCATAGGGGAGGTGTTTATACCAAAGCAGTACAGTTCTGTCTGCTTTGACAATTTGATAATAATATGGATGCTATCCATTTGCAAACCACTGTTCTGGTGTCACATAAGGAGCCCAGGCCATCCTGCTGGGAGAGAAGATGAGAAGGGGATGACTGTGCTGAAATAAATGAGGACAGAGGGGAGGACCACAGATCAGGTCATGCAGTACAGCAGAGCCAGGGCAGGAGTTAGAGATTTCCTCATAATTCATCACCTTGTGCAGTCTGCCATGCTAATTGAGCCACCTGGCAACAGGAACTCATGTGCTTCAGTGGCGGTGCCATCCCCGGGGGGCTGAACCTTAACACGCTGCTGACCATCCGTCTCGACCTACATGTGCCCTGAGCTGGGCAGATCCAAGTCTGCCAAGTTCAGTGACGCCCTGGCCAAGTTGTATTTGATCCCTGTTTTGGGATAGTACTTCCTGAATATATCCTGAACACTTATTTCATCTTCACCCTCTATATGTCACCTCCTCCTGTTCCTGCATTAGCAGTGAGCACAAGGTCCTAGACAGGAGGTAAGGACTGGCAGTGTCATTCCCCATCTGCTTTCTTTCCAGTATGCACTATTCCAGTGTTTTTCCAGCCTTCTACCCATTCTGCTGGCTTCAGTGCAACCTAGGCATCCCATAGCCAAGGGAAAAAGCCCGTTCACACTAACCTCGCTGTGTCTCCCGGGAAGGAAGAATTCCCAAATGACCAGCAGCTTCAGCACCAGGGATGCTTAGTGACTCACCAGCCTGACAGCAAAAAGAAAAATGCTAATAGCAAGTCTTGGGCAGGGCAGAGCTCTCAGACTGGCTGTGTCTCAAATAGCCATGATTGGAAGGGAAAAGCAAACACCAGGGGAATTGATGTTCTCCCACTTCATGCAATGCTGTTTAGGGTACATTGGCAACGAGAAAATATTTTTTCCGAAGAGTTTTGTCACATGTGCTAGCAACAGGGTGATACACAACTAAGGCATCCACCCTGATAGCCTCTAAAAGGGAAGTATTTCAAATATTTGCTATACTGCTCCCCACCAGTGATGTTTGCTTATATTTTATATTTCATTCTGCCTGGGAGGGTAAAAGTGCACTGGTTCATTTTGACTTCCCAGTTCACCTCTATTACTGCAGTGCAGTAGCTGCTCTGCCAACTTGCCTGATTTTATCACAGTCTCACTAACACATACTGTTCCACTGGAAGGCTGAGCTCCTATAGTCACACAGTTCTGCACTTCCTCTTAAGAGCAGCATAAAAATGAGCAGAAAATCTACACTTCTCATAATTTTTATTTGTAGAAATACATGAAGCCATGAACCTAACTCTTCTGATCTGAAAGCAAGATTAAAAAAAAAAAGTCAAAATTATTTTTGGGTTTTGGGAAAACCATTATTTTTTTGGGGGAGAAATCTCTATGATTTCAGTTGGAGGTGCAGTTCCAGAACTGGAAGAAAAAAAATAACACAAAACAGCAGATTAAATGGTTGCAAAGATAGAAAGGGCTGTGCTGTTTTGTTGGGGTGTTTTAAATTCTTACTAACATACAGCAAGTACTTAATTTGTGTTACTAAACAAGTCTGATTTTTAGAACAGCTGTTCAGCTTGTCTGTGCGTTGTCCACTGTGCACTCCAGAAATATCCCAAGTATCTATTTCATCAAGGAAAGATAGTCATGCCCATCAGCATCTCATCAATTTGCATTATTTATGCCCATCATGAATTCTTTCAGCTTCCCAAGTAACAATGGAGAAGGAATGTGTTTCCTGGTCACTGATGGCTGTCAGTTACTGGTGGCCATTTCAGGCCTTGTTTTCAAACATGATTTCACCCAAAATTAAAATGTGTGTACTGAGAGAATTTAGTTTGTGTTTGAAAGCTATAGTAAAAAAATTCCTTGGAATCCCAGCTACACATTAATGCTGCTGTGCACTGACCTCTCTGGAATATGTGGCCTATATTCAAATGCCTTCTGAGGTCTCAAAATCTGGCTAGGATTTGTCTTCAGAGTTGGCTCAAATACCAGGAAACACTCAATCCATCTGTCACAAATGGCAAAGCTGTAAACTTGTAGAGGGGACAACTTCTGCTGTGTGTACATAGAAGCTAAACAGGCTGTTAAAAGGAAACTTAGCTCTGAACAATACTCTCCTCAGTTTTACCTCACCTGATTTGAATATGCTTACTGAGAATTCATTCCGTTTCCACTGACATAAAGCAAGAGGCTTGTCAGGCTCCCAGTCTCTTCCCAACCCTGAAGCTGTTGCAGTAAACAACATGAAAGCAAAAGGCCACACAGTCTGCCACTCCAAGTACTGGTTAATGTAAATGTTAGCATTGTTCCTGGCTGAGAGCACAGACAGATCTGCCGTGCTTTGAGTCCTTTTGCCTTTGCTTTGGAAACCCTAAAGTCTCCAAAACGTATTTAATGTTTCCACTAGTTCTTGGTACAGAGGAGGAGGAAATGCAGAGCACTGACTGGATGATGTAGCTCCCAGTGCTCTGAATCAGCAGCTCTGGGACAGATTATTTCTTTGAATATAAGTAAAGGCAGAGGTGATCAACAAGCTGAGGCCTGCTCTGAAATTATGACATGTAATGTTCAAAGAAATCTTTTCATCCCAAAGGACTTCTGTCTGCTTCACAACACACCCACAGATATACATTACAGGAATCTCTTTATATTCCCTTGGAAGGCGGCCACCCCCAGAGAGGAGGATGGCAGCTTTTTACAGAGATGTTTTGGGATGAGCTGCAGCGAGGTGTATCCAGTACCCATCCTTTGCTTTTCATCATCCCTTCTGTCCTCTCCTTGCTGGCACTACCAGCTCCTCACCGTCAGAGAAATTTGCTCAAATCATTCTTGTTCCACCCAGTGCCAGCACCCTTCTCTCTCCATGATACCATCACTCTTTGAGTCTCACAAGAGCCATCCACCCAGCTTCCCACTCACTTTATGTGTCCTCAAAAGATATGTCACTTCCCCCTCCCCCACTCCCCTCCTTTTCTTCTTCTGACCATCGTGTGACCTTCCTTCTCCTTTGCTTACAGCCATCTGTCACATTTGGGTAACACCTGCCCCTCCTGGCACATTCTCCCCGTCACTGTGGGCTGCCCGTGTGTTTTGCCATGACATAAGTCCTCTTCCCTGGACTTTGAACAGCTTTCAGGCAGGACATCACTGTGAGCAGTTAGACTAAGCCTCAAAACCCTCTTATTCAATTATAAAAATTCAAATCAAGGCATTAGTTCCCTGGAATCAGCATTCATTTCATCTCTGAAGAGCTGTTCCCTCTCGAGGATAGTCAGTGTTTACTGTGTCAACTATCCCATCTTCTGATGTTGTCCTCAGATGCACAGAGCCAGTCTGTGAGTTGACAGATATAAAACACAGCTATAAAACTGCCCTATAGAGTGGCACAGTCTGGTAAATCTTCAATCCCTGGATAATATCAGCTTTAGAAAGATGAGAAGGAAGCTCCCAGTGACTCAAATTTAGCAGGAAAGAGGTGAATTGCTAAAAGCAGCAGCAGAATTTACAGCAGGAGTGACAGCAAGCTGTGAGATATCTGGTGCAAAGCAGCAGCTTTGTGTTTTTCAGCATTTCTTGATCTTGCTGTTCCCATGTGATACCACCTGAACTCCACTACCACAGTCTGTGACCATGGTTCCACAAAACAGGAAGAGCAGTAGTGTGCATGCTACCAGACAAAAAAACAGCACAAACAAACAAAACAAACCTAAACCAATAAGCAGTGTAGCTACATGGTGAGAAATGCTGAACCAATACATGCCCACTCGTTGGTGGTTTAAATTGGCTTTAAAATGTTATAGCCAGGCAGATTTTGTGCTGGATCAGGTATCATCCATCTTCCCACAGTCAGCATAAAGACTGTATCATGCCATGGTCTGACTTGACAGAAGTGTAATTGCATAATCCTATCAGATCTTGGTGAAATGCGTGCTGTGAGGTATTCCAGTGGTGCACAAACGAGTATTCAGTAAGCCAGCCTGCCTTATGGAGTCTGGGTGGCAGGGTGTCTGCAAGATCATTTTTTCTGTAGGCTGAACTCACCGACAGTCCTGCTGACTTGTCAGTTTTGTGTTAAATCTGTTGAATCCTTTTCATGCTGTCGGAAGGAAACCTGTCCCATGAAAAAAAGTCTGATGGGAATAAAACTGTTATCGTGTTCATCTTGTCCTCCTAGTATTGTATGGTTGGGGTTAATTTTCTATTCATGTTCACCTTGTTTGGAGGTTGTGAAAGAAGCTGCGTCAGTGATGTTAGGGAATGTTTAAGTATTTTTCAGCAGGAATGTGAGTACAACAAACAGACAGGAATTACTGAACAGAAAATTCTTCCCTTAACAGTTCTATCTGACATATCCCCATAATAATAGTTTTGCATTTACGCAGCTTTGGCAAGCAGATGGCTTCCCAAATGCCCTGTAACTTCACAATAAAACTGTGCTGTGTGTGTGTGGACAGCTTCACCCATCACTGAAACACTGCCAAGTCAGAGATAGTAACTGGCTGCTTTTGTGAGAGGCCTTAGCAACACCCTACAACACTGAGAGAGGCGTAAAGAGACATAACGAATTTGCAGTGGAATGAGCAAGGGACACTATGAGAACTCCTAATTTGACTGTAGATGAAGATCAGCTCATAAACTGATAAACACACTAATAAACTGCCAGAAGGAAGAGTCAGGCTCTGTGCATCTGTGAAATCAAAAAGGGGCAAAGGGAGTAAATTAAAGCAAGGATATAATGCTTAGATTTAGTTACAGAATGAGCCTTCTGTGTTTTCAGGTGTTGAGCACCTCCAGCTTGCCCTTAGAGTTTTACATTGTCACTCTGCTACCCAAATGCTTTAGTAACAATCTACTCTTTTTGTACACTGAAAGCAAAACTAAATAATCAACCCTACTGTTGTATCATGTATGTAGCAATTCTCTAGGCACTTGTCTGTGTGAGAAAACACTACCAGTCAGTGACTCCAAGTAGGTACTTGTAAACAAAGGTCTTGTCCCACCTGCCCTTTCCACAGGTCGTGCTACATGTTAAGGAACAATGCAACACTCGTGATAATTTTCCTGTCTTTTCCTCTGAAGTGTTCTGTTGCTTAAGAACAAAATACATACACTTACACCTTGATTTTCCTGCCAAGTACCTCCATACAGGAGAATGCAGCTGTGATTATTAGAAGTGCACACAAAGACATGTTTCTTACTCTGCTGGGCACCAACAGGAAAGCAGTTCACACGTTCCCTGAGTGCCAAGGCAAGTGGGACATACGAGGGGAATGTGTGGGCTGGGCTTTTGTCCCAGCATGGGATGCAGATGAGTCCATGCTGTTGACTGCTCTGAAACATCACCAAGTGTTACTCCCCAGGGCTTTGTTCTCTCATTAATGGAGATATACAGGACAGCTGTCAGGAGAATATCTCTGAACAAGGAAAGAAGCTCAGAAAGAAAGTCTGCTAATCAATCTAGATGTTTAATGAAGTCCACAGGGACATTCAAGACTCACTTTATGTTACTGTAGCAGCTGGGAATACACAAAAGGTCTGAGCAGATATTAATTTCCTTTTCTTGCTGGGTAGAGAAACATTTTTTTTTGTTAATAGGAAAGGGGGGCTCACAGAATAGATACCTTCTAAGTGTTACTGTGGATCCAGGCTTGATACAAGAAAGAAATCATCAGAGCTAAATACCTAAAGATACTTTTGGAAAAACCTTGAGACCTAGGCAGATCAAAGGGCTAAAATCAATCTCCCAGGTCCTCAGTTAATACCAAAACTACTGTACCACTCTTTCTACAGCACCTTCTTCTTTTAAATAATGAGTTCCCACTTTTACCGAGTCACTAAAAGGTGGGCTGAATGTCAGTTGCAGTTTCCCTGCCTGATCCCAGCCCCTAAGTGAGCCTAATAGAGACTGTTCCTCTACTGTCAGAGGGAAAACATTTATGTGATCTGACAGGACATCACTAGCATTACAAGGTATCCTAGAGAGCACGATTCTGTTTCCCCTCTTGCTTCTCCCAAGAAAGTAGCCAAAGTACAATTCAAACATGTGTCTGGTTGACAAGAAAACATCCCAGTCAATGAGATTTGACAAGATTAAATGCAGAAACATCTCCAAACAAAGTCACCCTGACTCATTGCTTCCATGATGAAAAAGCAAGCTGTGTTGCTCTGTGTATGAGGAGTAAACTGTCTTGCCATGCCAGATGACTTCCAGTACAGCCCCAGCAGACCTGAGCATTAAGTGTTTAGCAAAGTTTGAGGGGGCGTGGGAGGTCCCTGTTTGCAAATTCATTGGTCTGCTTGCAGAGGGACAGCTTACAGTCTGAACCCCATCCAAGTGAAATGAGGCATCTTCATCCTGCTGCCAGTCCCTCCTAGCACAGGTTGGGAAGGAGTCAGCATGCTTAGCTTTGCAGCAGATACGCAAATGGTGAGGTGGGGGTGAGCTCCCTACAGCAAGAACATCTAAGGTTAAAAAGCTGAGGTTAACCCAAGTGTTAAAAAAGGCTGTTAATATCTGAAAGCAAACAGGACCAAGTTTATTTCAGTCTGACTCGTGACTGTTACTGAGGTCAGACACATGGACTGGACAAGACACAGAGCTATCAATATAATATATTGAATGCTCAGCAGGTCTTTGTCAAAGGTAATACTAATTCTGAATTCTCTGAAGCTCTCAGCATCAAACATAACTGAGCAAAGAGCCAGGGCCCAGCACTCTTACTGCTGCTAGAGAAGGCAGTGCTGTCCTAAATGAGCAGAGGACACTGGTGAGACAAACATCTATCTCTTTCATCTATGATTTCTGTAGATCCTCTGGAAAACAGCAGGGCAAACTGTCCACATCCAGGAGCACACACCCACACCCCACTACCCCCTGTTCTTGTAAGGAGCAAACAGTAATTGACCAAAGCAGAACACTGCCAGAAATAACCTTTGCATTTGTTCTCAGTGGCAAAAAGTTAATATCAGCTGAAGAGAAAGTTCACACAGGCTTTACTCTTGACTTGGCAGCCAGGATTGCACTCCAGTTTGCTTAGTCAGAAGGGACAAAAGGCCAGTGGCAAAAGGCAAGATCAGAGCTCAGCTCTCCTCCCTTCTGTAGTTCCAATTTAATGACTGGGATGCGCTGGTTGCCCTCTAGGTTTTGGAGGGGACAGAAAGAAAAATAAAAAGAAAGGATAAGGGGAGGAAAAAGCACTGAACTAATTATCATACATTTACTCATGAAAGCCAAGATTAAAATAGTATTTTAAAGGATTCGAATGCAAATAGCATTTGCTCTGTCCTGATTTTCCTTAACAGAGTGCAGCACTCTCACAACAGAGATAACTCCAAATGTTGCACAGCATAGGAGAACCTGACAGAGCAGAGGGAGAGAATGAGCCAGTCTCTCACCAAGGCTTTAAAGAAGGTGAAAAAAACCACCACAGAGCTAGGAAAGAAGGTTATTTTGTTGCTGTCATTACTACTGTTTTAAGGACACATCTCCACACACCCTATTTATCATGCCCTCTATTGCCTAGAGAATGGACATTGTGCATCCATTATCCTTAGTCTTGAGGCATGTGAAATTTGAACCCCCTGTTCCTATCTTTATTCCACCTCTCGTGTTCTGCTAAGCATCAAGCACTTAGCTAAGTGAACACAAATTATTTGGGTTTGTGCACATGCAGCAGGTACGACAGGATGATTACTCTGGTAAGGCAGGTTATTTGCATCCCAGGTTTTGAATTGGATGCAACAAAGTTAGTCTCACACAACTAGACAAGAGCTGAGAATTATTAAGTGGTAGAGATATGCATCTCAAACCAGTCTGGGTGCAAGTATTGCAATTATCCAGCTTTCTACAGCCGTCGTAGGCCATGCTGGTGGCCAGTCACACACAAAGTAGACCTCTCTTGTTGCCACATACAAGACTTCTGCAATAGCTCTTTGAATGTAGCAGTTACCTCATGATATGCAGTTGAATGAAGGATCTGGAGCACAAGTTCAAGACTTCTTCAGGTGATCTCTTAAAAGATGAGAGCTACCCTTAGCTGTGCACCTCATGGGCGTTTCAGTGTGAAGGCCAGGGCCTCATCTCCACCTTCTTTGGGACAAGAAACGATGTTTCATGTTCCTGTTATCAAGCTGGTCTACTGGGAAAACTTCCTTTGCAAGCTTACCCTCTGTTAGGCACAGGTATAATTCAGGTACAGCAAGTAGGCTTCTGTAGTCCTGTGCATGTTCTATCTCTTCTCTTCCTCCACCCCTTGCAGGTTACGACTTCGCCGCTGTACTGGAGTGGTTTGCAGAGCGGGTTGACCGCATCATTCTCCTTTTTGATGCACACAAGCTGGACATCTCTGATGAATTCTCTGAGGTCATCAAGGCCCTGAAGAACCATGAGGACAAGATGAGAGTTGTTCTCAACAAGGCCGACCAGATAGAGACTCAGCAGCTGATGCGGGTGTACGGTGCCCTCATGTGGTCCCTGGGAAAGATCGTCAACACTCCTGAGGTCATCAGGGTCTACATTGGCTCCTTCTGGTCCCATCCATTGCTCATCCCTGACAACCGCAAGTTGTTTGAGGCAGAGGAGCAGGACCTGTTTAGGGACATCCAGAGCCTGCCCCGCAATGCAGCCCTGAGGAAGCTGAATGATCTCATCAAGCGAGCACGGCTGGCCAAGGTGAGTGTTGGCATGGAACCCCAAAGCACTCAGTTTGGGCTGTCTGCAGCACGCAGGCTATGGGGAAGTGGTTTTGGCCAGTTCAGCCTGCAGAGCTGGTGGATCCTACTTTTTTTCCATCCCATTTAACTTGGGTCCAGCATATTAGCCCTGTGCACTTCAAGGAAGAAAGCACCTCCATTGCTTGGTGCATCAATCATGGCAGGCCAGAGCAAGGAAGGTGACCACAGATCTAAGCAGGTAGCTCTGGAAGGGATCTAGAAAGAGTTGCTCTGTGGTAACAACTTGAGAATTAGAACCAATTCAGTATATCAGAATCATACGTCAAGGGAATTGTTAAGCTCTGGGTCTTTTGCTTTAAACTTTCTTATCAGAGAGAGATACCTGGCTTAGATGGATGCAGGAGATAGAGAGACACACAAATGATAAATAATCCTGCGGTATGTCTGAAAATTTGAAATGAGCGGAATGAAACCCCTAAAAATACAGGGAAGAGCCCTATACCAATTGAGAAAAGATATCAAAAGATCCCTATAAAGCTTTCTGTTCTTCATTTCTAAGAGGAAATGATTGATTCACCATTCAAAAAAACCACAACATTTTATAAGTTAAGGACTGGTATTCATACTAAAGCATTAAACAAAGTCTAGAGAGCTCCAAAACCTGTATGTTTGGTTTGGACTGGAAAGGAACTATTCCCTGGAAGGCCCTGCCCACTGGAAGACGAAAAATTAAAGCACCACCACTTCTTCCAGGAAGTGCATTTGAATGTTAATGTCTGTATACCCAGGACTCACAGTGTTTGCAGCTTGTCTCAGCACAGCCAGAGTGCAGAGCTGAGCAGCACTTAGCACTGGAGCAACAATCCATAGGCACAGGCAAGCTGAGGAGGTGAGCTTGCTCTTCAGGGTGGGACAAGATGAAATTGAGTCTGGGGCACAGATACTTTGCTGAGAAGAATTTTTCTAATGTGCTATTTTACACTTGTCTTCATTCCATATAATTTAACTCCCTTCAGGTCCATGCCTACATCATCAGTTCCCTGAAGAAGGAAATGCCCTCAATGTTTGGGAAAGACAATAAAAAGAAAGAGCTTGTTAACAACTTGGGAGATATTTATGCCCGAATTGAACGGGAGCATCAGATCTCACCAGGAGACTTCCCTAATCTGAAAAAGATGCAGGTAAGCAGGGGCATATTGGCCAAACATCCAAGGAAAAAGCATTAGAGTAACCACAGGGAATACAACAGAGCCATGCAGACATTGATTGTTGCCACCTGTAAGGAAAGGCCTGCTGTAATGTTGAAATGGGCTTTGAAATATGTGCAGGCTGTATTTGGGCATGAGCACTTCTCACACACAGAGCTCATGTGAAGCTGCAGCTGCCTTCGTTTCTCAAATTTTTGCCTGTATAGCACTTTACAGCAAATGGTTTCTTCTATTTTTCTTTAATTCCGGGTCAATTTGAAGAATTTTCAGGCCTAAGAATGCTGTTAATTTATATTAAAAGGAAAGCTGTGCCCTGAAAAGCCTACATATACCCCTCTCCCCAAGAACTATACTTTTTTTTGTCTTCTACTTCACGCTTTGTTTCTAGAAAGAGAGAAATGAAGGTGTGAAAACTTAAAGCCCCTCTTCTATTTTCAGCAGAGAGGCAGGCTTTCTGTTCTGCAGACCTGAGACCTGACCCAGTGTTCATGCAAGTCAGAAACTTTAAAGGACTTGGATTAGAGCCTTGTATTGTATATTCAAACAATGCTGGACAGTGCTGCATTGCTGCGTGGCTTCAGTCCAAGCAGAAACCTGTTCTGAGTTGCCAGCTGTCGAGGTTGCTACTAGTTACCTATGAAAAACATAGCATTTGCCTTTTTTGTCTTTTATAAAGTATATTTTTCATAAATTGTTGGGAATGAGATCTATGGAGTGTATCCAACAGGAGATATCATTCACTGCTTGTTAAAATGTGTGCTTAAGCATTTAAATACTGTACCAATCCATTAGGAGCAAATAATGTGGATTAAATGAGTAGAGGGTGAAGGATAAAGCTGTAGGTCATTTTGCAGTTAGAAGAGAGTTCTCTGAAGGCCCTACTCAAAGCACATTTGCTTAGCTGTGAAAATTACAGAATCTGAGCCGTGTAAAGATGGGCTCATCTCTTACAGACATGCTACTGTCTTTGTGACATCCAAAAGATGCACTGTATGATGATGAGTATAATAGTCTTTTTCCAGAGTGGCATCTCCTTCCCAGAGTGCAGAAGGGGGAAGGAGTGCAGAACACTGGCTGGAGGATGTAGCAAGAGCTGCACAATCAGTTTGCCTTGAACAATTTGATCTTCAAGGAGGCTGTTTCTGTGTGGCTTGGAAAGAAGGAGTCTTATTTGCATATGTCCATCATTTGGGCTTTTGAGCAAACTGCTTCCCCTCTCTGTATCACATCAGCCCCCCTTTGTAAGCAGAGAAGGTAATTTTCAGTAGGAGGATGTAAGCAACAGCAAGGCCAGTCAGGGAGACCCCATCACATGCTGAGGAACGGGGGTGTCAGAGAGGGAATGCCAAGCTCCCCACTCCTCTGCAATAACACTTTTTTTGAGCCAAGCAGCAGGCAGGCATCCCACTCTACACCATTACTCTACAGTGCACAGCCATGTCGCTCATCTCTTGCTATGTCGTCCTATTTTAAGGATCAGTTGCAAGCGCAGGATTTTAGCAAGTTCCAGCCTCTGAAGAGCAAGCTGCTGGAGACCGTGGAAGACATGCTGGCCAACGACATCGCCCAGCTCATGGTGCTCGTACGCCAGGAAGAGTCACAGCGGCCAACCCAGATGGTGAAGGGAGGAGCCTTCGAGGGCACCTTGCACGGTCCCTTCGGCCATGGCTACGGCGAAGGCGCCGGTGAAGGCATCGACGATGCCGAGTGGGTGGTGGCCAGGGACAAGCCCATGTATGACGAGATCTTCTACACACTCTCGCCTGTCGATGGTAAAATAACTGGTGCCAATGCAAAGAAGGAGATGGTAAGGTCTAAGCTGCCCAACACGGTGCTGGGCAAGATATGGAAACTGGCTGACATCGACAAAGATGGCATGCTGGATGATGAGGAGTTTGCCTTGGCGAATCATCTCATTAAAGTCAAGTTGGAGGGTCATGAGCTGCCAAATGAGCTCCCTTCCCATCTCCTCCCTCCATCCAAAAGGAAAATAACAGAGTGAAAGCAATGTTACAGGGGAGAGGGAAAGGGAAGGGGGAAAAAAAGATCTAGAAAAACATGTTTACTTAAATTATACCTTTAGATGTGAGATCACGTTTGGATTTATACCTACTTTGCTGTATGAAGAACAAAATCTAAAGCAGAACAAAAAAGTTCAATCCTTCATGATAATATGCAATTAACTCTTCCAGTGTACTGTCCCTGCTTTCTAATGTGTAGTCTGTAAATATGAAGGTAAAGAAAGGACATTGCGAGTAGGAGACTCTCAAGCAGGAGTAGAAGAAAACCTGAAGTGGGCTGCATTTTATGAGAGTGGAATAGGCACTAATAGAAATCCGCTAACTGCCAGTATCACTCCTGAGCTTTGGCTGCACCTGCTGCCTTTTAATGGGTTGCGCAAACTTCAGGAGACTGAAATCTTGAAGAGAAACCACAAGGTCTTCGAGCTATTGGCCAAACTAAAGAGCACTTCCTAATTAATGTAAGCCTACACTAAAATACTAGATACTAAACCCCAGAGTTAAGAATTTTAAGAACCTCGATTCACTGTTAGATGCAAATTTTCCAACATTCCCCTGTCCTTAAAGAAAAATATATAAATAAAATCTGAAAGAGCTCTGACTGGGTAGCTGGAGTTCCTCATTGTTCACTGTGGGACAGGCACTCAGAGTTCCCAGTCGTCACTGCCTCCCATTCCATCCCCAGGGGAGATTTGTTCTGCAGGCATGGCCAAGAGAACCAACCTCCAAGGGAAACAGAGGGATGGGGCACTAGAGGCGGACATCAGGTGGCTTGGAAGGGAGGAACACTGCTCCCAGGCTCACTGAACGTTTCACAATCAGTGGATAGTGTTTCCTCTTTGAACAACGGTGGTGTCTGTTATCCCTGTGAAGTGACGTGTTTACTCTCGTTGTGCACACTGAAAGCTACCAGGCCCCATTCCTACAGTAAAGATACAAACCCCGCACTGTCAGGTAGATGGGCCATCACAAGAGCAGAGAACACAGAGGGGCAGTGGGCAGAGCTTGCTCTGCAGCCTGTGCCTCCACAAATCTAGCCAAGATGTCAGCCTTCACACATTTTCCTCACCACACAGTAACACTTGATCCCCTCCAGAACCTCCACCCTGAGCCAAGAGAACTTCCCTACTTCTTTCATGCTCTATGAAATTTTTGTTTTCAAGACCCAATTTTAGCAGAAATCCCTCAATTTCCTATTTCGTTTCCTAAACACACACACGCGCACACTCTTCTGGTTTTTGTTGTTGCTTTGGAGCAGTGTGTTGTTACAATTCCTATTGTCACTTTATATAAGCTGAGCTCCTACTGTGATGAAATACCAAGATAAGTATAACTTATTTTATATCTCTTGTGTTCATATTATATAGAGAAATATATTCTGTGTATGTAGGATGTGCTTATTGCAGTACATTTATCACTTGTCTTAAAAATTAATGCATTAACCTTTTTTGTACCCTGGTCCTAAAACATTATTAAAAAAGAAAGGCCAGATCTGTCTATTTCTTTACATAGCAAAAGGAAATGCAGCTGAAAAGAAAAAAGCTTATTTCCATGTGCAACACAACGAGGAAATTGTCCTTAACACATTCCCAAATGTGCATGCACAGATCAGCCCAGCTGGACATGGGTGTGCACTGCTGAATGCCTGGTTGTCAACTGCAACATCTTCCTTCCCTTTTGGCAGTCACGTCACAACCTCTGTACTTGCCAAAGCAAGTGGAATTTGTCCACAATTCACCTTGTTCAATGTAGGGGAGAGATAACAGCCAAATTTCAGTAGAAAAGGTATATATTGAAAGAGTTGCTTCCTACCACTTACAGATGAGAATGCTACACATTTATCAAGATCTGGAAAGGACACAAAAAACCTTAGTCTTAAATCTTGCTGACTCTAATTTTACTTCTGTCTTCATTGCCCTTTATTTACATGTTCATTACAATGATAGCTATCCCCAGAGTGGGATAGTGAGAGGCGCGAAGACGGTGAGAGCAGTTAGGATGGTACTGGGGAAGGATTGGAAAGAGGGCGTGAGCTGTAGTGGTTGGCGGAGTTTCCATTTAGCAGCTGTACAGGATGAGAGAGGGGTGAGAGGAAATCGTAGGGTGGAGAGCAGAAGCAGTAAATGGAAATTGAAGGAAAAGTCAGCAAACTCGATGTCACTCCAGTTTGACTACCCAGTAACCTCCAGTTTAACTGTCATTACAGTGCACACATTGGCGAATGCTGTCCAGGTCTTTGTGTGGAATTTGCATCCATCTGACTCCAGTAGAGGCACAATGTTGAGGCTGAACAGAGCACCCTGAATCAGCCTTATCTCTCTGAGCATGACTTTCTGATGGCCACAGCACACTGCTTGTGCCAATCATGTCATGTTGAAATTTAACAGCTTCTTAAAAAGCAGAAGATTACCGTTACTCTCAGAGGGCATGAGAGAAGGCGAGGTCTATTAGTCTTTCTTCCAGGATAGGAAGGTGCTCATGTAGGCCAAACATTGTAAGAGGAATCAAACAGCTTTCAGGGCACAAAGGCTTTTGTGCCTGATTGTGCATATGAGTTCAGAACCCAAACCACTAGCCTGTTGTTAAAGCATGTGTAGTAGATTAGTTTTCAGTGCGTTGACTGCCGTTGTGCTTTACCCTAATCTCAAAAAAGGGCTCACTGTTACACAGGAAACAGATTTTCTGTGTTGCTGGTAGCAGCAGTTACCCCCACACACTGGCGAAGGTGTGCCAGCACATGCCACAGCTCCTGCCTCTGCTCTGCACATCATGCAGAGGCTCCTACTCTTCATCCCTGTGCCAGCCTGTCCAGGATGTTTCAGCAGGATTCACTCAGAAGTACCGGCAGTCCAGCGGCACGAAGAGCTCTGCTAGCACAGGTCAAGTGCACAAAGCACCAACGCGGCACTGTGGCGTGGGAGTTTGCTTTCAACACTCCCTCGGAAACCACTTGGCACTGTCAGTGCAGCTTCCCCACTCGTGTTGGAGGGGAAAAAACAACACAAGCGTTTTACTGACAAACACGCAGTTACTTAACACGATTGCACTGGGGTTTAGCAACAAGGCAGGAGGCAAAGTAACCCTGTTACAGAGGGAACAGGGCAGCAACTAGGGAGGCTGTGATTCCAGAGAGGCAGTTTATGAATAGTCCTCTTTAGTCAGGTAAATTCATCCAGCACGTTTTACTTTTGCTAAGCTCTTCAGAAAATCAAAACAAACAAAAAACAAACAAAACCCACACAAAAACAAGCATGGAAAAATCCACGCCAAACCTCAAGCGCCCTAAGGTTCTCTATACAAAAATACATGGAATCCTGTCTCTCCACTATGGCTGTGAGAAGGTGTCTATATTTCTCCATCCCCTTCCCAGAAAGCAGCTGCCCATGCACACACCCCTTTTGTTCCTTCTTCCCGTCACAGTTATGATTCTATGGGCAATCCCAGCCACCTGTATTGTTTCTCACATCTGTGGCAAGGACACGCTTTTCCAAGCCCACCAGAACCTAGGGCACTGCACGCAGCCCTGCAGCCGGTGTATGTTCTTGCCAGTTCACAGAGCCATGGTCCCAAAGGCCGTTATCTGTGTCCAACAGCGCTTCCTTTTTCCAAGAGCAATTCTCAATTACTGAACAAGGTTTCCCCAGGAGGTTATGCAGAGGAATCTATTCATTTGCTCATGTCTGTGGGTGGGGGATTTTGTCATGTGAGCATACCACTATCACTCATTTCTCTGATCCTCTCATGTCCCTCCCTACCCATCCTCACAGAGAAGAGCTTCCACAAGGCCAGAAGAACAAAAAGGCCTTTTTTTTTTTTTCCCCCTCGAAGCAGGAACTTCATTTGGTCTTCTCTCTGTCTGGGAAGGATCTAGAGAATAAATATCTGTACCGCCATGCTATATGAGCTAATATATGAGATTTTTGAAAATTAAATTCTCTTTACTGTGGAGCATGACAGGCAGATTGGATCAACAGTGCTATACAACCATTTATTTGAAGGGAAGGATAGTAATTGCACTAAGTTCCCTGAATAAGATTTCACAGGAGGTGTGTAGCTTAGCAAAAGGCAATTAGTTCTGGGAGCTGGAATTTAGCCAGTATGCTGGAGTTCAGAGGGATTTTTAATCAAACAGAAAAGGTTAGAATCAGTTTTTCCATCATCTTAAATTCCAACACAAACTTCATACAACAATGAAATTCAGACCTGGAAACTGTTCTTTTAACTTGCTCTCCTTATTATGCCTTAATGCTTTGTCCATATGAAGGCAACCTTTGTTTGGGGAACAAGAGTTATGGGCCATTTAACCATACATAGAGTGACAGCGTTCCTACAAGCCCTGCTGGAAATGTGGACAAGCTTCTCCAGAATTCACCTCAGAACATGCCACATCTCTTGTGTCATTCATAGCTTCCACCTCTGCTATTGTTTATTTCATGTTTCTCTTATTATGGGGACAAGCTATGGCTCCACATTTAGGTTTTGTTAAAATCAAGGGACATTGTAGACTATTTAAGCTCTTCCTAGGCTCAGAAGTCCTTAAGTCCTTCTAAGCTTGACAGATGGGTGGGAATACTCATGGAGAACAGCACTGAATTATTCCAGAGGAGCAGCTTGGCTATAGCATCCAAGTTATTTTTGTGGAGTTTTCATAACATAGCATCTCTTATTTTTTGGTCTTTCCCTTTCCTTCCTTGTGCTTATGAGCCTTTCCCTTCTCTTGCCAGTCTATCCTAGAGGGGGGGGAACATAAGACTTAGTTTGAAACTTGAGGTGCTACGAAGTTCAAGACTAGTGCAGGCAACTCAGTCACTGTGTAGCTTTCCAACTCCTTCAAGCACTGCAGATAGAGTAACAAAGCCGGTATTTAAAGCAGGACTTTTAAATAATTCCTCCTTGCCTGAAGGGAGAGAAATCCCTGATGAGTACAGCACACGTTCTCCACGGCGTGCCTGTTCCACTGATCCCTTTGCTGTCAAACACTGTACGAGTTGCTAGGTTTGAAATGGGCTCTTCTCCAGCTAGTTACGTGTCATGTAAACAGCCGTCAGCAAGGGCTCCATTAATGTCTTCTGAAGACGTGAACATGGAAGATATTTATAGGCCTTGGATTACATTGTCCTCCTTGCCTGTGCTATTGCGCAAAACAAGGGCGTATGAGTGGAATTCCTCTCCTTGCACCACGCAAGATCACTGCAAGCAAATGCCAAGTAAAAACTCTCTCTAAATAGCTTTTACCCACCACTCAGTCTACCCTACACTTTTATTAGCAAGATGAGGATCAGAGAAGCTCCTTATAAGGTGATGGCAGCACAGAGGCCAGTAGGAAGCACAGGGAAAGCTCTCTGGCCTCTTCTCTGACCTCTTTCAACCATTAGTTTTCAAGGCAGTGTTTCAGCAGCTTTTTTCCTGAAGACAGTGGAAAGGTATCAAAATGAAGAGTTTGCTGCCTGTTTGCCTACCATATTTAAGCCATTTACAAAACAGACTAGTGGGAATTACCTGCATCCAACCACCTTGGAACCTTGCATGTCCCACAGCACAGGCATTTCCAGTGTACTGCAACTGCATAGCTGGAGTCCACGCTGGCAGCTAACAGGGTATGTTAAATTTTCAGAAGCAGAATTGCTCACCAATTTGGATGTAAGGACCCAATCCCTCAGTAAAGAGTTACTTCGTATGCCCAGTTAATTCCTCTGCATGCACAGAAATATCATAAGCATCTTAGCCATCCATAGCACCCACCAATCCAGTCTAGCATGGAACAAACCCTTGGCAAACTAGGGAACTTGCACCATTTGCCACCAAGGGAGATTAGTTCTCTAATTAATATCATCATCTTTGATGACTTATCATGCCAGAGGGATAAAAACAGATCAATGACCATCCTCTCTGCCAAGAAATTACAGCCTGCAAACTAAACTATAAAACTGGTGGCAAGATTTTCAGGTCTCACCAGCAGTCACCACCATACAATAGCAAAGCACACATAAAGCCCTTCTACCTTCTGAGCACACATAAAGCCCTTCTACCTTCTGAGCTCTGCAGGGCCTGACTCTTCCTTCTGAAATTGAGCAGCCCTGGAAGGGAGAAGGATGAAAGAAGGTAATCTAGTGGTTGCCATTTAATGCTAGTCTGGAGCTTTACAGGCTGCTCAAGGGCAGTAGATAATCCAGTGACTGGAAGAACAATTAAGCAAGAAGTTTTACTGCCCAGGGGTGTCTCGCATGCGCAGGGGCAGACAGAGATCTTTACAGAACTAGAGTTATGCAAGCAGTAAATGTCAACTCCAGGTCTCACAGGGAGCCTTAATCAAAAAACCTGTATGGGTCAAGTACTGATGATACATTGGGACCTAGTTTTTAAGCTCTAGTTCAAACCTGTTTCAGCCTGAGGCAGGCAGTATGTGGTGTAACCAGCATTAGCTCTCGACAGAGCTACATGTGCACTTTGCCTTACCAGCTGTAGCCATCAAGTATAGTGATGCTGTGTAACACAAGTGGTTGAATGCCTCATAAACATCCAGGCTCGCAGCAAACAAACTATAGTCCATAGATCACTCACAGTTTCAAAGCTGTCTGTGCAACTATGCGACTTCTATGGTGTAGGGTTTTTTGGTGGCTTCATTTTTTTCCCCCTGTAAATACTTCACAGGAATGGTGACTAATGAGGAGGCAGTGAGGTTTGGCAGCAATGCTTTTTCTTTAAGTTCTGCTGATTGAATTGCTCCAACACTTTGCCTGCCATACTTTCCCAGCCTTGAAAACTATGATCCCCATATCTATAAAGAGAGGTGGTGCTGAAGGGAGGACTCTGCCAAGCTTCAGACACAGTGCTTCAGCAGAAGAGCACAGAGAATAGATCACATGCTGCCTATGAAGTGGCAAAGTTTAGGCTTGAACAGCTTTTCCCTCCCCCTCCGTCCTCTACACAGCTCAGTCAAACCCCAGAAGCACGACATCATCTCAGGCTTGGCAGCATTTCAGTACAGACCCAAGGTCAGAGTTTCACAACTCTCATGAGAACCTGGAAGGAGCAGTCTTGGGTTTTCTTTGTGGTTGTTCATAGAAATTCCTCTTCTCAAGGCCACTCTTTGTCCTTCCTCTCCCACTAGGCCTTTGGGGAAGTATAGCTCTTCATCCAACCTGTGAGAGGGGGGAAGAAAAGTGCTTATGCTAACATTCCAAATACTTTCTGAGATGGGCAAGAGCAACATCCCTTGTCCTGTAGCCCTCCGGAAAAAACCAGTCCATGTAAGATCCCAACCACACAGCAGAGGTGGCTTCCCAGCACAGCCATCGATAGAAGCTGGCAAAGGCACAAAGGGGGGCCCAGTGGTTGAAAGGTGGTACTGGGGAACATGGGAAAGCTGCTGGAAGTTGGCCACGGTGCCATGTCCATGCAGCCAGGGCAGGCTGGTGCAAGTAGAGCTTGTTGAAACCAGGTCGCACCTCCATGAGGGAGCACCTGTCCAGCCACCTTGTAGCAGCTTCACTCCACACAGCAGGAAGCATGGATGTCTCCTTCACAAGGGAGAGAAATAAGCCCTGCAGAGCAGCAGATGATAAACTGCTAACGTGACAAACAAGGACACGTTTTCCTTTCCGCCTGCTTCTATCTCAGCCCTGTAGAGATCACTTAAGGTCACAAATATTTCTAATGATCTGCTTCCGATGGGTCACCTCACTCATTTCACTCCATTTCACAGAAATAAAGGCGGATTGGCGGCCTTTCACCATTTCCTTTCAGGAGGACAGTTGGGAACAAAAGCTGGCGCAGTCCTGCGGAGAGCTGTGGGCCATCATTACAGCCCAAGAGGCACGCGCCGGCTGCAGCCCTTTCCCTTTTCCCAGAAGGGAATTTACTTATCCACTGCAGACGTGAATGTCAGAACTGTGATTTACATTGAAAGGCTGCCAAAACTGGGACAATACAGGGCTGGTAGGCTCACTTAGCCACTGGGAGACCCACTGGGAGAAAAGGATGCTCAGACTATTTTCTCATCTGACTTCCTACCATCTCCAGTGGTGGTCAGACCTGTTTACAGATCATTTTTCCCTCTCTAGCTAAGAAAATGTCTTTCAAGAACCCTACCACCCCGGTTGGAGGCTTGCAACTCTGCCAGCAAACATGTCAATGAGCTTACAGCATTTATTCTTGAGGCATCTCGAAGCATCAGGTGCCACCTCATCTCCTGCCCCAAAGTCCTTGGCTGGAGGGACGAGGGTGGCAAGCACCTCCTGGTCCTACAAGAAACCGCTGACTCCAGCAAGAGTGAGCAGTCAAGAGGCTGTTTCCAGAAAGGCAGGCTGCTGTTATCAGCTCCCCAGAGATGAGTGTGCAAAATACCTGGCATATCATACCCCTTGGATCACTTGAATTCAATTGTATATCCAAGAGGGAAGGGGCAGGGGGAAAGAGGCTCTTGACTTCTGTCCAGGAAGATGAGATAAGGTACAAGGAGAGGAAGAGTGATTTTTTACAGTCCCAGCAAATAGCTATTTACTTCCTAATGAAGTGCTAATGCAAACACTGAATGTAGTCCAATGGGTAAAAAAGGCCACTGTTTACTGGGTTTCAGACAACTTGTTTTCAAATGCTCTATTAGAAAGGTAAGTGCAAATTAAAATAAAAAAATGTGTTAACACGCCAGCGCAGTCATTACACTGTATCTCTGTGTATCAACAATGCTTGACCAAACACTTCAAGCAATCATAGAGCAACTTCATTTCCCAGAAGTGTGGGACAGTGGTGTGCTGAACCATTTTGGCACAGAGTGCTCTGGGTTTAAAACAATCGGTTAAAAGCTGAAGGGTGAAAAAAGGTTGATCTTCATATTTAAAGATCTCTTTCAGAAAGGGATGTCACACTAGAAGGCAATAAGCGCAGCCAGATTTCAAGTACACTCATGGTCTGTGATGAGATGCAAGGATGGAAGTGATTAATCTCTCTGATGCTGATTTCACAGGGACTCCTCCAGCCAAGGGGAACCTCCAAGACATGCCAAGCAATTATTTGCTCCCTAAAAAACCCATCAGTCCTCATACTCTCAAAGCCTGGTCACACCATGACATATTTCTAAATGCCAGGCCAGAGCCCAGGAGCCCATGGAAATGTGCTCTGCATCACTGGCAGTGCACAGTGAGCTCAACTGGGACATCATCCCAGCTCCTCTGCATCGCCCTGCTGCCAAACTGCCTTTAAGAATTTGGTCATGGGTTACACACTCAGAAATTACCTTTTCTCTTCATGGTCCAGAAGCCCAGCTTTCCAGACAAAAGTTTAATTTTTATTTTTAAGCAAAAGAGATTTGCCAGCACAAATTAGGAGATAAACAAGCACTTTAGTCAGCAGTCAATGTGACAAACACGATAACCTGGCAGCAGCATTGCACTTCCTTCTTTGCATCATTCCTGTCCAATATAGCTGTTAAGGCAAAAAATAGCTCTGTTGAAAGGATCACCATAATGTTGGGTGACTACAGGGGTGACAGCAATCCACAAAGCACTAAAACAGACACACCAGGGCACAGAAAGGCAAAATAAAAAGAAATACTAGGCAAGGAGCCAGTGCTGTTCAACACAATTACCTGGCATATTTGAAATGTAATATCCTGATCTATATATATAAAGTGCACACACACACAGAGTTTTCAGATACATTTTACTACATTGCATAACACTATTTTCTTTATTTTTAAATCCAAAGACACTTTGGAGGAACACTGTTTTTGAAGAAATTACTTCTGGACATGAACAAGATCTTTATGCTGGAGATGGGCACATCAAAACTGGGACACGAAAAAAGAAACAGATAACCCACTGTGACAGGTTTGAATAGCTTTTGTGTATATTCATATATATATATATGTGTGTAATTTTACACAAAGACACCTGCACACATTTGGCATGCAGGCACACAGAATTCCATAAGACAATAATTTAGAAATTCCTTTGCCAAGAAGTTACGTACCATCCCAAATCCCTGGATTACTTCTGCTGAACAACAGTCACTGAATACTAAGCCTGTTCATTTTTTGAAGACATAGGTTTTCTGTTTCCTGATCCAAATACAGAACAAAAACAGGATCATAATTTACCATGGAAGACAATGAAAATCTTATCGTTGTAAATATATGTAGTGAGATAATACAAATCCTGTTCCTTGGTATTTCCCCTCCACCCTCCACTCCTACCACTACTCCTTCCAGCTTTAGGGCCTCTCCCCTGCTTGCATGGAAGATTGACGCCCATCTTAAAGCCATAAATTACTCACAAACAGCTACTGAAAGTAGCAATGACCGTAGGGTAACACTTCCACAAAGCAATAGAGCTTCCTGGCAAGCTGATAAGAGTTTCCTGTTTTGAGTTTTGGGTTGGGTTTTTTTTCCTCTGATAAAAATTTGACTCTCAAAACATCTCAGAAAGGAAGGACCAGCAGATTTTTTTTTTTCCCTCCTCCCCTAAACATGTTGTGTTGTGAAATTTGTTCTTTTTTGCTGAATGTGAAATGGGGAGCAGGTCCAAGAAACCTGAGCACACCAGCTGAGACAGCAGGTGAGAGAAACACATCAAGCCCTTCACCACTTAGGGATGATGGACTGGCTTCAGTGCACACCTTTAGTCCTACCCTGAACTTTCACCTCTCAAGTTCTGCATTTTGCACTCTGGCAACACTTACCAGAGCAAGAAAAGCTGAAATCTTCAGGGACATGAGCTCTGCACGTGCGTCACCTGTGCTTGAGGAGAGCCACCAGATGGGTGGCTATTTCTGCTTACGGCCGATCTGCTCTGTGTTATATGGGGGACCTCAGACACAGGTTTTCATCTGAAGCCCCAAGGTCACCAGTGAGCACTCCTGCACACACTGTGTTTGTAGCAGCCTGCAGTTGCAGCAGCCCAGGGATTCCCAATGGCCTCCACTCCTTTCCTCACCTCAGTGCACCTCCTGGACCTGCTGTTCCCAATTGCCCCAGTCAGACCATAGGTCCTATACCTGGGCCAAAGAGACTGTATCAAATACAGGAGGAGTGCCTTTCCTTTACCCCTTCCCTGTAAGTGCTACCCTGCCCAAGGGGCTTCTGGCAGAGGATTCACACACATACCCCTCCCAGTCCCTACCCAAAGGTGTTCACATGTACCTCTGTTTTCAGTGGCCCCACATGCCTCCCTTCTTCAGAGGTAAGAGAAAAATCATTGCATGGGCTTGATTCAACATCAAGTCTGCATATATGATATCCCCCAGAAGCATCAGATTCTCACACAGGATTTTAACATCCCCAGAATAACCTCTCACTGAAAGAGAAATAGCCAGCTAGAAATTTAGTCCACTCCAGAAAGTGAAGTAAAAATAACTTTAAATGATCCATTTGTCCTGGGGCGTGTAGCCCCTACCCCTGGGAAGGACAAAGGCAGGTCAGAGCCTCCCAGCTTCTCTGGCACAGGAACAGCCTGGACAGTCATTACAGGGATTGCAAGAGGGCAACAGAGCAAGGTGATGCTTTACAAAGCAAAACCTTTTAAGCATACGCAAGATAATTTTACGTGGTGAAGTTCAAAATAGTTTGCACCCCCTGGAAAAAGAGCGGCAGATCAGTGTTTCTTCCAAATCAGACAGGGCACTGTTTCACATCACTTCTCCTTCAAGCTGTATTTCACCACTTCATCTTACAGTAAATGGTAGAAGTGAGAAATACTTACAAAACAGAGCAGAGATCACAGACTTGCATTTTTGTGGGCTTTCAGGCATTCCCTTTTCACTACATGCGAGCCACATGCAGTCATTCACACACAGAGCTGCCCAAAACAATTTAATGGCTTGCCCATATTCACTAGCAAGGCTGGCAGTGGCTCTTCACACACATCCACTTCAGTGCACGAGAAGAAAAGTAAAGCAAACAATGCTACAACGTCAAATTTCAAGATGTGCAGCTGTCCAGGCCAGCCACAAACAGGACAGCAACGGATGCTGCAACTCTACCTTCTCCCAAAATCAAAAAGCCATATTCTAAAAATGACAGTGCAGTTGAGACAACAGCCCAGGCAGCTCCCTCCAGCCCTAGACATTCAAGAGTATGCAAAATCATGATCAAATGCTTTCTCATCATTCACCCTCCCTCTCCTTCCCCAATTTTCCTACCTGTTTGCCAAAGACTGTTCCCTCTAGACAACTTGGCTCTCAGCAGCAACCCAACACTATCATTTATCCATCCTTTCTAACTTTCCTATAATTTTGCTATATAGGAGAAGACCAGCTCAGGTGAAAGAAATTCTGCTCTCAAACCCCTGTGCATCTGGCAAGCCAACCCCCTGCTAACCATCTTAAGGGGTCTGGCTAACTCAGGCTGCTCTGCTCAATTTTTCTAGGATTCCCTCTCCTGATGAAGGCTGTAAATGCCCTCAAGCACTTCTTCCAAACAAACAACCTTTCAAAATATGTTTTGCAGCCAAAGGCTCAGAGTGAAGCTTTGCTTAAAAAAAAAAAAAAAAGAAAAAATGAGTCCTTGCATGTTTTCGCTTTATCACCTCTCAGAAAAGGCAAATTAGAAGAGTTACTGACTAACATTTGTCTGATCACCCTGGGCAGTGCTGGTGGTCGTACCCTCCAGGCATGTGAACCCCCTAGACTGAGCACATGTATTCCATTTCCCTTGTTGAGAGCCAAAACACTCTGACTGACATTAAATTCTTCTCACCACCTTTTGGAAACTTGCTGCTTTCCTGGGCTGTGTCAGCATTATTGGGCGGTGTTCCCACACTGCTCATCCTCTGAGCCCTAAAACACCCATCCCTGGCCATGAACCAACAGAGTGAGCTGTGGGAGTTCCTTTGCCTCTGCAAGACCAAAGGAGATGGTTGTAGCTGTGCACGGGGTCTGGACATCTCTCACCCAGCTGGAAACCGTGTTGTGGTGCAAAGAGCCCCCACCTGAGCTCAAAACCCCTCCTACTTTCCATGGACTTTTGAAAAGTACTCTTCCCAGACAGGAGGTAGATTGAACCTATATATACATATACACACACAGAAAATGTCAATGTAGTCAGCCAAGAGATATGCACCTCATGATTGGTTTTACCCAGTGGCTTTTCTGGATACAGTTTAATTGCTTTTTGCAAGCCAAGCAAAAATCCTTTTTGTCCAGGGTTCAACACAGATAAGCCTGAAACGAGCTGCCTGACAGAAATGCTGACAAGGTGCCACGAGGGTCACCTTGATAGTCCCTGTGGGACTTGTCTCAGTGCCACCCTGCCCACAGAGCTGGTAAAGCTGGTGCAGCTCAGAGGAAAGCCCTGAGTGCGGCTTCAGCTGGCAAAGACCTGAAATGTCGAAGAACAAAAGTGTGACTGCAAATGGGCTGCATTTGTCATACAAATCACAGTGGTAATGAAAATACTCAGCCACAGCATTGTTTTGGCAGTCACTTTTCAGTGTTGGACGGCGGGAAAGGAAGAGGTTTGGGGATTGTGGCTTAGGGCTTATTTCTTTACTACGGATCCCAGGGAGCTTTGTAAAGCGATGCTTGAAATCAAGATCAGATGTCCCGGCCCATCCCTTGCAAGGGAGCAGACCTGAAGCTGGCGGCTTGGGCAACACAGATCCTCACAATGTGTCAGTACATCATGTTGTACCACCTGGATGCAGAAATTTTGGACAGAGAAAGGTCTGGACTGAACGTACGTCAGGGCAGCTGACAGGGCAGTCAGAAACTGAAGCCTTTGGCCCAGAAATGTGTTAAAAAGCCACATGAAGAAGATACGGAGGAATCTCTTCCTGCTTGCCCAAGACACAGACCTTGGCCACAGCATTGATCCAAGGGGATTTATTTAAGCCACACTCATAAAATCTGATGAGAGGAAAAAAGCCCCACAGCAGAGCAAATCCCACCAAGAGCACCTGGTGACAGCAGGCTCCTTCTTGGCGTTCACCATTGGTTTCTCAATCCAGTGAACAGTAGGAGCCAGCCATCAGGAGAGAAGTTCGAGGTTTAATTTTAGCCTGCACCCGCAGTGCATATATTTCCCTTTTATTTTTAATCTGAACTTCATGTAAAAATAGAATTTCCTGCTGCCCGATAAGGGATTCCTGTTTTTGCGGCAGGTCTGCCTTCTTGGGAGGCTGATGCCTACGTGGTTATTGATGGGCTCTTCAAAGCAAAGCAGAGGGGGTAGGATGGACAGCGTTTGGGATTTGCATTGTTCCTGCTCGTCTTAGGGGAAAAAAATAAAGCATCTGTGCCCCCCTCCTTCAGTGAATCACCACCAAATTTAGCATTTACGGAACTCTGTTTTGGAAAATCTCTATTTGCCTGAATATTTTTAGTAGGGGGGTTTGGGTTTGCATCCTTCCCAGGTAGATCTTTGTCAGTTTGCCAGGCTCCAGGGCGGCGTATCCTGCCTTTTGAGCCTGGTCATCAACTGGGAGATAAACATAAGTGCAGAATAGTCATTCCTCCCACCCTTCCCACCCTCCCATGACACAGCTTCCACACTCCCCTGCACATGTGTACCCACCCTCCCCAACGCTGTTCTGGAGCTTCAGGGAGGAGCAGTGCCCATGGCCTGCATTGAGGGGCTGCTTCTTACCTCTACCTGTGCTCTGCAGGACACAGGAGTGTCACAATTTCAGAATAGACTGTTTTGAGCTTGAATACCAATGATTTTCAGTCTCCTGTAATGCAAAAGCATCACTGTTCTTATCTATGTCTGCCCTGGGTGGGTACTCACACACCAAAATGTCATTCCAGAGACCCCCAGGGTCACTAGCATCATTTATGAAAAGAAAAATGCTGGCAAGGGCTCTGCTGCTCACCAGCTCCTACTCTCTTCTTGCCTGCCTTTTTCTGTGACCAGGGAAAAAGTCCCCAAGTGCTAAAAGGAGATGTGTCAAGAGGAACATGAAAAGGAATTCATGCATTTGATGGATGCCAAACAGAAGCTTCCCTCAACCCCCAGCAAACAATTCCTCCTGACAAGCAAGCAAAAGGGAGTGAGAGTTCTCCTTGAAAAGAGGAAAAGTGTATATTTTTCCCTTTTAAGAATAAGTCTCAGTTCTCTCACTGGGGCTCTGGATATCAAAAATGTGACTCTCAGGCCTGAAAACATCTCTGGCTGCAGCCCATTCCTGAGACACCCTTTAACATTGCAGGGAGCTGTCAGAGAGGTGCAGGATGGAGAGGCTTCCCTCCTCCTCACTCAGATTTGGACCCAACGGGGCTATTCCCAGGGACTTGACCTCACCATGTGAAGACTCAGGAAGTAAATATGGGCAAGGACAGTGCAAAGAAATGTCTCTTTAGGGTCAGCCTGAGAAATACCACTGCTGCTATTGCCCAGGGTGGAGAGAGCAAGGGGGGCAAGAGCTGTCTTCAGCCTGCTGCCACTGGGGAAACTCAAGCCTTCAAAATGGAAGAGCATGTCCTCTAACCGTGGGAAGCTTCGTGCTGACTCCTCTATGAAATGGCAGAAGAACAACCAGCAGGTCTGACCCAACACACAGACATCTCACCCCAGCTCCCAGGCTCATTGCCACAGAGCCTGCAGCGCTTTGGCATGCATATGGGCCTTGGTTTCTTCCTAAAAAAATTTGTCCTGGTACAAAAGTTAAAATATTTGGCTTATGTAAGACCAAGGGAATGGAAATGTTGCAATACCAGAGAGCCACCACTGCATCATTTTTATTAATTAATCAAAAAAGGAAAAGTAAGCCTTCTAACAAGGCTTTAATAGCTGTTTCTCTTGTGGTAGTGCCCTAGCCTGTGAGTTTGCAGCCCAGCACCCTCAATGCTGTGATTTGAGGCAAGACTGTGCCTGCCAGGGACCAAGCTCTCTGAATTTATACCAGGAGTATTTATAGAGGCAGCTGGCACTGGCAGCTCTCCGGGGACACCAGAATGGTCTTCCACAAAGGGGCTGACGGAGAAGCAGTGAGGGAGTGGGAATGTGCTGGAGCAACACCAAACCACCAGCCAAGACTCTAAAAAAGCTTCAGGAGGACCCAAGAGCCAGGTCTCAGGGGCATTTCAGTGCTCTGCTCCAGTTAAACTGCATGGGCT
The DNA here is from genome assembly GCF_009829145.1 of Chiroxiphia lanceolata. Taxonomy (NCBI): domain Eukaryota; kingdom Metazoa; phylum Chordata; class Aves; order Passeriformes; family Pipridae; genus Chiroxiphia; species Chiroxiphia lanceolata. The sequence continues at coordinate 16,680,128 of NC_045639.1, forward strand.
GGGGCGGCACTCCCACGTTGATCCCAGCACTCGGGAGCTGGTGTTGTTTTAGAATCATAGAATCATCCTGTTGAAAAAGACCTCTAAGACCACTGAGTTCAACAATTAATCTAACACCACCAAGCCCACCACTAAACCATGTCCTTAAGTGTCACATCTACACAACATGGATTCTACAGCACCTTTTCACCCCTTCCCTGCTGTCTTGCCTTCCCTCAGAGGCTGAAGCAAGCAATGGATGCCTGCTTGAGGGTGTTTTTCCCTAGGGAGCCACCTCTCCATCACTCATCTTCTATGTCTCCTTCTTCATCTTCGCTTGGAGAATCAACTGAGGATGCATAACCAGGGTGCAACAACCAGTTGGGGTCACATGCTCTCAGAAGCAAAACCTGTCGCAGGGTCTTATGTAAGAGTTATCAGTGGTGCATCTGAAATCTATTTCCAAAGAGCTCCCAAAATGCAATTTGTTCCCACACACCACATTCAGAGGAAATAGGTGTAGGGCAAGATGAAGGCTCATAGAGTCAGGAGGCTGTTGGGGTGAAAGAGTTATGAGCCCCTCCTGAACCTTTCTCTGAGGCACAGAGGTCTCTGCTCCTCCATTTAATGCCTTTCCTGGTCTGTTAGTTCAGAGTTTCGTTGCCTGCTTTTGAATTCAGCACACAGGGCAGGTGGAGCACCAGAGCGTGACTTTTAACAGCTGCCGCATTTTATGCCCTGCATGACGGAGCAGAGCTAAAATCCTTTGGGCTTTTTCAGACCAAAACTGCCTCAGCTCCAGATCTGCTGCTCCTTTAATTGTGTCCGTGTGCAAAATGACGGTGATTTGCTCAATGGTAAAATTTTTCTCCTGAAGTGATTTTTCAGTTTTTCCAGGCCTTTTCTTTCACAACATCGTGTGTTTGTTCTGCAAGAAATGTGGTGCTGCAGGCCACAAGAAGCTGCTTCCCCCATCTCCAAGCAGAGATTTCCCTTGGAAATACTTATATCAAATGGACCTCAGCACCTACAGGGAGATAAACACGATCCCGCTGAAAGATATGGTCACACTTGTTTGAGAACAACCATTTGAAGGGGGGAAAAAAGATCATATTCAAATCAATGTAATTTTATACTTTATGTTGCTGTGCTGCAATTGCTGCACCCAAAAATGGAGGGGGCAGCACCAAGGAGGAGGTTATGGGCTGGTCATCGAAACCAATGTCCTCCAGGGAGCTGTAGAGGTGGCCAGGAGGGTGGTAGGCAGGGACATGATGGGAGATTTTACTACAAGGCAACTCTTCTTGTCAACCAAGATGTACAGATGAAGATACGGATAAACAGAAGTGATGGAAGTGCAGGGCTCTTACATTCTCATCTCCTTGTGTACCCCTAGATGGGTCCATCAAAGCCCTGAGCTCATGGAGAGCAGTTCCCTTGAACTGTATCTGCCATGTAGGCTCCTCAGAGAGAAAGGCAGAGGACTGAGTTTTTTCACAGAATGAAAATAGCCAGAGAAATGCCCAATTTACAGATAGTTAGATGAGATTTACTAATAGAAGTAAAATAATGGGAGGAGGAGGCAATTTTTGGCTGCGTTTGCCAACTTTGACTGAAGGAGGAAAGGCATTTCCCCTCTTACTTCTTCCAAGAACTCTGGGGAAAAAACAATAGGAAGAGAAGTTTCTCTTTTCTTCACTTTTAGGTAAAAATAACCCCAAGGAAATTTAAAAAAAGTAAATTCTGACCAGTGTTGAGATCAAGAAGGAGGATGTTGGACACAGCTGGATTTACAGACTGCAGCGGAGCTCCTGGTACTTTCTCACAGTACCTGCCCTGGGGTGAAACCAGCAGAGCCACCTCAGGAGCTTCTGAGACTCTGTAAATTCCTCTTATATGACCTGTTGCAGGGTCATGGGGCCTTGAGGTCACTCTGCTGGACCTTTCCCTATGAGGCAAGCAGGTAATGCTCTCCACAATTGCGTGATTTGAAAAATAAATTAAAAAAAAAAAAATTGCAGATTGTTTTTATAACCTTTGTGTGGTGCCTGTCACGATGGGCTGCCCAGCTTCTGTGAAAACATCACAGGTATGCATTTGGTTTGCAGGAGTGGGGGAGCAGGAGGAGATGAAGGCAGAGAATCTCTCGGCTCTGCGCAGCTGGATGGTGACAAGAGGCTCCCACAGTCATGAGACCCAGGTTCAGGAAGGTGTCACCAAGGGGGATGCTGTATGTGGCGTACCCCAAATGAACCCTGCACTCACCTGTGCTCAGAAAAGGCTCATATTGAGACAAGTGGCTCCATCAGTCTGCTGGACAGGGCTGGATATTGTCCCTCACCGGCCCAGCCCCAGCGTTGCTGCCGGTCCTCTTTGCGGCTGCTAAATCCCATGAGCTGCGGGAAAGTGTGAGGCTCAGAGCCGGCAACAGGTCAGGATGGACAGGCGTGACAAGAGCTGTGTCCCCCGTGGGATCAGGCACTTGGTACCCAGGTTGGGGAAGGTGGGAGTTGAGCAGAACTATCCCAAAGCTCTACAGCCAAACCCTTGTGCCTCCTGGTGCCGTGAGGGGCTGAACTTCTGGGAAAAAACACAGGAAAGCAGAATTTTGTTTTGTGATTCACAACCCACAGACTCCAAAACCAGCTTGTTGGATGGGAAGTCCTGGTGTCCACAGCCCTATGTCCCGCAGGAGCTGGCAGCAGCATGGAGCTGGCACTGGGGACCAAGCTCTGCCCTTCCTGTGCATCTGGCCCCAACCTAATGCCACCAACAGAGAAAAGAACAGGCATTTGTGGCCCTGTCATGCCCTCCCCACCTGGACCACAGTGCTCAGGCCATCCCACACATTACACAAGAGGCTTCTGGCAGCCATGCCTGCCTGCAGTCCAGTCCATTTGTCCCACACCATCTCTCCCCAGGAGAAGTTGTAGATGTGTCATTTTCCTTTCACAGGACACAGAGCAGCCTTATCCAAATATAAACAGCCTGGGAGTATTTGCCGGCTTATTGTCTGGACAAAAAAGTAAAACAAACAGACCTTAAACCCTTTTCCCCCTGCCACTTCTGGTACAGTAAAACAGTCAGGGCCAGAGACTCCAGAGTTCCCAAAAACATCACTCATCAGAAATAGCAAAAATAACCAGGTGTGGAGGTAGCCCAAGAGAGCCTTCCTGCCATCTCCTCTAAAAGTCGCTCAAAAACCAGTCAGAGATCTCTGAATATTTAAAGGGTTGCTGTATGAATAATGGAAACAACCAGCAACCAAGAAAACATGATAGCCTGCAGCATCATAGGGCAGCACTCCCTTGGGAGAGGTGAGGAACAAAGGGCTGGTGTCTGGGTGCACCCTCAAACAAGCTCAGCTATCCAGGGGCATCAGCAAAAACCAGTCCCTGGGTCAAAAGATGCCTGAGAATCCATTCCCCCATGTCTCACAGACACATGTAAGAACTTTCCTCACCTGATCAGGCAACAGCACAAAAAATTATGCAAAAAGGGGAAAATGCTTCTGTAAAGAAAGTAAAAGTGCTTCTCCCCTAAAAACAGGGCAGGCACAGGCTGTGAAGCCTGAAGAAGCAGTTCCCATTTTACAGCGAGAGAGCTGAGGCTCAGAAAAAGAGGACTTATGGGAGACACAAGCCCAAGCCCCATGAGATCCCATCTTGCTTTGCCCATGTACTTCCAGCTCATACCTCCCCTTCTCTTTAGGGACTGCATCAGGGAGATCAAAGTCTGGCTCCAGCAAGCGATGTTTTACATCCAGTGTTTTCTTCCCACCGTCCTAATGGTTTTCAACACTAAGACCTCTTTTTTTCAGGAGATTCTGAGATGTTTCAGACACAAATCTCCTGTGTGATGATGTCCCTGGCAATGCCGCTGTGGCCACTCAAGAAAAAGCCCTCCCATCTCTGTGAAGTTGGGGAACAAGCAGAGGCTTTGTCCTCCTGTCAGTGGGTGGAGAAGTGGCTCCTGAGAGCTCTTTCAGGATCCCTCTCTTACTCGGATCCCAAAGGGAAGAGCAGTCCAGAGAGGAGAGGTGTCTGCATGAAATAAAATTCACATTAAAAATGAATGAGAAAGAAAAGGTAAAGAACTAGATTTTCCAAATTCTCACACATCCACTGTCTGGTTTGTCTGTGAGCACTTTGGGTTTCTCCCATGTGGCACTACTGTGTTTAACAGCCAGAGGAAGAGAGAGGAAGGCCAGGAGGAGGTGGGAGGTGCTTGGGACACAAAGCAAGGCTGAAATCTGATCAGAGAAATGCTCAGTGGTGAAAGGCCCTGTGCTGTTCAGGCTACACCACAAAGCTCCATGAGAAACTACTGGAATGGAGGGGATGGCTGCTGATCCCATGGCAGGTGATGGGATGAGGCTGATGGCCACTAGTCCCATGAGCATCCTTCTGCTGCACACATAGTTCCAGACACATGCTGTTTCCTTTCTATGAGATTCCCATTACTATTGCAGAGAGATAATAGCTCTAATCCCCTTAGTTTATAAGGTGTAGAGGCTCATTGAATCCCCTGGTCCCCCCTCCCCTGAAAACACACATATCCTTAGTAAAGCAGGGAGAGAGGGCTCCTCCAGGCAGGCACATGGCAGAGGTTGCATGGCTGCCTTGTCCTCTCTCCACCACCATTAGGTGTTCAAGTTGATGCAGGCCTGGCTCAGATGATGTGAAATTTAACAGCTTGTGTAGTAATTAAGAAAAACCTCTCAATACAGCATCACTAATTAGACAAATCCTCCCTAAATTACCAGTAGTTCATGGCACCTTGTAAAATCCTCGTGTAATAGCCTTGGAAAACAATGACACTCAGTGCTGGCAGTAAGCCACACAGCTCGATGGCAGTTGCACTTTGGATGTTCATGAGCCTTTTTTAAAAAAAAAAAAAGAAAATTAAAAAAAAAATCTAAAATGTACGTTTCCCCCAGTGACTCTGCTCCGGGGTGTATTAAAAGCAGCACCTTGACTCAGCCTACCACATAAACATCCTGCTGCCCCCGGACAGCCTGATACTGTCTTCCTCCCAGGATGAGGAGCTGAATAAGAAGTGACAATCACAGCTCCTGCCCGCGGGAAAACAGGAAGTGCCAGAGTTGTACGACCACTCCAAACATTGTCTTACCTGCTTCACTCCTTGGGTGCAATGTGAACTTGCTTTTCTTTCCGTTCCCCATTGCATAACTACTTCTGGTCCAGGACTGGCCAGTCCTGGGATGCTGCTGCATGGGGCAGTGTCTGTGGCCTCTGGCTTCTCCCTGCCTGCCCAAAGCCAGTCTGGTGCTCTCTGGTGCAGAAGGAGAAATGTCCACCTTCCTAATCCACTGCTAACACTGGCAGCTCTGAATGCAAACACTGGAAGAGATGGAGAGGAGCTCAGGGTACTGGGCAGATTAGCTCACCCACAGCTGCCCACATCTGGCAGGAGCCAGACAGAAGAAAGTCCTAATTCTTCCCCACCAGAAAGCAGCTGAAAATGGGCACTATTGCCTAAATCTCTGAAATGACCAGAAGGGTGAAGGAGCTGATGTTTACAAACATGCTCCAGTTCATGCACCAAAGTGCTAAACCTTGTCCCAGGCAGCCCCTGAGACTAAGGAGGTCCTGTGGGTGGGCAATGGGGTGTTGCCCCAGTGTCAAAGCAAGCTGGGCAGCCAAGGTTTTCTGGAAGCACACAGAGATTAGCTCAGGGAATCAGGAGATGTGACGGAGAAGAGGCCACTTGCACCACCCCCATTTTATCCACAAATACACACTTCCACCCTCAATTCTTAGGTTTGATTTCAAGGAATACCACTCCACCAGGTGCAATGCATCCCCAGCCCGGCAGGCCTCTCAGGACCATCCTTCCCAAAGACAAGAGACTTTCCATATTAAGGAATGCTCTGGGAGAGGGGCAGCTTGTTCCTTTTCCAAGTGCTCCTGTGCCTCTGCCGAGACACAGGCCCAAATTTGCACACAAAACGTAGACGTCAATTGCGAGTTTCCAAACAAGAAGAGGGATAAGAAGGTTTCCTCTCTGCTCTTCCTTTACTCGCAGCGTAAAAACATCCCTCGCCAAATGAGGCAGTGTTTGCCATCAATTTGCAAAGTTCACATTCCCACAAGCACAGGCAGGCATGAGGAGGAACAAGGAACAAGGGGGAGGGGGGACCATCACACCAGTACCCACGGGTCATGGTCACACAAGACAATACTTCACAAAATTTGCAAGTGGGAGGAATGTGGGAAGGGTGAAGAGGAGGATGTTTATTAACATATAAGAATATCTCCAAAGGATTTGTGTCCTATGAGGAAAAAAAGGGACCCCAAGGCAATGCTGTTTGAGCTATTGATGGAGAAAAATCTGGAAGTCCTTATTGAGGCAATCCTACTGCTGGTGTAAAGAAAAAGAGAATAGCTTTTTCTCACTTTGGTGGCACTGAGGGTTTTTCTAAATAAGGTGAAGCTTCAAATGAATTCCCTAATTTAATTCCTTTGTATAATTGCATTAAACATTAGGATGTGAATTCATTTCCACACCTGGCTCAGCCTCTGTGCCCCAAAAGGCTGCTGCCTCCCTACAGCATAGTGCAGGAAGCCTTTCAGTTCAAGAATTGCAGTCTCAGTCTTGCTGACTGCTTCCAAGCAGTCAATAGAAGGCAAGGGAAAGCCCAGCACTGGGTTTAAATAAGTGTCTACAGACACTTGAGAAAACATTTAAGCAACAACAACAACAACAAAGAGAAAGAAATCTCTGGGGACAAAATAAAAAATTAAAAAATAAATCACTGCCTTTTAAATGCAGCAATCTCAGGCATATATGGGAGGTGGCTCCTCGTCCACAGGGCAATGCCAGCTGCTCAAGGCCCTTGCACTCCCTGGCCCATTAGTGCTGCTGTCAATTAGGAAGAAGGTGTAGACTATCACATGGGATTAATGCAGACCTCTGAGAGGTGTTTGGAGGCCCCACAGGGCATCACTGGTGCCTGGCACTGCCTGGTACCAAGAGGGAGTTCAACCTCCAGTTAATGAGTTTATCCAGTTATGCTGTGGAAAATCTGTGTTTGGGGCACAAGCCCCATGGCAGCCCATCAGCTGAAGCAGCTGTGGCAGAGCAGCTGCTCCCCAGCAGCTGCCCCTGGCAGCTCAGGGGTTTCCTCCTGTTTGGAGGTCACGAAGGCACAGCAGACACCGTGTCCTCCTCTGAACAGACCTATACTGGTGTAACTTGGTAAAAGATGTTTCTTTGCAATGCAAACCAAAGGGGGGTTTCCACTATTATTTCTGCCCCTCAGACAGGCAATGTCTTTCTGCTTTCACCTTATGACTGTAAAATAAAAATAAACGACATTTCTCCCTACCCATTGCAGCTGCACTTTGGCTCACTGTGGCTGCGGCTGGGACAGTCCCTGCTGAAATGTTGTATTTCAATGCAGGAAGGCGCGTGCTGCTGCCACCTGCTTAACCAAGAGAACTTGCAGAGCTCCTTCCGCCCTTTTATTTGTTAACCTCACTGCAGACCATTGAGAAAAAGGGCCTCCTTGCACTGGAGCTGGGTCCACTGGCAGCTGGACGGGCTCCTGTTGTTCAGGTTTGTGGCCAGGCCACAGATGCTGCTGCCCAAGAGCAGCTTTGGGAGCTGCTGAGGACCAGTTTGGTCACTCAGAGCGGGAAGGTGCACAGCACCTCTCAGTTGGACTCAGTAACTGTTGAACTTGATGATCTTAGAGTTCTTTTCCAATCTAAAATGTTTCTATGCTTTCCATGCCTACCAGCTCGAGCTGGGGAAAGAGCAGGGTGTGCTGCCTTGTACAGAGCCCTGCTCTGCAGCCGTTTCCTGATAATCATGCAACCCCTGTGGTCTGTGCTTTGCAGCACTACAGTAACACAAAATCCATTTATTTTCAGGTAATATTTATCCCTTTGTCAAGCACCCTCCTGCCCTAAGATCCATCAAGCTGGGAGGAGCAAGATTAGCACTGCAGCTCAAAGAAAAGGATGTGTCTTCTGCTGGGAGGGGAAGCAAAGTGTGGCCATTCACTCCTGCCCCCACACATCCCAATCTCTGGCTGTACCTGGCTTGTTCTGGATTTGGTGGGGAGCAGGTTGCAGGGACACATGCAGCAGGGTCTGGCCACAAGATCTGACCTCCCAGCACAGGGATCCAATGACCTGGAGGGAATATATCCTACTCACTGTAAAAACATGTCACTGCATCTGTGAGTTAAGTAGTAGCTGTTATCTGGTTTATAAGACATGGAGACGTCTGCAACTGTCAGCTGGGGCATCAAAGTCATCTCATTCCACGTGCCAGCTGTGGGATTGCCATGTGAGTGCCTGGCATGTGCTGGGCACGTGATTGCCATATGATCAGCGTGTGACTGGCACCTGACCAGCACATGATCAATGTATGATCTGCATGTGATGGGTGCATGATTGATGCGGGATGGGCACACAACTGGTGATGCTGAATGGGCTTGTGCCAGGAGTGTTCCAATACAACTTAAATTCTCTCTCTTTTTTTTTTTTTTATAGTTATATCTAAGTGTATTGATCTAGTTTGCTCATGGGAGTATTGTGCTAATTAATAACAAGGCTTTACTAAAGATATGCAACATATGAGGGACAAGGAGCAGTTCAACCATGAAAAGCATTTCACAGCCTTTTCCAGAGGTCCAGGAGCTTTCCCAAGGCTCGAAGGAGACCCAAGAGGCTTTTGGAGACACAAATGCGAAGCTGTGAAGTTCATTCTCCACCCATAGTGAGGAAGCTTTGAGAGAGAGAGCCCAACTCAATCACCGCCATCAGAGATGTGCAGGGGTTCCTCGGGCACAGAGCACCCTCTGGTGGGAAAGCCATGGTTGTCCAAACGAGAGCAAAGCCACCCGTGGCACAAGACTGGGCTCTGTCAAGTCCTCCTGGGAGGTGGGTTTCCATCGCACGGGGTTGCTTCACTGGCAGACCCCTCGTGCAACACAGCCCTTGTGCCCATGCCCGCTGAGCACAGTCTGGCTCAGTCCCCTGCCCTGGTCGGCGTGCCCAGTGTGCCAGTTTGCTCTCCTTGAGCTTTGAGGCGGTGATCCCATCTCCTTCGGTCCCTACAGTTCCCTGCAGCTGCAGGGTCTGGCGGCCAGACCGCATCCCTACCGTGCACCAGCCAATGGCCCCCAAGGGATGCTGCTGGCGGCGGGTGGCAACTCTCGCCACGAAAAGGCAATTTGTAAACAATCAGTTTTGAAGCCTTTGTGGCTGTGTTAAGTGAGGGGCTGGATTGGAGCAAGTCACACTCCCCTGGCTGCTGCAGTCCCCTTTGCCTCCTTCTCCATGGTTCTCACCCCCACCCCCGTCAGGCTGCAGCTCCTTGGAGAAGGGGGAGAGCAGCATGTCTGCCTGCCTGCGTGGGATCACACCCCCTTTCTGGTATAACAGGGCCTCCACGCTGCCTGGTGTTTACAGCTGCTCTCACAAAACAAGCAGCAGTCATAAATTTTAAGCAGCCCCCAGTAAAAAGGACACAGGCAGCAGTTCAGTACTTCAAATCCCTGGTTAGTCATGGACCTGCCACATGTTGCTGGATGTGCCCTGTCACATCACTTCCCATCATAGTTTCTACCATAAAAGTCCCCCCAGCACCACAGGGGCAGGACCCATGGCCCAACACTTGCTTGCTCAGCCCCAAGTCCCAGGACACGCTGCTCCCCATAGCAGCATTCCTCTGAGTAGTACCTCACTGAGTGCCAAAGCCAGCAGAGAACAAGGTGGATCAGGGGACCCGGGACATCTTGCCCCACCTGGCTCTGCAGAACCCTGCACAGCACTGGGGATGTAGGGCTCGTTTCTCACAGGGATCGCTGTCATCTGGCATAGCCAAGTGCTGAGGGTGGCACGAACATTGAACAAAAAGGCAGATTTTGCCTCAAAAGTTCATGTTGTAAACATAGGGCAGGAGGCACCTTTTGTGCCTCAGGCCATTTCCCTGCCCCAACCAAGCTGCTGCCAAACAGTACTTTAACCCAGCTCTGGGTGTGTTTAAATAAACACAGGAGGTTCCCCAACACCCTTCTTTCAGGTCCCCACCTGCTCACTAGCAGTGTTCAACACCCAGTGCTACCACAGCACCCCAGAAATGCGTTTCCTTCCCCGCCTTGTCGTCTCAGCTGCCCTGGGCATCGCTGCTTTCCTGAGCTGGAGGCTGCTTTGGACCCCGGCTAATGGCCAAGGAGGTAAGGTCTGGGCACCGTGTGGGTTCTGCATGCCTGGAAGCATTTCTGTGCCATAGGGGAAGTAACCTGGAGCTTCTTTTGGAGGTTCTTGGCAGGCAAATGCCTACAGGACAGAAAACACTGTTTGCACAGTGTTTGTGGAGAAAGCACTTACTGTGGAGCCCTGCAGCTTTATGTCCTTAATGGGGTCACTGATCTCAGGTGTGGTGGGGAAAACAGGTTGCTGAAGATTACCAAAACCTTTGCTGGGAAGGGCAAAATGCTTTTGGGAAGGCAGGAAGGAGCAGGAGAAGGGACTTTGGTGTCTATTGCATTTCATGTCGAAAAAATGCATCCCTCCCCTTCAGTCCCCATCATTTTCCAGGGCAAAGTCATTACTAGATTTTACAGACATTGTCATTCTGGGGCTGGACAACTCGAAGAGCAGCCCAGGTTAGCTGCGGCACCAGCCGCGTTTCTTCCTGTGTTCCTGGTGTGCTTTGCCTAATTTTAACTGTGCTCCTCTTCCCTGTACAACAGCCTCCCCAAATCAGTGGGAAATATTTAACTTCCCAAGGACCCAGGAGAAACCACCAAACTAAGTGTCTCCCCAGAGCTGCCAAATGCCTGCACTGAGCAGATGAGGCAGATGTGCTGCTGCTAAAAAGATAAAGTAACAAGGCAGGCATTAATCTTCCAGATTCTAACCCACTATGGCCTCTTCACATCAAAAATAAGAAGATAAAAGGAAAGAACAAAGCTGAAATCTGAGAAATTAAGCTGACTCCCATAAAATCTTTGTATTTGCCTTTGCCTTTTATGTTTGCATTGTTGTTGTCTCACTTCTATTTGCCTTTTGCTTTTTATTTGCTTTTGCCTTTTTATCTACAAGAGAAAAATTTACATATGGAAGTGATGCAAGACGTTACGTCATTTGGATCCCTAAATCACCCCAAGCCATTAAGAATCATTCCTTGCTTTGAAATATATTTGGTAGCTGATGTTAACATATTAACAGGCACAAAAGAGTTTGCAGGACATCATGTATTTGTCAGTCTCAGAATATTTCTGAGTCTTTGGTAAACTTACCTCAGTTATGATCATTTGAAAGCAAGGACATAGAGCAAAAAATTATGATTTAGTGGAGAATGGGCCCTTGACACCAAGTTATGGTCAAGATTAGTCCTCAAACACGGTGATTTGGGAAAGTGGGGTCTGGGTGTCCATAATTTCACATGTTTGTGGAGACAGAAACCTACGTCCCAGTAGAGCCAAGCTCTTTGCCAGGTAGGGCTCATCTCCCCTCTCCTACCCATCTTCTTTACTTATGATACATCTTTTCCACAGTGGAATAACTGGAAAAAATAGTGCCACAGCATCCTGTGCTGGGAGGGTTGACTCAGGGCAGAGGTCCACTATGGGCTTTCCTCACCCCCATCTTCACATGGTGTTTCCCAGGTGACCTGGTCCCCGAGGCGGAGGAGGGCTTCACTTTGACACTGGACACCTTCCTTCACGTTCAGCAGCTCAGGAAGAAGAGACTGAGAGCTTTCTGCAGCCGATCACGCAAAGTCACCACGCTGCCCAGGAGCCAGCAGGAGAGAGCTTACCTGCTCTCGAGTCTGAGGGTAAGCACCAAGCTGGACTTCCTCTACTGCCAAGTGCCATCAATGGGAATTGAGGAATGGCAGCAGCTTTTGGAGAAGCTAGAGAAGAAAAACGTGACTCTCCCAGTGTTGCTTCCCTACCATCGGCGTCACACTAAGGAGACACAGCTGAGCAAGTTCAACCAGACAGAGATAGAGGCCATGTTAGGGTCTTACACCAAAGTGCTTTTTGTCAGGGACCCTTTCCACAGGCTGATTGCCACATTCCTGCAAGGCATGGGCAGCAGCCCATCCTTCAGCAGCTTTGTTCAGGATGTTTTAGCCAGTGGAACACACAACACCAGTGTGGCTTGGAAACCACTCGTCAGCCTCTGCCTGCCCTGTCTCATCCAGTACGACTACGTGGTGATGTTTGGCTTCCACAAGCAGGAGCTGGGCCACCTGCTACGGCGGGCTGGGCTATCTGTGGACAGCCTCCTCCCCAAGTTCACCGACACCCAAGTGCTATGGACCTACAGGTGGTTATCAGAGCAGATGTTCAGTGAGCTGTCTGCCCAACAGAAGAAGAAACTGTCCCGCTTCTACTGCCGGGACCTTTCTGCTTTCCCATTTTCTAGCAGTTTTCTGTCAGATCCCCTCAGCATTCCAGAGACCTGGTAGAAATAGCCCATCTGGAGGGTCTGTTTCAGAGAGCATTAATCCAAAAGGAAGCACTTCAAGATACTGACAGGCCTTTGCTTCAGAGCTGCCTGCAGCGTAGTTGTCCAAGTCACAGCTCCAAAAGGTACGTCAGAGAGCTGAGACAGACCACTGCCAGGGACGGGATATCAAGGCTCTTCACATGCTTCAATTGTATTTAAACAGAACAAGAGCAGGCACTGGGGAAACTTGTGGCACTAGGCTTGGAAAACTGCATGAACTGAACAGTGGAGCAGCTCTCAGCAAACCCAGCATCTTGGGTTAGAGTGGGTCAGACCTGCTGCAAACCACAGCAGCATCACACGTGCTCTCCCTGCACTGACATTTTGTATTCTGGGCTTCCTTTTGGGCCAAGAAGTTTGACAATGGCTTCTTTGTGATAAGTCTCCCCACGCAGATACAAGAAGTGTTCCCAAAGAAACACGTCATCTGGAGTCTCCTTCTCCCTACTCTGCTTAAGTAGGTGAGATAGGACACAGCGTGGTACACCCTCCTGGAGAACCACCGGTGTTGTTCCCAATCTTTTCATGCTCACGAAAGATCAGGCCTGGCCCATCATTTAGTCTTATCTGTTCTGTGTGAACTGTTCCTGTTTTACAATATCACATCTCCTATGTGTTTTGGCTCAAGAGGGCCTTGGGGATGGCACATGATGCTTGCTCCATTCACAAGTTTTGAGTTTGGCTCCCCTTGTTACAGGGCAGACTCAAATGGGCCAAGGCCAACACTGAGACAAGGATAGTTCAGTCTGGACCAGGTACCAGCCACACCATGCAGAAAAACCACCTTCCAAATTGTCTCAGCAGATGATGGGCCCTCTGGAGGTGGCTAGAAGCATCAGGATGCATCACTGTGCTGCTGTGGAAAACACAATGGGGCTACTGTAAGCTCCTGCTGGCAGAGAAGCACGAGGACTGACTCTGCTTTCGTTCAGACTTGGCTCCAAGAGTGGCCGGATGGAGGCCCAGGCTCTCCAGCTGGCTCATCTGTTTCGTCTGGCTGAGTAGCCTGGAGCAACCACCAGCCTTCTCCCAGCCTTGGTCACTGAGCTGATCTGACTCACAGCCTCCAGGAAGTTGTCCAGCTTTCGAAACATGGCAGACTTTTACCATAGCATACTGGTCTCCAGAATATTTAGCAGCTTTATTTTGCATTGTTGTCACATTCACAGAGAATTCCTCATACATTCATGTAATGAGGACACCAATTTGACAATGCTCATTAAAGAATGATAGTGAAAACTTTTGATTAGAACTGACCTAAAACAGTTACCAAAAACTTGCCCTCCCTCTCACATCTCTCACAATTAATAGCACTAAGACATCAGATCAGCAGGCCTCCTTTCATCCTCCCACAAAATCTCCAGCTACAACAATTACAAGTTAAGTGCCGCTACTCTGCGCAATACTTTACAGACTAGCAAGATGGCATAGTTCCTCTTCTGAGTACACAGTTCTGGGAAGGAGAGAAGCAGCAAATTTCCAATTATATGTAATTAAATTAGAGTCTTGCATCCATGCTGTATTTCACCAGAAAGTACTAGAAAAGGAACATTTTTCTCTTTGTAAGTAGCTTTCCCTTCAGCGACTATGAGCTGAAATCCCACGCAGTGAGATGTGTGTGAAGAGATGTGACACAGCACCTGGCAGAGGACAGGGCTGTGCGCTCACTGCAGGAGAGCTGCTCTCCGACAGCTTTGTAGAGCAGAGCACACCTTAATTTGGGGATCCTATAGCAGGACCTTCTCTTCCTGCCGGGCCTCTACAGCACATCCCAGTCCTTTCCTAAGTTCCAGAGGAAAACAATGTATGAAATGTTAAGACATTTAGAGGTGACATGAAAATCTCAGCTTCATGTTCCTTAGAGTCCCTGTCTCACCCACAGCACAGCCAGGTGCTACAATGATTTCTCTGTAAATTCCTATTAGCATCCAAGCTTCCCTTTTCCCTACACCCTCGAAACCAGTTTCTGTAATTACTTTGCAACCCTGATTTTATACCATTGCCCTCCCCAGGTGTTTGATATAAATTACATTCAACTCCGGTCCACCCCAAAAGGAAGGAGTTTCCTCCCTCCATCAGATTGTTGCTGGGCAAGGGTAACAAAAGGGCTCTGAGCTGGGGTGGGCTTGAGGGCAAGGACTGGTGCCTGGGAAAGAGTGGCTCACTGATGAAGCAGGAAAAACGGCTCTACAGTCCAAGATCTGCACTGAACAGCCTGCTCTGACCACTGCCTGTACGCAGAACTTGTCAAATACAATTGCAACTAACTCACAAAGCAAATTGCAAAAGAAATACATCTAATCTAAAAAAATTTTACCTGACCAGGCAGCCACTGTGACTATGTGAGACACCACAAAGCCTTTTTGAAAGGATGAAAAAGGTGCTTCCAGAACCACAGGAAACAAAGAGCACTTATCCTGCTAGTAACATGTCCCAGGGCCCCCAAAGGCAGCAGGCCTCCCGTGAACACTGGCAGCTTTCCCCTGAGGTGACTTGAAGCTTCTCGATATCACACTCTGCCTGTGTCTGCCCATGCTCTGCATTAACACATGTTACCTTCCCTTTGTATTTATCATCAGCCTGGTCTGAATGAGCATGTCCAGCGATCCCATGAGGTGGATGTCCCAGGAACAGTGCTGATACCAATCTACCTTACAGACTTCGTGTTTTGTATCCCTTCATGGACATCCAAGAACGTGGATACACAGGCTCCAATAGCCATTATTGAAGACAAATTATCGTATTTTCTTCTCTAAGAGGTTTTTTTCATATTGCCAAGTTTCAGGAGAAAACAAAAACATGTTCTTGCCCGGTACCTCAGAGTTTAAGAAACACCAATATTGTATTTCAATTAATAAAACAATTACATAGTAAGCACAACTAGCACAAAATACTTTCTGCAACTCACATGTACAAATTCCCTTCTTCTAAATGGTAGAACCATTGTATTTTAAGCTGAGAAATAAATCTACATATTTCCAAGCAATATACCCCGGAGTGCTTAAAAAAAATATTTCACACTGAGCATACTTCATCCAGTCCTAAGATAGAGGTCAATTTTAAGTAGTTTGCATGTAAGCAAAATTCTATAGAAGGCAATGGAGTTACACCCTCTTGCATCACATTTTTTTGATGGCCCTAGGAGTTCAAAAATAGAAAAAGGACATTTTCATAAAGCTGTGGGCCAGAGAACCATAACAGTTTGCAAATGATGAGCAATTACAAGTACATGGCTGACATCATCTAGGGATAACAAGATGCTACAGTGTTAAATCTGACAGTGACAAAACCTGTCAAGAGGGATGCCCAGCCCTAAATCCAACACAAAAAATATATTCAATCCAGACGACACCGGGTCATCACATAGTCAGCACATTTTTCAGACAAGCAGTCCCTGTAGCAAAAGGTACCCATTCTCTTACATTCAGCAAAGCTAAGAGTTCTCTTGAAAAGAAGGGAAGACCATAGCATGACAGCAAGGGATTGACCCTAGAGGGCAACCAGAGTCAGCTAATCCCTGGCTGTGTCCATCCTCCTTGTGCCCCTTGCTTAGGCTGGTACAAATTTCCTTGGGAACAATGATGAGCAACTTTCTCTGTTACTCCAAGGTAGCTGATCTCCTTTCCTATTTTAAATATGGGGAAAGATATGTAGGTGTGGGACAGGAAAAGGATGTGTCAAACAAAGTAGCATCTTGATGGAAGTTCTCTTGGTATATCTAGTTTTTATCTTTAATCAGACAAGACAAGGTAGCAGTTGAACTAAGATCTCATTAAAGCACTGGTGCAGACAAAACAACAGTCATTTAATTTGGGATAAATCAGTTATTGGTCACATTTTAGCATTTTCCTCTGAAGCACTTCTGTTACACAGGAAAGATGACCTCTGTTAGCTAACATTAAAAGTCCTCCTCATCTTCCTCTAGCATATATCTGGCTTTTTGTGCAGAGGGGACACAGTAGAGTCCAGCCCTCAGTGCCTCTTAGACCTTCCCCCATCTCAGTGAGAGGACTGTATGTCTAGGCTCAACACATTTAAGTCCTTCTTGGCATAGCATAACTAAGTGGTCCATCTTTCCCCACAGTAGGAAAAAAAAGAAACAACCACCCTGCCATTTCACACTGGCTGGTAATAAGCATCATTGCAGCAATTTTATATGAAACCTAAGATTTTTCAATTACACCTGGATAACATCAGCTTCCACTTCATTTGAGTTTACATTGGAGCTATAATCTGGCAGCAATTCCTTCTCCTAGAGAAAACAGTGATTGGACAATTAAATGTGAAAGCTCCATGAATCCCTGAGTGAGCCACATGAACACAGGTATTTTTTTCTCCATTATAGTCCTTCTGCCTTGTGCTTCCTCTGGTGTAAGCTCAGTTTCAGCAGAGTTTGCTTCCCAGACTTTCCTTTTACACACGCACAGACCATGGCTTAAAGGTCCCTGGCTCAGCAGAAGGGCACTGTAAAGAGAAAAGAGTAATTGGGTTGGTAACAAATGAGGATCCTGGCCAGGGTTTGGCATATTCCTTTTGAGGTGGATGACTTTGTGCTGGTGAAGATATGAGCTCCTGTCCCAGTCTTTCAAAACACGGAGATGTCTGTCTCATGGCACTTCTGTTAGAGGCTGTGCCTGGCTCTAGCTGAAGGCCTAATGGTCAGCTCCTGCAGAGACCTGTGACAACACTGTGACTGAGGAGCCTATGAAGAGATAGTGGCAGGGTCAACTTGTGAACTCCTTCAGATCAAGCTCACAGCCCCTAGGGAGAGTCCTGTGGCCATGACATTCAGGAGAAGGGTGTATTTTCAGTAACACTTTCCTCTCCCTCCCTCTCTGAAAGACACCCCTAGATCACAGAGTGGCCCTAACCATGTCACCAGAGAGAGATGATAGTCAGGAGCATCAGGACAATCAGTCAGTGATTTGTTTTACGAACAACACTTGGAGGATGGAGGGATGGACTGCAATTCCAATGACAGTGTGCAGCAGCCCTTCCTGCAGTTGGTGGCATGTTAAATGAAGGATAACAACCATGAAATAAAAACCATCTGCTTAAGCAGGGACACAGCCTCCTCATCCCGCCCTAATCCCAGCCTTGGGCCACTGTGACTACCACACACACCCCATGTGTGGTAGGCTGGCTAGGGAGCAGACTATGGAACCAGAGGCTGTTACCATTTTGGTGAAGATGTCCACACAAGCATTGCGGATCCTCTCCGGGGTGGCAGGGCTGTCCAACCTGAATGGCTCAGTCAGGCCAGAGTCCTTCCTCGCAGCGTAGATGGCATCTTTAATGGCATAAAACACCGAGGCAGATAGGAATAGAGGTGGTTCTCCCACAGCCTAGAAGATCACAAGCAAGAATGAGACTTGCTTTCCAGATGTGAACCTCAGTCTACCAGATGTGTTCAGTGAGGAAACATGAAGCTAAAACAGCCTCCAGTCTGCCAGGTGTGATCAGAGAGGAAAGACTGAGCTAAAACAAGCCCCAGTTCATATAAAGAAGAAACAGCAGGAAATCACAAGGTTTTTGACACAGCAAGGCTGTTATGAAGGAAAAAGGGACTAACTCATTCTCATAGTGTTCTGGATGGTGCTAAAATTGCAGCAAAGGGAATTCAGATAAGGCAGTGATAAACTGTCTGGGCAGAGAGTATGATACTCCACCACTGGAGGTCCTTGCAAGCCAGCAGGAATGCCTCCCTCAGGGATCACACAAGTATCATCTAGTACTGAGTTCCCTGCCAACCCTTTTTTTCTTAATTCTGTCATCGGCACTAATCACCCAAAACGTTCTTCTCATTGATGAGATGTCTTTGTGGAAGGGGAAATGGGGAAATGGCAGACTGAATGGAAGCAAGCCAGGCAAATACAGATAAGGATGCTGGGTGGCCCCTCTCTGGGTGGCTCTGTTAAGTAAAACAAATTCATTGGTGCTGCTTATCCAGCCCTGCTCTGTGTAGCCCTCACTGACTGCAGTGCAAACAGCTGAAGGACACATGGATTAATAATGGACCTTTAAGGGTGACATGAGCACTGTGAAACAGAGAAGAAAGCAAAACATGAAAACAGACACAAGACCTTGGTACATGAGATCTGGGGAAATGACGCTGCTGGAAACGTCCAGAGTGATGGCTCTGATGCCAGAGAAGGGCAACCAGGGAGTTGACATGCAGGGGGAGGCTGGCAGCCTCTAATACAGCAAAACTGGCTTAGCAAAGCCACTTCAATTCAGTGGCAGCAATGTGCAGGTTATTATAGTTCTTCCTAACCATAAAGGATAGTGAACATATTTCTGGTAAGAAACAGGAAAAGATCCTGACCTCAAAATAAAGACAGCATAACAAGACAAACTATTTAGACACATAGAATGATTACTTTATCACACCTCAGCTTCACAGAATTATAGAGCAGTAAGAGGCCTGCAGATCTCGCGGGCGTACCTTGGATGAGTAAACTGCTTTGCTATTTGGGCAGTCACGGAGAAGAGACACGTAGAATTCTGTTGGGATGTCTCCAAATGCTGGGATTTTGTACATCCCAGGCCCTCGAGTGTATAGGTTTCCTTCAGGAGAGTAGCGCAGCTCCTCCATGGTGAAGAGCCCAAGGCCTTGGACAAATGCTCCTTCTATCTACAAACACACCCAAACAAGGTTACATTTTTTTGTTGCTGTTGTTCTTCCCTGTTCAAGAACAAAAAGTGATGACATCCACTAGAGTTTTCTACCCTCCCCTTCTGACTAATACCCCTCTTTTCTTCTATAAACCCTTGTTCCTTTTGCCAAGTACAGCTTGGCACCTTTGCACAACTCCTGTGTTCCCACACAGAAGTGGCTGCATTACCCTGGCAGGTGAAGCAATTTCCAAATAGACACAAACAGATTTTCTGTAAATGCAGGACAGGAATTTTCTGACGAAGCAAGGAGAAAAAAAAAAAAATCAATGCTAAAATATTGATCCCTTCCCAGGTAGATTAACACTGAATGAGTTCTACTAACTGATAATTCAAAGGACAAGTAGACTAAAAGGACTAAAGATGAAATATTTGAAGACAAACTATTTTATGCTTTCTATTTCAGTATTAATGCTTTCCTAAGTACTGTATATTCTTAGGTCACCAGAACAGACACCTGTAAAAACACCCCCATATCCATTCAAGTACCAAAGACTTCTTTGCATATTTTTTCTACTATAAATTTTAGGAGAAAAAAATTAAAAATTAAAAAATGAAGGGGAACAACTATGAGAGGAAGACATGCTTGAACAACCCTGCATGAAGCAGCTCTGCTCTCTGTGCCCACTGAGATATCTAACAGTCAGACCAGTCTCGGGATTTGGCACAAACATTCATTAACCCATGTCCGCATATTGCATTCCTACACTCATGAAACATCCTTTCTCTCCTGTGCCCATAGACCCACTGCAGTAATTCATGGAAGGACACAGGAGTTTGAGACCTCTTTGACAGGCTCCACTTAGCCTGTCTTTTTAGTCCCAGATGCAAACTGACAGTCTGCAAAGACAGAAAGCCTCATTTCCTCTTGGACACTTCCAAAAAAATCTTTTTCAGAAAAAACGTTGCTTTCAAAGAAGTTTCATTTTAGTTATAGCAGAGCTCTGCGAGTCATGCTTTCCCATAAAACCTAAATCCTGCAGCAGTTTCCCTGAAGTCACACCATATCAATACCTAGAGTTAACAAGGGAGCTAAGATGGCTAGATAAGCCTGTGCAAATGTCTAATGATTTATCTCTTGGTCTATCAAACAATGCTGTGTTTATTGTCTTTATTTGCTGAGAGATACTGTGATTATTACGCTATAAAATATTGAAGTAAGCTTGTCCCTCACCAAGGAATTTGCAAGCTAAGTGACTGGCCCAACTTCCTGTTGAGAACTCTACACAGCAGTAGCCAGAGAACACAATCTACCACCCTAAATCTTTCTTCACAGAAGAATTTTCACTGAATTAAATGGGACTTGATGTTGACAGATAGGAGTATAAAAATCAGGTATAGGATTTAGTCTCACATGCCACACTGTAAAAACTGATTCAACTATGGTTGAATAAGATGGGATGAGGTTATTCAACAATATTAGTATTATGATTCATTTCTAAGGCAGGGCAGATGCTGAAAAACATCAGTGTGGTGGCAACTGGACAATATCCTGTAGCATTAATATTCAAGGCAAAAAACCCCCAAACCTCTAACAGAATATTTCCCTGCATAATTCTGTACCAATTTTAAAAGGCTGTGTTTGCAAAGGCACAACCTGGAGAGGGATAATAAATAGAGAAGCCTGAGAGTAGTGTGATTGCTTTAATGTGATGGAAACAGCAACACTATTTCACTTACCTGTCCTATATCTATGGCTGGGTTCAGACTGGTACCAACATCCATAACAATGTCTGTGCGAATGTTCTAAAGAACAGAAATAAAGGATAAATCAGCACAGTTCATTGAAACTGGTACACTATGGTCTTGTGTGAGGAATAATGTACCCAAACACTATCCCAGAGTATTCACACTCAGAGAGTATTCATAAATCTATCTCAGCTGAACTCTTCATACTGAGTTCAGTCCAAAAGTAAATCAAAGGAATTCACTACACTTTTCCCCAGAGATCCAATGAACCCAATTTATATTAGTTCCAAGCTGCAAGTATCACTGGTCTGTACCTGAGTATAACCAACTAGGTCAGATTTTGACGATTTTTTTTCTTTCTTTCTTTCTTTCTAAAAGTCTTCATTGCTATTTTTAATGATTAACTCATTCCAGTATGCTTCTGTTCATTTGTACTAACACAGTGCTGCTATCTCTTACTTAAGCAAATCCAATAACTTTTGCAATCATTCATTAAGCCTTCTAAAATCCCCACAGGGTAGATAATTATTGTTTTATTACACTTTACAGATTGTTGCACTGGGGAACAGAGGAGTTAAGAAATTTACTGAAGGTCACAGCAGACCAATGGCAGAGCCAGGAACGGGCTCACACCCAGTATTTGCTCTAGCTGCACGTGATGGTTTCCTTCACCAAAACAGAGCTATTTCACTGCTGACCCCCTCACCTTGTGGTCACCTGTCAGGCAATCTATCTCAACCTCAGAGCAAGCAACGCCATAACTGAAGTAGGAGAATGGTTTCCCTTCATTCTTTTCAAAGTCGTAGCCAACGTCAGGAATTCTTGATACAAAGGGAAATAAAACTGCATTTCATTCCACGAATAAAACAAATATAACCACATTGCAACTTATCAAAATCCTTATTCACTTTTATTTCACTCCTTCCATCAAACCCATGCAGAAATGAAAAGTGTAAACAACTATAAATAGAAACCTGCTAAAGCTGCTTTGTATTCCAAAACCTGATCAAAACTATCCAACTATTTTAGCCATCTTTATTTTCCCATGAATCTTGGGCTTTTGATGACTATTATAAACCCATTCTCACCAATGCTGTAGCAAACCCTTTGCTTTTAGCGTACAGTTGAACATTTCTTGGAGGCCATTAAGTTTCAGAGCATAAACAAGCTGAACCAGAGACTGGATTAGAGTAAGTAATTATTTTAAGCACAGTTCATGGTAAACTTATACTTTATCTGAAAACTGGTTTATTAAAATACTGACAAGTCACTTGATTAAGAGAAAAAATACATTTCAGAGATGCAACAGGAATGAGCTCATAGTGTATTTTAGTCCTAAATATGTTCTTCTCAAAACTATGTTTAGTTATTTTTGTCAGCCCCTCTGCCTTAAAGGTGATGGATGTCTGTTTTCCTCCAGCAGTAAAGCTGACTAGGAGAAGTCCCTCATTTCAGAACTACACAGGAACCAACAAGAGCTTGAAGTGGGAGAACAAAATTGGAAACACTGGTATCTGCTCATTCCACAAAAATCAGGATACCACTCCAGCCAGCTGTCCTCAAGGACAACCCTTCCCCCTTCTTATCCTGTATGACAGTTCTAGTGCCACACTAAGTCACAAGGCAGACACAGAGCAGAGCTCCAGGCAAAGCTCTGCTTTCTCCCCAGCCAGGAGAGTGTAAACGTCAGCTTAACATTTCTAGGTAGGAGAGGGAATGCAACCCTAAGTTAGAGCAGCAACAGGGGATGGGGGCTGTAAATCCTCCCAGAATTGCCCTGGATGAATCCATGCAATCAGATAAGAGCTGTGACTCTGCAGTGTGAATTTTCACTCACCTGTAAAACCCTGTGGCCGACAGGCTAATACAGCTCTGGTAGGCGGCTATAATCTGGCAAAGTGAACAAAACAGTAATTGTACAACCAGTCCCTGCAAAATAGCTGCCCAAAAACATTTCCGGGGGACCTCAAGTAGAAGGTGTCCAGTGACAGGTAACTGTCACGCTACTCAACACCAGCACTGCCAAGGAAAACATCATGATTGCAGCTGCTTCCTCAAACAGCCCCATCAGCAGCTACCAAGGGCAGAACTTGACCACTTATAGAGGTTAAGACTTGCTTTTGTTTGTTCAGCTCTCAGCTACAGGTTAGACCTCTAGCCTCAGAGACAAAAGGTTAAATTGACAGGTCACCTTGACTTCAGTGAGGCTAAAGGAAATTCCATCCTGACTTCCAAATCCCAAAGTCAAAACTCCTCCGACGAAGAGCAGAGCTTGGATCTGAAAACAGCCTGGGAGCATTACAGCCCACCAATCTCTTCTCATTGAGGGTACAGAGATATTGCAGCCAAGGAGCACTGCAGTGGGTGAATGGCAGCTCAACAGTCATCTTTCTGACAGAATCCCTTCATTAAAAATCAGGTTTCCTTCTGTACAAGACTATAGCCTGACTAGAAAGATATATATATAACCACTGAAAACTTTTATTTGATGAAGTCCATCAGAAGCAGGTCCCAGAATTTGGAGAACTCTCAGTGTTAAAGTCATAGCTGATGGGGATGACCTCTTGCAAGGTTTGGTTACTTGGAAACCCCTGCCAGGTTTCTGGTTAGTTGTCTTTGTTCAGGTCTATGCTAGCAAGATGCAGAAGGCCTGAAGGATACACCGGCACACATGGTTTGCCAATTAACAACAGCTTACCCAGTCTTCCCAGGATCCTTTGGGATTAGACTGTTTGATCGGTTCCAGTCTTTTTAAGATAGTTTGACACGCATTCTAGAGGCAAAGAGAGAGAGAAGTATATTAATATTTGAAAAGCCAACTTATAGTATTAAGAGCCCTATAGGAGTTTCAAAGAACCTTCTATTTAAATCAATATTGCCCTTACCACTTCAGCATATCATAAAAAGGAACAAAGTTCACTAACAGATGTCTTGCTCTACAGGAATAAATGTTGACTGAAAAGGATTTTAAAGGAGATCGGCTGTGCTGATGGCAGAAAAGAATACAAAATCCAGCCCAGAACTTCCCAGTCCATGACAAAAAATATCATAACTTTCTCTGTACCAAGTCACAGTAGGACATCTTAGCATATCTTACAAGAGAATCCTGTAACCCAAAAAAAATTCCTGCCAAAATTCAACCTACTCAGATAAGCTGCGCAGAGAATAAAAACAGCCCGATGATTTTGCTTTGCAGGTTACATTTCCCCTTTTCTTTTAAAATGAGAATGGCCAGTACTAAATTCCTCTTTATAATGGTAAAGTCACATATCATGCAAATAGATGCATTGGTAACTCCACCATGGCAGTCAGGACCACACCATTGCTACAGCAGAATGTTTGCTATGAGCATATCAACACCTAAAGGTCTTTGGTTCTGGAGCACCGGGCACAAACCAGCTGCTATTAATACATGCAGCAAAATATATTTGCTATAGGCTGGTTAATATATATATATAACTACCTACCTATATATAAATATAGGTAATTATAGGTAAGGCTGCATGAATTACTAAGAAGTTGACTAAATAGATGCTCTGTTCCATTCATTTTGAGTAATCCCAAACACTCTATTTTTAGAACTACCAAAGGACTGAAGGACAGTTTTGAACAACTTAAAAAACAATATAGTCATTCATAACCTAATATCATGTGCAGTTATAGCAGGTAAAAAAGTTATGGGGCATCCTTAGGCCAGAATTGCCTTTGGATGGTCATTTTTCTTAAGCAACAGATAAATACACAACAACTTTTCATGCTCTGGAGCTCTAGTTTGTAACCTGGCTACTTTAAATAACTCAGCTTCCATACATGGACGGCCATTCCATTGATGTCCGTACTGACGGACGCAGCTGTCGGGGAGGTGTTTGGGACAGTGTTTGTGCTGGTCTCACTGATGTAAATTTTGGAGGTGGGGATTCCCAGGGACCTGCTGGCAACCTGCAGAACAAAGGTAAACACTTGGTAAGCAGCGCATTACCATTGATTGCTTACACTGCCAGGACCCACACTGCAACCTCTCTCCCATCATAAATTTCATTTTTCCTGAAAACTCAGTTGGTTCAGTGACTGAGTGCTAGTCATTATTAACATTGTTAAGTTTGCATTTCACAGACTGAATGTGTGTGAGCACACACACTTTTGCCAGAGTGGCAGACATTCACTCCTGTGAGACTAAGTTCTTTTCTCAACAATTATAAGAATCAGAGGATCAAGAGCCCTTTAGATTTCCCTCTCATTTCCCTGCCAAAGCAGTGTTGCTCCCTCAGGCCTTTTTAACTAGCATATGCAGATAAATATGTTTGTAATACGACTAGTTTTTGTATAAAATATATGTAAACTGTACTTTTATGGGGTGAAAGGAAAATGCCAGAGAAGCTAGACTGTAAGTATAACCTGCATTATCTACATAATAAGAGTTAAGATGGTGAAGAATCTAATTCTCATACTCAATTGCAATAATAGTGTGGAAATCTAGCACTGCTGCTGAAACAATGAAGAGGAATTAGTCATGATTTGTTACCCTATGCATGCACACAGAGGAAGTGTCAAGATGCCTGAAGCAATAGGGTGTAGTGAGAGTGTAATTTTCCTGGAAAGATGTCTCATTTGGTTAAGTCCAAACTCATCATTACCTGAATCATTTTGGTGTGAAGTCCTTGACCCATCTCAGTCCCCCCATGTGTAAGTAACACAGAGCCATCTGTATACACATGGACCAGAGCTCCAGCCTATAAAAGGAAATATTAATCATCATAAATTAACTAGTGAAGTACTTAGCAGACTACAGAGAGAATTCGTTTGGAACTAGACTAAGGTTGTTCTTTGGTGTAGACGAAGCCACTAGTCTACCCTTGAGGTGAGTTTGGTTTAGTCTCACAAACTCTCCAGAAGTTCCAATGACAGACATAACAAACCTCAGTCAATATTCTCAGCTCAGAAAGCAGATGAAATAACCCAAACCTGCCCCTGTGAAACAGAGATGCATCCTTCTCCTGAACTTGCTAACACCACTGACAGTCCATTATTGGCGGAGGGGGACAGACAGAATTGCATACGAATCAATATGATTAGCAAAAATGTCCACTTTATTCGAGGAAAGGCAGCTTATATGCTGCTTGTGACACACAGGCATGTGATTCTTCCCCAGGTTACATTGGATACATAAGGGAAACATACTGTGGTGTACAGCACTAATTGGATAACTGCAGGTGTCCATAAAACTTGTTTTCTTGCCAAAACAACTCCTTCTTCACCCTGGCACAAGGCCTGCAGCCATCTTAATGGCGCAGTATTTTTACTGTTTGCACCCAGCCATGCCAAGGCAAAGGTCTCAGAAATGCAATAGAAATTGTTCACACAATTTCTGCCCTGCAACAGTCCAGCAAATCAGGTCAAACACAGGAGAGGTGTTTCAACTACTGAGGAAGAGGGAAGGCAGGGAAATTACCAGGGTACCATGCAAACATAGCTACATTGGGGTGTCTTTTGGACAGCATAAACTGGTAACTGTTGTGTTGCACATTTTGGCTCAAAAAATGTGTGCTCTTTCTTAACTAATTCACTACTTTTCCAAGAAGCTCCATTTCAGTACAAACGGAGGAGGGCCTGGGAGAGGCAGCGTAAATCCGTCTTCTCTAGTGAGAAGATGAATGACACTTACAGACCTGGTTCAGAAACGGGACAGTGAAACTGATGCCAAATTTAGTAGGAATGATGCACATCCCTCTCTTCTTCCAGCGATTCTGCCTGAAAGGAAAGAACATTGTTTGTGTACTCATGAAGTTTTTATCACCACTCAATACTGTACTTCCCTCCAACAGCTTAGTCATCAAAGTAGAATGTACTTGAATGTAATATGGACTGAGTCAATCAGGAATTTGTATTAAAGAATGGCTTTCTTTATGGGACACAGCAAGAAGAAATTCAAACTGAAGATACTTCCCCCATACATTATAGAAGCAGTTGTCTGGGCTATTAACTATTCAGTTGTATATACAAGCCAACTAAAAAAGACTATAGGTCAGGTCAAGCCTAAACAAACTGCCTTGATATACATGTGAAAATCCTAGCTGGACTTAATGGAGCCCCTCTCCTTTGCTACATTTCGCTTACAAAATCATGTCATGACAGGTCTGATTCCTGCCTTATTTATGCCATCAGTTCACTGATAAATGTTTCCTTCGACAGTGAGCAAGCATGAAGGAATTTCAAAAAGAGAAACTTTAAGAAGTCACTCAGCAAATATAAGGTCTGACTTCACATCACTCAAATTGCTAAGAGAACTTCAGAAATTAGTAGGCAACAGATGCACGCAACAAGAAGACAGGTCCAGAACACTTACTTATTGAATTCTTCGATTAGTTTCTTCCTGGTATGATAGCTAGAGCTTGACAAACATTCATCCCAGCATCTTCGTAGAGTAAATCCCTCCAGCTTCTGGTTAAAATGAGTTACGTCTCCTTCGTTATAGAGGTTGAGCTTCCGCACCTTCCCAAAGAACATATAAAGGACATGTCAAGTTTAATGCTTCAGACAAGGTCTTTTTAATGGAGGAGATCAAAGGTATGTTGGTTCCTAGTTTTACTTCTCCAATTATTCTACAGAACAGAATTAACAGGCGTATATCTGTTTATGAGAAAACGGAAACTAACACATTAAGGCTGGGAAATTTCTGAGAGATCGGGATTTAAGCACATTGTTAGTAAGATTAGGGTACCTACTGCCTTTGGACTTTTTTTGTAATATCTACCCTTAAAGCAGATGTTACACAATTGAGGCTACCATGGAATTTAACTAAGCAGGAGATAATTCATTCTATAATGGGTCTGCCATACAAAATAGTTTGAAATCCTGCTAGGAGCTTAGCAAAAATGAAGCAAAAGTTCATATGCTTAAGAATATTATGTGGCTGTGTCCAGTTCTCAGAGCTTGTTCAAAGGCAGCACCACCCTGAAACATGTGAATGGATCTATACCTCCTCAGGTGGCAGGTTACACTTCCGAGCAAGGTCACTCATCCAGCACTCAGCAATCATCATTCCTTGGGGCCCTCCAAAGCCACGGAAGGCTGTGTTGGAAGGCAAGTTGGTCTTGCAAATAGTGCCCACGCTGCTGACATTGGGGATGTTGTAGGAGTTATCCAAATGTAACAGGGCTCTGTCCATAACCTGGTGAAGAAAAGGAATGGAGGTGACACATTTTACACTAATCAGACTTCTCACTAGCTGCCAAAACCAGACTGGAAAGCTCTGAAGCCAATTTATAACAACCAGCACTTTCTCTTGCACCCTGTAGTTCTGCTGTCTACACAGCTGGAAGAGCACTGAAGTGCAGCAAGTACTGACTCCCATGTGCAGTGGAGTGTCAAGTGGCATCCTCCTGAAGGATGGGACAATATGCACAGCTCTCTGTTGACACCTATGACTCTGGGACAGATTGAGCTTCAAAGTCATTTTTGGCCCTGGGCTCATGGTGAGTCAAACTGCTACTAAATGCCATTATCCATCTGGAAGAAACAGAATTTTCTTTTAATTATACTGAGTAATCTGTTGTTGGAAAAGAAGTCTTGCTGATATCAACTGACTCATCAGCTGGGCTATGGCAGTAAGGGCAGCCATTTAAAATAAAGATTTTCAATAGCTACATCTGAACAGCAAGATTTTGAGAGCTTTGTCCGCTATTTGTCCACATTGGGAAAGGGTAGAGCTTCTTTCTGCCTTGTGTTCCCAGATTTCCCTTCCAGCAGCAGCACAGAGAGGAGTTTATACACATTTCAACCTTATTTCAACATGGAGCACTTTCCAGTTCCCTGATTCAGACACAGTCAAATAGGCAATTCACATAGATGTACTCTCAACCAAGCCCTCAGCTTACGCAAAGACTGTCATTCTGCTCTGCACAGCAACAGCCACAACGAATGTAGCTCTGGTAGAGAGCTGTTGCAGTTCTGTCCTATTGAAATATATTCATTTTTGTGGAAATTTCCAAAGGCTCAGTGGGCTGGAGAAAGTGAGCTAGAATAAACATGACTGACACTAGGCTATTGACTTGATCATGTACAACATGACAGAAAAGGAGAATTTTTTGCTCATCAGCACAAAACTTCTTGAAGACAAACTCAGAACTCAGGCCCATTTTTGTCCATAGTTCTTGTGAACCCAATGTTAACTTTAGCCAGTCATTAATAAGCTTGTTGATTTAGGCACTGTGCCCTGATTAACCCATTGACTGGGATGTTTCTTATTCCAAGGAATTATCTTTCCCCAGAGCTGGGGAACTGTCAGTCATCTTGCATTATGCAACAAGTTTTCCATCACAGCCCTCTGTAATGCAAACCAAACATTTCTTGACTCTTTTGCTCAATCCAAGTTATTCAGCATCAATAAGAATTATGTGGCACATGCCAAGGCAGGTCAGTTGGCT
The DNA here is from genome assembly GCF_009829145.1 of Chiroxiphia lanceolata. NCBI lineage: Eukaryota > Metazoa > Chordata > Aves > Passeriformes > Pipridae > Chiroxiphia > Chiroxiphia lanceolata. Next base: position 16,709,394 of record NC_045639.1, read on the forward strand.
GAGAGAGCCATTGTAGAAGCTCCAAACCCCCTTCAAAGTCTGTTTTCAGTCATAGCATGTGCAAGTAGTGCTGTAGACAACAACTCTCTGAAGTCAGAGCAAAAGGCTGCACAAAGAAATGCCTTCTGCCTAGTTAACCATCAGAAAATTTTACTTACACCGTGAGAGAGGTCTACAGAGTTGCCCCCATTGCTGTAGTATGACACCTCCAGACTCTTGACTTTCCCATTCTTCATGAAACCAACCTGTCAAGAGAGTCTCCTAAGTAATCAGTTTTCTACAAAATGTTCCATTTCCTACTTCCCTCCAAAAACTAAATGGACCTCATACAGCCAAAAGGCTGACTGTCCCTGATGAAGCACAGGACAAGCACAGGCAGTAACTGAGGAAATTCCCCAGCAAAGGGTCCACGCACGTATCTTAATCTTGTTCCAGAGAACTCTTCTAAATTAAGTGCTGGCCTCTTGTCACAGCCACAACTGCCTTAACAGGTTTTTGCTTTGAAAAGCAGCAGCAGTTGGATGGGGATTGAAGATGAAAGGAAGTTAACAGAGCAAATCACTACATGATACTGTAAAGGAATGGGGGAGCATCTATGAGCAATGCGACTTTGTCAACAGGGGCAAAGTCTTGTTTGCAAGGAAGAGAAAATTATTTATGCCAAGGTCACAAGAAGGGAACTATCCAGGTCAAAATAACTTCTGCAGGACTTTGACAGGAAAATTACTGTAACACACCTGACCTGATCCACTTGCAGCAGGGAAGATCAGCAGTGAAAGAACCACAGCAGCTACATTTTTCACGATATCTTACTAGTCTCTGATGTTTCAGGGGACAACACTGAGAAAACATGCATTCTTTTCACATATTTGCACACCTTGTACCTCCCCAGGAAGGGATGTCTCCCACCACTTATCAGCATGTCCTCATCTCGATCCAGCATGCACCTCACTGCGCGGCCAGTTCTGTTAAAGGAGACATTTATTAGGCAAAGCCTGAAATGCACAGTACAGTTCCTACAGAACAAGACTCTCCTCTTTGTCTATCCAGCATGGCAATGGAGAGTTAAGAGTAAACTGCTTGGTTTATATATCTTCCTCTTAAGAAAATGGCAAAATTGAGTATAAAACCCCCTAAAATTAAGACCTCAGAAGTTGGAGTCTGCTCGTGAAAACTCTCGCAAAGATTCTTGTATCAAAAAGAAGGATAATTTCTTACAGAGGCAGATGCTAATAACTGAGCAGTCACTGTTTTCCAGACTATTTCTCAAGACGCTCTTTTGGCTTTGAAAAAGAGGATGCCATAGGAATAATATAATAATGCGAAGTAAAGTACTAACTACCCTTCAATGTGACCTTATTTTATGTTTGCTTATTTGTTATTCAAGGAGGAAAACAATAAGGAAAGTGGGAATTGCTCTTTATTGTCTAACAATTTTGCCTTTCCAGTGCCTCTCTTCAGGTTGTAAAAACACCTAGAGAATGTCATAGATGTTATTTTGCAACCTCCAGGATATCAAACAGTGATTTGGCTGGCAGAGATAAAGGAAATAAAAGAATGCAAAGGTATTACTGATTAATTAGAGAAAGCAGGTGGTTAGCTCAGAACAGAAGTAAAGAACTTCAGTTTGGCTATTCTCTTCCAAAGGTATTTTGTCAAAATTGCTGCTGTGTTGCAAGATCCCTCTAGCATTGCCAGCAAGGCTCATGGTCATCTCCAAGGGCAGTACTGGGAAGGACAGCACTACAGGCAGCACAAATGTCATCTTAGAGGCCCTCTTCACTCACAACCATAGAAACTTGCACAGTTAAAGATGAGATAAGACCAAAACTCCAGAAACCAGAAGCATATTTCCAATCTATGCTTCACAAATTGTTACAGTCTATGTTCGTTCCCTGAGCTTTAGGGCTTTGAAAAGTGTGGGTTCCAAGGCCTGCCACTTTTCCTAGAGAAAAATCCAAAGAGGGAGTTTGCAGAAGACCAGAGACACAGTGGTGAAAGGGTGGTGCAGTAGAGTTTTGAACAAGGAAGAGATTCTCATACCACTATCATACGAAGCAATAAGCATGGCTATTGCTGGATTTTGAAATTTGTTTGTGATGAAGTGGAAGGGAGAGGCAGACACTTTGAGATACAAGTGTTTTCAGAGATCACCAAAGGAATAGCAGAGTAAGGGGGGTTTTCCCCTTTCCTATTAAAAGCTGACATTCCCACTTGAGTTTATCCCACCTGAGTAGGTTCAATCCCTCCTACCAGCTAAGAGCCCATTAGACACCACCTTTGGGAAATACCAATCTTCCTATAAGCTGTACAAGACATGAAGAGTCTTGAAGGTGCTTCAGTGTAAATGGTGCTCCAGAAAGAGGCAGGCTGGGACAGTCTGAAAGAAGAAAGCCCTCTCCCCCACACCCAAACTTACTTGAAGGCTGCAACAGCCACTACGGTTGTCAAGATAGTACTCCTAGTCTCTTTTCCTCCAAATCCTCCTCCCATTCTTTTCACTCGAACCACAACACGATTCGAAGGGACTCCCAGTGCATTAGCAGTAAACTCCTGAAGGAAAACAGAACAGCAGAACATGAAGGGAGCTGAGCTGGTGTTAAGAACTAGATACCAACACTTTGCCTTTCTGAAACCATTTCGACAGTGCAAATATTCTGTCTCATTCCAGGTCCTATGGTCCGCTAATTGGATTTGATGCAATTGGAACCAATAAGACCAGCATTTCATCTCTGAGGTGGGAAGGCACAGCGCTGCAGCAGGAAGCAGTCAGGAAGAGACTGGCATGATATGAGGCTATCAAGACATAGATCTCATTTAGCACTGGGTTTGACATCTGTACCACTCTGTCCTTTCTCTCACTCTATTATGAGACCTTTGGACATGTCACAGCACTGGTGCCCTATCCCACAGAAAGGGAGAGTTGGTGTATAGAGTCAGTGTTTACACCACCTCTCTTTCTCACATGTCATTCAACCATCATGCCTACTGACCAGCTGGCTCTCTCTGCAGAAAGGGTTAAGCATGTAATCCCCCTTGCAAAAGATGTGTTGCCAACAGAAACTTCTCTGTCACCTGGAAGCAGATTCAGGACACCAGTAGGATGCATATGGACTTTAGATCCCATACCCAACTCTGAGCCTATGTGGTGATTTTTTTATTGAACAAGATAGGAGCTACTAAAAGCCAACCATTTATCTAGTCTGAAACTGAGAAAGAAGTGACTTTTAGGTAGCAGGTTAATGAGACAGTACCTGTGTCTTCATTGGATTTTGAGTTGACACAAAGAGTTCCATCTCACCATCTTCTCCCTTTGGCACAGCCAGAGTACAGTGAGTTTCCAGATAGAAATGCTCCTGGCCACCAAGGTACATCTCTCCTAGAAAATTCAAAGAAATGCCACAGATAGGGCATCCCTGGTGTTACAGGGTGTCTCCCATCATGTGCTGCCTGCAATCTACTGCCTTTTTGACATGTGCTAAATGACAATCTGTTCCACTGCCCACAACTGGATACCAGTAGCTCTAAAATTGACAATTCTGGTTTGACATTTAAAAAGCAAAATGGAAAACAAAACAAAGCAACCCACAAACAAATGAAAAAAACCCCAACCACAGACACATCAAATTGCTAGAAATCTTCATTCTAAAACACAAGTGGGTGGCATTTCAAGACTGCCCTGATAACATCACTGAGATTAAGGATAAAAATAAATCAAGTATAGTCTAGCTGAGCAGATAGAATACAAGGTTACAGACTTTGAAACAGAGGAACCAAAATAGAAACCCAAAATGCCTTAAAATGATCTCACTGGGAATCAATATTGCTGCATGGGGCTCTTTCCCAGGACATACTACCTGGCAGTGCTGAGGGTGCAATGTCCAGTTATGCTACACACCATTAAATGTCAGAATCGACCTCCTTTCTCAGTCATGGCCATGGTATATTCAGCTGACATGAAAATTAATATTCACAGCAGTTCTCACAATCCTGTTTCTATTTTCTTCTTGTTCAAAACTCAGAAGAAACAAAATAGCTGCCTTTATTAGGTGAGAAATGCACATTTGTCGAGACAACACCTACTCTGGTATGTAGCAGGGGCCTTTCTCTTGTCTTCTTGAGGGCTCTGGCATTCACACAGTATTATAGCCTTTCAAATAAACTATTCTTTTAGCTCAGAACAATTTCTGGCTTTTCTGGCACAGTGTTTTTATTTTGTATAGAAAAGTGCACTATAAGAAACTGCTAACAACAGCTTATGACATCTTGGAAGTACCAGCACCTTTGAAGCTTGGCTGACTGCAGGAGGGGAGTCACAGCAAAAAACAGCAAAAGACAGACCTGAAAATGGGGTGTTTTACTTAAATAATTCCTCACTTTCCCAATGGAGGGTAAGGGGGGCATATTTCTCTGTGATCTTAGAAAATAATCCCTTCACACCAGGCTTTGTGCCTTTACCTGATTTAACTTCCCTTTCAGAGCTCTAAAAGGTATACAATACTCTCAATAACAACACCATCAGTAAGAACATAGCTTTCCAAAAGTGTGATGTTTGAGACTCTTCCTCTCAGAAGCTATTAGTTTTTGATATACACACATACAAGCAATGACATGGCTCCCACTGACTACTTCAGTTCACAGCTCTGTCACTCTCCCCTCTTAAATGATAGAGATTTTAAATCTTTTTCTCCTGATAATTTCTGTGTTTACCCATGTCTCTACAATGTCCTTGGTAGACTCCAACTAAGCAAAACCAAGCAGCACACTAAAAAAACCCTATCCTCAAAGACAGACCAACAATCAGTGGTGACAAAGTGCTACAGAGCAGTGCCATGTTCTTCATGATACCTACAGCCACAGGCAAGTCCCATTTTCCTAAAATACAGTTGTATACCAGATTAATTGGCTGTCTCTAAGATTTAGACAAGACTATGTCTGGACAGGAAAAAACTCCTATATGGAAACATTTCAGAAAAAAAAATCACTTTGTAGAATATTTGCTTAAGAAAAATGTGTCCTTACATTGGAAGAGAGTGTTTACAGGGGCACAGCTCAGAGCATCCAAGTCTATTTGAAACTGGATTAAATCTTGCATGAGCTATTTGTATGTAAGATTGAAACTTCATACAAAATTAATTTAGTCCCTCAAGTCTTACTTTCAGTGTTATATGTATAAAAAGGGGGGTGATGACTTCTTTTCACACAAACTATCCTATTTTAAAAGAAGTATTAATGCTTATTCTCACCTTCCAAAATGTGATCAGATTCTTCAAATCCTTTCTTCACATCTCCCTTATTAATCCTCTTTATAGGCTTAAAAAATGATTGTTTCTCAATAGCCTCCTAGGAAACAGAATGACACAATGACATTCTAGTGTCAGTGGAGTGAAATCAGACTTCCTCTGACTGAAGAAGAAATATCCAACATAAAAAGCACAAGAACTTATCAGACACTAATCATGGTAACAGTCAAGAGACTTGACTAAAAACAGTACAAAATAACTTTTGGCAACATGGCAGTTTCACAATGAATACCATAATTGGACAATCTTAGATTGCTCCTCGTGACCCATTTTACATTACGGACACAGGACATCAAGGTCTGTAGCCATAGGAGCTGTAATTTACAACTTATATTGACTATGTGAACCAAAAGCTGGGGGAAAGGAAAATAAAGAAAAAAAAGAAAAAAGAAAGAAAAAAAATGGCAGAAAGAGTAAACTGAGTCTCTCAGATAAGATGAGAATTTCTGCAGAAATAGTTCACTTCTGAGATAATGTACAATAATCTTTCTTGGAGATGTTTTACAAAGACATTTTACTTTTGCCAAAACTGAAGCTTTCCATAACAAAAAAAACCCCACAGAATGACTGAACAACAAAACCAAAAAAAATCAGCACATTTTTGGCTCCAGTCTTTTCTTCCCTGGTTGAATAAACAACTGGAAGCCTCAGAAAAGGAAAAGTTCTCACACATTGTTTGTGAATCCACAAATCATACGAACAACCCAAAATCTCTGTCCTCAGATGGTAGTACCAATGTCTGTCCAAGACAATGCACAGACTCCGTATTTGCATGAATACAATTCACATTACAAAACACATGGTACAAAGTACTGACTATTAAAAAAAATTAGTTAGAATCCCATGGTTCTAGTTCGTCCACAATAAGAATACCTTTTTTTTCTCAATTCTAGATATGAATGTTGTATAGATATTATAATTTATCTTTACTGTCTCATAAGGAAATCATGTCAACAAATCTTCTAGTTAAAAAAAACCCACATGAAATTATCACAAATTGTTGACATGAATTTCTTCAGTTTTGAGAAAAGCCATTTAAGGGCTGTGTCCATAAAGGCAATGGAAATGTTCGCAGTGGGGAATGAACTCCTGAAAATTAATTTCATGAGCTTAGAAACTAGACAAGTGATCTGCAGAAAACTCACAGAAACAGTGCAGTGACAGGACTGGAAAAGACATTTTCACATCCTATTATTGACTGCTATAAATGAAGGAGTGAAGAATGAATGGATATCAATGAAGCCAGCAGGGTTGGAGAGCATTAAAAGCAAGCATCTGTGGGTAAGAATGTACATCACAGTTATCCTGTTAATTCAAACAAATTTGTGCTGATCACAATCCATCTACCCAAGTTTGGTTTATTTGTTTCAGCTTTAAATAACACAAAACGACTTAATGTCCTAATGTCCTAAATCAGTAGGACGTCTTTATATTTAAATACACAAATTATTCTTTCTGTCCATATCGTGTTGCACCCACAAAGACAAACAAAACGTGGTTAAGTAACCACAAGGATGAGAACAGAACTAGACATCAGGGGGTCCCAAGCCTACTGCAGATGCAGAACGGAGCCATCTTACCTGAATTGTGACAATAGGTTTAAGTTCTTCATACTTAATCTTCACAGCTTTAGCTGCTCTTCTGGAATGTTCCTGTGTGTCTGCAAGGACTGCACCAATGATATGACCAACACAAGTGACCTACAGGCAAGACAAGGACACACCATCATTTGGTGTGGATATATGCAGTAACTGAGAGGCTCATTTATCTAGTCCTTTTGTGTAGATTTTTATCTGTTCTTTCAGAACAGTCTAGTTAAAACAAGTCCAGGGAAAACAATCATAAACAAATTTGGAGAGCAACTGAATGAGGGAGCCTGCTCCAATTGGCTGCAGCTTAGAGAAGAATCATGCAGATAACACAAAGGAGAGGGGCACAGGGTAAAGGGACTCAGGCCTTATTGAATTTGGCACTGTTGACCCCAGTGCAGTTAGAATTTATCTCTGTATAAGGTACAGGACTTCACCAGACACTATGAGAAATCTTATCTCCTGAGTAACATGATTGAAAAGGGTATTTTTAACCACATACCACATCTTCAGCAAAGACAGTCTCGTCGTTAGTGATGCCAGTGATGTTACTGCCAGGAATATCCTTGGCAGAGACAAAACACACAAATCCAGGAACACTCTGAGCTTCAGATGCATCTACAGAACTAAAGAAAGGAGGAGAGGTAGTGTTATTTCTCTTTTTTCTTTGTGTCAGCACTTGCGAGATTCCCATACATATTCAGGCTGATTCCCTGAAGTTTGGTTATGCTACATGAATATCATGTGAGACCAAGGCAGAAAGGGTAACATACTAGATTAAAAAAATTTTGAATGTATATGATATTGTGAATCCTGACTGTGAGTCTGATCACCAATCTGCTTCTTTGGACTGTATCATACCATATAGCTTTTAGCTAAAATGTATCTGAGCTTGATGCAATGGCCAGGTGTATTAAAGTTCCCCTGACACCCTTTGCCAAAGAAAAATGGATACAGCCTTTTTTTAAAAAGACATTAAATGTGTGAATGAACTTTCCCACACGAAACCTTAGAGAGCAGGAACTGAAGATGATGCTATTTTTCTTTGGCAAGTTCACTTTTCCGTGTTTCTGCTGTAATGCCTCAGAAAGAGTCCCCTGACAGTTCCCCTTAGTTACAAATACAGAGGCAGATGATGTTTGATTTACATTGGTGGTCCAAATCTGACTTGGTGAAGTGGAAGTTTTCAGAGTCAATATTTTGACTGTCAAAATCATAGGTTGAGATAATTCTGTCCTCTAATTAAATGTTTTACTACTTCCTCCACAGAATAATATGGGCTTGAAATACATGTGCACAGTGCAAATGCAAGAGAATATGTACAACAACCTCTAGAAAACACTGCATACTGTGGCCACAGGCATGGATCTGATGCTTTCTCTATCACCCCATCTGCACTGGTAGTAGTAACAATGCTTAAACGTTTGCAGCACTCAAGAATGACCACATTGCAACACCTAAAATTTAACTATGATGACAGAGCAATTTCTTTCATAACCTGGGAGTCAGCTACTACATCTCTGCATCCATGACCACCATGCTGCCCATCCCATGTTACACCACTGTGGGAAACCTCTGGGCAGGAAGCCTAAATAGGCAGGAAGTATTGCCTAAGGAACGAACAGCACATCGCAAGGCTATTGAGGATGACATGAGGCAATGGAACACGGAGTGTCCCACATCAAAGCAGTCGAGGGCAAACAAGAGCCTGCAGAGCCACCACCATGTAAACGAAATTGGGGTTTGTGGGAGGCAGGCAGTCAGTCCCGCAATTAAATGTCATATGAGAATTTAGATGGCATTACCTGCCAGGATTGGCTTTTTGGAGTTGGTTAGTCACTACTGTTATAAATTATGTATCAGTCTTGCCCTGGGTGGATATGTTTCCAGATATACCTGCGCTTCCAAATTCTGACCTGTCCACCTTGCTACAGCCAAGCACTAACAGCTCTACTTTTATAGAATTCAACTCACATACAACTGTTGTGCAGAGGGCTTGATCACAGCCAGTGCAGGCTGTGTAAGGCAAAAAACAGAAGACAGTGCACACAGCTGACTCACCAGCAGCAGTGCTGGTAGAACTGCATGTTACAGCTTTTTAGACCGATAGGAAAGAGAATTTTCAAGCTACATGCTCCTCTTAGTGATTAAAATGACATCAGACACTGCGGTGCTCTTCTACCCTGTTCCTTTACAATTCTGCACGCTTGAGTATGAGATGAGAAATGCAAAAAAGTGTCTAGGGTGGAGGGGTTTGTGCTTCAGCAAAGCCCAAAGTTTGTTGTTAATTCCCCTATTTTCCCACTGATGCAGACTTGCAAGGCAGCTGTAACACATACAGCTCACCCCATGTAGCAATGTGCAATTAACTGGAGTTCTCACCTAAGAAAAAACCTTTCCCTCACCCACAGCTTGACAGACCAGTGTTTTCTAAGCCAGCAGGCACCGAATACTTCCAGCATCTGAAACTCAGGAGCAGCACTTACAGGATCTTAGCGTGGGCTTTGGTGCTGGTCACCAGCGTGAGATACAGCTCATTCTCGTAGTGAGGGATGTCATCGCAGTAAACAGCTTCTCCACTTGCTTGTTTGGCTGCTGAAACGTGCATCAAGGGCCGTCCCACCATATCTTCAACTGCCTGTCCCCTGGGCACTTCCTGCAGTAAAACACAAGGCTACTGGCTTAGACTGCAGGAGGTGGAAGCACTGATGGGAGAGCAAAAGGCACTGTGAAACATTCCAGTGAGATGGGGAATGGGATGGGTGCTCGGTCCTGTGGGAAGGGAAGGTAAACAAGGTGCCACAAAATGTGCTGCAGAAGGGAGCTGCAGAGAATGAAGTAAAAGGGATTTGGATTTTGAAATTTCTGTGGAAGAGAAGGATTTGATTTGACAGCTTGCTTAGAAGGTTCAAGTTCTGAAGCTGGATCCTATTCTCAAAGCTGAAGAGAACAGGTCACTAACAGAGAAATAAAAAAGAAGGTAAGTGCTGAATCTGAAGCCTGAGAGATTCAAAGAAAGGCAGACTGTAACTGGGAAAAGCAGAAAGGGAATTTCGGTTTGGATATGGAGCTGGCTGCAGGAGAAAAGTGACGTTTATGAAGCTGTACACATCAGCAATTGTCTTGGGTAATAATAGGAAATAACATTGTATCCTACAGTGAGGAAGGGTCTAAGGCCCAAACACAAATTTCAAGCATGGCTTTATTTAAGTTTATGTAATGACCATACTCAGGGAGACAAAAAGATAAGAAGTACATTTTAAGCTACAGAAAAAATCTGAGTCTACATCATGCTGACACTGCTACTTACTTGGAAAAGTTGCTACTTACTTGGAAGAGCTGGGCATTTGCAATGGGATCTTTGTGAAACAGCTCTGTAGCACTGATGTAGTTTGAAGGGATGGGCTCACACAGATTTTTCTGCCAGAGACATATTAAAGAAAATCATCTTCCCTGCCAATTGCTTTCTCACATTCCCTAGTAGCCCAGGATTTTTTCCCTTCTCCATCTTCCAGTTAAGATAATTCATATTCTGCTGAGTGAAAGGCAAACAAGGCTCAGGCTCTGTGCAAAGAATAGCCACAGACCCACAAGACTGGTTGTAATGCAACCAACAGGCAAAGTCCAGGAATCATCCTGTGAACCTACAGAGCAGCATCGTTCCACAACAAGGTGAGGATGCCACGAGGAAATAAGTGGGAAGATACACTGTGCTTACATAGAGGTGAGGAGTAGGGTAGCTCTGGCAGCTGTTGCAACATGGATTTTGTTTTCGGGTACAACTCTGCCTGAATCTGACCCCGCCCCAGGCCTTCCCCACCAAGACAGCACAAACTGGTCCCCCTCCCCCAAATCTGCCTTCCCTAGCAGCACTTACAGTGCCATTGAGGTTCTTGCTCAGTTTCTGAAGGACCGTCAGGTAGAACTTGAAGAAGAAGCTGAGGGTGAGTGTGCGTCGGAAATCCACCATCCCACCAGGGGCGGAGGGAGACAAATCCATCTCACCCGCCAGTAAGCGGCAGGCATCCTGCAGCAGTTTCTCATTCCAGTCTCTGCAAAGGAACAAAGGTGACACAGAGCCCTTACTCAGCCCTAAACATCAGCAGGGCAGACTAACTCTTCTGACTTAGAGAATCTCCTGAGCTGGAGGGGGCTCGCAAGGATCATTGAAGTCCAACTTACACAGGACACACCAAGAATCACACCGTGTGCCTGAGAGTATCATCCAAACACTTCTTGAACTCTGTCAGGCTTGGTGCTGTGACCATTTCCCTGGCGAGCCTGTGCCAGTGCCCAACCACCCTCTGGGTGAAGAACCTCTTTCCTGATATCTAACCTAAGCCTACCTGACACAGCTTCATGCCATTCCCACAAGCTTTCAAGCAGCAGCCATGTGTTCTATCTGTTTATAGTATATTTGTGTGCTTTGTTTTCATCTTGGGCTTATGTCACCTTTTCCAAAGATGTAGTAAACCTATTAAATGATAACAGCATGGATTTCTCAGTCCAGTTTGAGATAAACCCAGTTTTCTAGGTCATGCCCACATCCAGCTTCTGTCCACTTCAACAGATGAGTGAATTTGGCAAGACAATGGCTCTCTGAACAAGAGAATTACATGAATCTTTGAGAGAAAAGAGTACTGGAGAAAGCAAGGCATCACACAAAACACACACTGCTGCAGAAGTGTAGCTACACTTCTTCCCTTTTCTCCTTCTGTGTACTATTAGAGATGATTTAGGGTATTTGAACTGCTCCTGGAAAAAATCAGAACTATTCCATTACACAGCTTCTCTATCACAGAAAAAATCCTACCTGCCAGTGAGCTCCTTGCAAGTTTTTAATGCCAGAACAGTTGTAGGAGCCATTCCTCCATAGCTTAGTTTTATCTCCTCCACCCGGCTAGTGCCATCTTGGAACAGGACTCTCATCCCACAGGTCACAATAGCAATGTCATCTTCATGACGGGAAGCCTGCTTGAAAGCTGAGAAGTATTCACCCTAGAAGACAGGAAAATATTTCTTTATTCTCTACCTTGGCATGCTTTGGAGTATAAATATTGGCAAGCTATTAATCTATCTCTACATGGATGAGCTATTCCAGGGAACTGTATCTGGTTGACTCATCATGCAGGGCCAAGCAGGACATGTTTGTTCAGTCAGCACTGTATATTTTCGCATGATGCAATGATTGATTCCAGTATTAGATCCATGGTTACTAGCCAGCCTAGGACTGTGGGGAAAGTGAACTTTGATGGAAATCTGCTCGTACCCATCAAAATTTTTTCCATATCTTTAGAGGAAGAACCAGGACAGACCGCTTGTACATAAACAAGATTACAGTTTCTCAGCAACTTTTTCTTTCTCCCAGGCTGCTAAGCTGCAAGTCTAATCAGTAAAACTCATATCCTAAACCCCTTCCTTTCAGAAGTCATCAAACTCTGCAAGAACTGAAATCCATAACAACAAATGTCTCTCAGTTCTAGGATAGACCAGACTAATTAATATAAGACAATTTCAATCTGTTACTACAAATACAATTCTCAGTTACTATCCTGAATCCTCTGCTGGTCTCAGCAGAGTGAGGAAATTCTTGTAAATGCACCAGCAACTCCAAATCACAAAACCTAGAAGCTGTCCTATGAAAAGTGCCAGTAGATAAGAGATTAACACTCCACCAGTATACACTGAGTAGCAGTGTCACCCTGGAGTCATGGTATGGTCAATCCCCTTGCCTGTGCTGCAGATTACAATGAATTGCTGCTCAGGCATCCTGCAGACTAAGAGAGGAATCAGATCTGATGTTTTTGCACAGCTCTTCTGGAGAGTTTTCTGACAAATTTCATCTCTAATAGCTTAGCCAAGTGATTCTGCACAGCACAGCAGTCTGTTCCATTAATTACTTCTAATCAGAAGTGGACAGCAATTCTTTCATTGTTGTAAAGAACAATTTCTCTACTGTTGACAACGAAAACAGTTTCACAAGAGGTCCCTTTTGTGCATCGAGGACTTATTACTGGAGAGATAACTGGAGGGTGTGTTTCATTTCCTGAATTCAAGTAATTACTTGGCAGCCTGCAGATAGTAGCAGAAGAGCATCAGTAGTATCCTCCCAGCAAGGACATTCTGCCACTCTACTTGTGAAAACAATTAGCTTTCAAAGAGGAAAAAAAGGAGCCTCTTCTCTTACTACATACTTAAGAGATTTCCAATAACATGATTGCAATAAGGGGACAATATTTGCCTTCATTCCTCCCAAGGCACCATAATTTTCTTGATATAGGCTCCAGAGTGGGAGGAAAAGCACTTGCTATTTTTCCTCACTAGGGGTGTAGGTAAGGTAACCACCAAATCAGCCTCTCATGTATGCCCTACCTCTTGATGAAACAACAGAGCATCTAAACTACCACAGTAAAAGTTTCTAGGTGTTGGTTATTCTCACAGGAAAGCAAAACAACCCTTACTCTTAAGGACTGCATATTAAGGACCTAGACCAGCATCCCCTTTCCCTTTCTGGACAAGATGCAGTACCAGAAAGGAAAACATTGAGAAATCCACAGGTCCTAAAAGATTCATAGGCAACATACACAATTTCTTCAGCCCATCGCCATGGAATATAAAGATCAATAATGAATGAAGGCTAGAGGATACTAAATTAAAGGAGGAAATAAGATTTCATGACCACTTTCTGCTTCTTCAGCAGGGCAAAAATCATGATACCAGGCTTCTTCTATTTGAAAAGCAGTAAATGTCTAGGTGGTATAGAATACTGTTATCATAAAAATTAAATGACAGTGATAACTGCAGTAGAGAAAGATGTATAAAACATGTACAGAGAAAGTAAAAGTACATGAGAAACTGATGGTCACTAGGTGAGTAATAATGCAAGTGGTGCATAATATTTGTGAACATTACCTGAAAGGAATGTTTTTATAGTCCAAAAGAGAAAGAGGGTTGTTACATAAAGGACATGTCCTGTTTTAGGAATGTCTTGTTGTATACAAAAACCTAAGCAGTTTTCTTTTCTGGAATCTGTTTATATTTTATTTTTAATCCTGGGAGCTATTTTCTTTCCTCAGTTGTAATTGCCTTACAAGCATAGATTCAAAAATCTTTATTCTCTGAATATCTTAAATATCTGACACACAAATTAGCAGGGCAAAAAGGTGTTGCCTCCTCGCCCTTAATAGCCTCTCTGTGATTAAGCCTACTCTAAGCTCAAATCCCCTGCAGCAACACTGAATTGTGTAAACTTCTAAACTTCTTTAGTTAAATTGTTTCTGGGGTTTAGCCAGTCTTATCCTTGTTGTGACATGTTACATCAATGGAAGACGTAACATTAATTTTAAGCAAACATAAAGTAAAAAAATTTGTCTAGTTGTGTGCTGACACAGCCCTGCTCCCACTTGTGAGGAAATCACAGTTGCAGAAAACTTTGCCTGCCACATGCCAGCAGCTTCAGACATGCCCTGAAGAACTTTAGTCTCCCTGACTGTGGGCAAAGATCAGCCAAGAAACCATGAGGTAGAGTTCAAAAGTTGTTTTAGTTTTTCAGATCAATGAGCTGCATATGACCTAGTCATGAATCCACTGTGCCTGTAAAAATTTGTGTGTTTTGTGAAATTGCTCTGTGACTGTCATACGGATGGAGGAACACGTAGTTTTCCATTGGCTGCCTCAAGTGTGTTCCTCATTTTGACAAGAAGTGATGCTTCCTGCAATTATCACGAGACCAAAGAAGGAACACTTAAAAAATAAATGGAAAAATACCATAAAAAAAAATTGTGTTCCCTTAATAGTTACATAGCAAAATCTGAGAGGATAGACAAAGGATTTATTGGTTCTATCCCATAATATGATAGCATTTTGAGTAAATCAGTGTTTTTCATTTATAAAGAAAACGTGTCACTACACCGTGAATCCTTGCATCTTATAACCTGGGGCCTTGAGCCCTAAAAAGGTGAATACCTTCACAAGCATAAAATTATAGTCTGGTGTTCTAAGCCCTAGAGGAAAAAAAGAGAGTTTTACCTCTCAGACACTCTGAATCAGTCAAGGTTCATGCTGCTACAGCAGAAAAGCATTCATTTTTCTATCTGAAGAAAGTTTTTCAGGCTCATTTGAAGTTGAAGTCCGCATTGCCAAAGTGCCCTAAAAACCAGTCCTTGCAGTTTCCATCTTGCAAGGCAAGGATGCAGAAACTGCATTTCCCTTTTATCCATACACACTTTTTACAATTTCTTTTCCCATTTTGGTTCACAGAAATTAAGCAGGAGCCTTGGGAACCTTAACTTCACTTTATGTCAGGAACTGCTAAAATCTTTGCTGTACTGTTTTTCAAATAGAAAAACCTCTGGGAACCTCACTTTGTCACATTTTGTCATTAGTGAATGCACTCAAAAACCTTCAGACAATAAAGTGAAATTTATATTTCTCACACCAGAAAACTTCTTGAGCTTACGATACTTTATCATAGAGACCAGCTTCCCTTGCTTGTCAAAAATAGTGTGTTGTTAGTTCTACAAATAATTTACTTGTTTGTTGGTCCACTTGGCACTGCATAAGCATTTGGAAGTTGGTCAGGGAAAAAGTGCCTAACATGGAAAATAACTCTCAATTAACAGCATTTTAGCTCTGTGGACAGTAAAGTTTTTTCCTACAAGCTTACCTTCTTGCTGTAGGGTATTTCAACAGAGAGAAGTATTTCTTCAGGCTTAACTACTGTCTTTCTGTACCCAGTGAAAAACTTTTCATCCATTGTGATAGTCCTTTTGCCCTCTGTAGTGCAAAGAAATATCAATGGTGGAGGAATGAAGAACGGCAATAGTAAATGCAAAAGAGCCTTCAACCTACACAAATCACTCTTGATATCAATCTGTTTTCATTTTTCCACCCTCTTTCACCAAATCAGGAAGGGTTTTCTCAGATTAACTTTGGTATTTATGGAATCTATGACAGCTTCTGCCTACGTATTAAGTTTTCTATGCACATGCAGTGATCAAAGACACCTCCTTCCTTCTTTATCTGATTAAAGCTGAGCCTCCAGGTGAACCAGTTTCCAGTACCCCAATGAAATGCTCTCTTTCTCCTTTCCACAGCCTCCACACAAATCAGCACAACAGAATGTCAGTTCACTGACCAGACAGTCCACTTACTTCAAGGATCCTATTCCAAAAAAATTATTCCTAAGAGCAAATAAAACCTGAGATGTTTGGGTTTCTTCATAGAAAAACAAAACCAAACAAGCCTCAGTCTTTACCTGAATAAACCATAAGGATCAAAGTATGATAGTGACAGAAACTATTTCATGCTTAATAGACATCTTCAACCAGCTCTTCACAAGAATGTACCTGTAAGTACATACACAGCACCAGAGATAAAATCTGGCACAGAAGTTCAAAATTCTTTAAGAAGCCAAACTTAGGCCTAGCTTTAGGACTTCAGCCTCAAAAAGGGTGAAACCCCTGAAGACTTAGACTAAGCCTATTTTAAATAATGTTAACTTCCGTTTTCAAGTTCTGACCTGACATAACAACCCATAGCAGAGGGGTGTTGATTATCCCACTCCCCTCAGTGCCACCTGGAAATGTAAGTAACTTACCTTTTGATACCAGAGTCAATTTGCTTCCACTTGCCATTAACACGGGATTTAAATCAGAAATTGGGCTTGCTGTCATTATGTTCCCACCAAGAGCCTAGAGTGATAATAATGCACTAGATAAATATTAAAAATCTTAGCAATTTTAGGCCTCTAATTAAGGGGGAAAACCTAAGCGCCATGAAGTTATTTGCTGTCCCAGTGAATATTTACATTCACCTCAAACAGACTCAGAGCAGTGTTTTATTAATGCATCATAACTACCTTACACTCAAGCCTTATGTGCACAACAATGCTGAAATTCAATCACTGTAGCTGCCATTAAGGGAAGATCCATGAAACTATAAAGCATTTTTTCAGTAACAAACAGGAACCCAAGTTTTTTGTCTGCAATACCATTGTACAGCACAGTATCTCATGGAACAAAATTTCGTGTTTGGTAGATTGGTTTACCTGCTTGCTTGTTTTGAGGTTTTTTCTTTTAATATACAGAGTTTGAACCTTCCTCTTTAAAGCTAGAGGAAAATTTGCCAAATCTGATGCATTAATACTGTGACTATCATGGCTGTGCTGGCAGTAATAAACACACCTGCTTCTTTGAAGTTTGTCCAGCAGCCTAAATACATTTTTGTTAAATTAGTCAAATCTCACTACAGTTTCTCCCACTTGCTGATAACAGCAATGGAAAACCTGGACAACTGCCATGTTTCCCTTGCTTGCTAGATCTGTGACATCAGTATAGCACAGACACCAGCTGAGGCCCATGCTGCTGTCAGTTCCTGGGGCTGATTTTTGTGTACTGGTTTCTTTGCTGAGGTTTGCAAATGTTCTTATGTGAGAAGCACAAGGCACACCAACATTGGGTGAGGCAGGCCAGCTCCTCAGACTGAGCTTCCAGTCACAGTCCCTGGTGCTCCTGAGCCACTTACAGCAACATTCCTGATCTGTGGCCCTGCAAACCACCGCAGTTGTTCCAGGACAGCCTGGAAGACCTCGGTTTTGTATGGAGGAAGCTCTGCCACTGCTTTTCTCATAACCTCCTCTACTGAGCGCAGGGTACAGGCAGCGCCGATGGTGATCCCTGTAAACAAACAATGGAAAAGAATTGTTGTCCTCCAAAATGTCAAGGTAGAGGAGAAGGGTTGTGACTGTGTCTGCCAAGCTTAGATGCCACTGAGTTTAATTAGACCTTCAGTTACATGAAGCTACTTAGCATGTGTTGCATGTAAACATCACATCCTCAAAACAAAGTTCACCTTAAATCACAGATCATGGTGATGCTTTCTCTCACATGACAACACACCATCCTTTTGCCTCAGGGTATTATTAACAATATTGTCCTCCTATAGGTATTAGTTTGTCCTTTGAGAAATGAACTCCAACTTCTTTCCAGTTTCCACACTTCAAATATCCTAACAGACACTGGGCCACGTGCACTACATTGTCCTAATTGCACCTATTTGTAAGGTTGACCCTTTTCCACCATGAAGATAAAGGCAATAGAATCGTAGTATCACTAAAGTTGGAAAATACTTCCAAGATCATTGAGTCCAGCCTTTGACTGAACACCACCATGTCAGCTAAAGCATAGCATTAAAGTGCTACATCCAGTCATTTCTTGAACACTTCCAGGGATGGTGATTCCATCACCTCCCTGGGCAGTCCATTCCAATACTTAGCCATCCTTTCAGTGAAGAAATTCTTCCTGATGTCCAACCTGAACCTTCCCTGTGCATCTTGAGGCCATTTCCTCTTGTTCTGTCACTGAGACCAACCCCCACCTGGCTACAACCTCCCTTTGGGTAGTTGTAGAGAGCGATAAGGTCACCCCTGAGCATCCTTTTCTCTGTCATGAACACGCCAGCTCACTTTTTTTACATATCCCTCACTTAATTCCTTGCATAAGGAAAGACATAATGGATACAGATTGCAGTTTTTAATCAGAGCATTTTCCTTACCTCTTTATTATTCCACGGAATCCCCACTCAGCTCACAGGCTTTCTGCCTCTTTTTTGCTCACCTGTTTCAGTGTGCTGAACAGCATTCATTTCAGGGATCCATGCTGGTGCTATTATCACCGGATACAAGAAGTTCTTTAACCTCATCTCGATACCTGAAGGAAAAGTAAGGCACCTTCAGTTACACACAGGTGACAGAGACCCTAAGTTAGCTGTTTCCCAATGAAATGTAAGCAGGCCTACCAAGGAGTCAGTTCATCTATCATCTGTTACGCAGATTATATAAGGACACAGACATACCAAACTAAAAGCTGTTTTCCACTAATATCACAATTCTCATAGGAAAGTTTTAGAGACTCTTTTCTAGTCTTACAATTACCTTAAACACACTGTTTGGTACTTGTGTAACCTGGCTATTGTTGTACATAATCCTTTAGGAAAGAACAGTGAATACAATAAACCATACAGCATTTGGGGATTGTCTTCTGAACCAATTGCTCAGGCTAACAGCATTACTAAATATGCCTGAACTCTCCTCCTCAGCACTTACATTTGCAGAAGTATCTATCTGGGGTGAACAAACAATAAGATTTCAAGTCTTAAGAGTTTGCCCACTGAAAAGTCCTTCAAAATACAGGTTTCACAACTGAATTCATTTGATTATAGAGATATTTTATGCTGTGTCACTCCCTTCTTCTCAAAATTCCACAAAATGGCACAAAGGCTCAGAGATCTGGATTAGCATTTTTTTTTGCCCAGCACAGGGAAAAACATTCACTGTGAGATTTATTTACCTGAGAAGAAAATCTGTTCCTATATACAACCTGAAAATTAAACAGCTTTTAACAGCAATGGTGTGAGAGAAGTTTGCATTTGCACTGTTTTCACAAAATATTCCATGGAAAGTTTTCAAACTGCTCATAACAAGTATCAACTCTTTCTCTTACCCACTTCTGTGTTCCCCACAACGAGTTTGGCATTGGGGTACTGGGATTTGAGAGCCACCAATTCCTTGAGAGATGTAGGCTGGATCCACATCACACGCTCGCCTTTGAAACACATCTGTTTCTGCTGTTTGTTCCTCTGAGTCTGCAAAAGTGAATTCAGATAGAGCTCAGACCCTACATCAAGCCAAGAATCCCTGCTCACATGCTGCCCATGCCTATGCCAGGCCAGGTTCCGTCTCAGTCAAGTTACTGCCAGGTGGCTGTGATATCCTCACTGTCGTTGGCAGTTGGCCATTCCCCATCCTTCTGCTAGCAGTGACGAAAATCTTTTTTGTGCTGACAAAAGTGCTCCCTTCCTGATACTACCAGGTGCATCCTGCTGCCACATCTCCCTGGCAAGACCTCTGCCAGCAAGCTCCATCTGACCAAAGTTCTGGCAGATGCTCGTGGCTTCAGCCACCTTACAAATAATGGGTTTTCCGTTCTCACCTCAATCCAAAAATGTCAGTCTTCGGCACTGATGAATTTTACCTATCTGGTAGGCCAGATTCTGATTCCCTTTTTAACTCCTTTGTCCACTGACTGAAGAAAATAGACTTACATGTCTGCCTCAGAGCAACATGAGATCAACCCTTGGGCAGGAGAACATCTTGGGGAAGAAACAGAGGAGCCCTATCTCAAGCTTAACATGTGTTATGCTATGGTCTGTGAGAACCTACTCATGACACATTTAGGCTGGGTGCACCAGCAGAATTAATGACTTAATATCAGTTGTTTGTTAAATGTGAAGGAAGCTGTGAACATGGCATGTGCTGGATTAGATTCTTGGCTGGGAGGCATTGTTTAGGGGAAAATATCCCAAAAAAGACAGCAATGAATCAGGAAGAAAAACTGATCTCATCTAACTTTTAAAGTTAGTGTGACCCAACCAACTTCTACTCTTGCTACACTGACTGAAGGAAAGTTCATGCTTTTGGAAAGTCAGCTAGTCAAGACACATATTCAGCTACATCCCATAGCTCCTCCTGTCCTTCCTACACTATAAAGGGAGCACAGAGATAAGCTCAGATACATCTATATTTAAGGTGGAACTTCACATATGACCTAGTAAATTAAAATTTAGATGTCTGCAACTGTTTCACCCCTTGACAGGCAGTGACCAGAAAGGAAAGCAACCCAAGATCAGAGACACATATAGTGAGAACCAGAGAGGAAAGTCAGACAGGTGGAGCAGACACCTGGCCTGCATATTTTTGAAGCCTCCACGGCTTAAACTCCTTCTGTTTTATAAAAGAGGGAAGGATTCATGCCCATGTATCTTCCTTTATCAGCAGCCAGCTTTTGTCCAGCCATTTCCTCAGGGCAGAGTCACTCAAACCCCGTGCAGAACAATGAAACCAACAAATCACACACTATTTCTTTTTGAATTAACTTACCATTAACTCCGGTGGGAAGATTGGCTCCTGTGTGGGGTCCAAAGGCTGGAACTCAGAAGAATTGAACAGGCTGGAGGACAGCATTGTCTATGACAGAGAAAGTGCGAGTGGCTAGTGGCAGAGGACAAAGCTATCCACATAGAACCCGAAGTCATTCCTTTTTCTAGTCAAATTCTTGTTACTATTTCATGGAGCAAAGAATAGCAAACCCAGTGAAGTGATGCCACCTCATCCAGTGCTTAAGGTTCTTCAGTCTTTTTATTCCGATTTCAATGAATGTTTGAAACCTCAACCCTGAACACTAATATGTTTTTGTCAATCAAAAGTGCCCTTTCACCCTGGTATGTTAAATTAAATCGAAGATACCTTTTCTGATATATGCTTTTCTGACCATAAAATACAAATTAGTCTAAACTGCTTTGCATAAATACAGCCAAATTAAAAGCACTGGGCTTGGGCATACAACAAGCCAGAGCTAAGACTTACAAACATCAGAAACAGAGAAAAAACTAATAGTTGAAAGGCACCTTACCACACTGTCTTCTTTTCCATTCATGCAGCAGCCTGGACCATTGGCTTTTCCTTGACAGCAGCCCCCATTCTGAAGAAGAAACAAGCACATTTCAACTACTTTAAATAAAGTCAAAACATTCTGATTTTTACAGAATGTAGTCCTTCCCTTTTATCAATCCCTGGATTGCAGAATTTTGCAGTAACCTTTTCCATTTATAAACTATTTGGATGAGAAAACTCCTAGCATTCTTATTGCTGGAGTATTCCACGCAACACTGGATATTTCCTAACAAAGAAACCACAGAAATTCACTGGAATTTTCTGGCAGTGAATTTCTCTATATTCTCTGTTTCCTAAATTAATTATATACTCACTCTACCTTATTCCTCAATTCCTTGTTTTCATTCCTTCATTGTTTGTACCTCAAGTGGTACATGAAGTGTGATTAACTTTTTTGCTCCAGATATTCCAAAAGGTTCCAACTGCAGAGTTTGTTGGAACAGAGATTAAATTACTTCATTCATCACTGGACTGCAAAGTTTGGGAAAGATCATACTGGGGAATTAACTGGTTTTCAGATCTGTTTTCACAGGAAGATGGATCACTTCAATATACCAGAAGAGGGTAGCACATTGCTAACAGTTGCCACTATGCTATTTTGCAAAAATGTTGCACCTTGTAGATTCAGCAGGAACTTATCTGTCTCACTATTGTAAAACCTGTGTCATGATGGCTAGTCATGCTCATCAGGACATACACAGTCACATCATTTTCCAAGAGACAGACATTGAATACAGCTCAGAGAGCTCTGAATATCTGCACCACAGTAGAGCCAGACAGGTAGCTAATGCATCAAAGCTCTAATATTATATTCAAAATTGAGGTTATGGGTTCTAACATTCAGTTTACCGTGCTATTTTCCCTCCTACTACGACAGCATCCAGTGCCATTGGCAACTCTGCCACAGCAATTCATGTCCTGTGGGAACAAAAATTGTTCTGAGAAAAATGTGCAGATTCCAAGGAAATAAAGTAGACTTGATTCCCTTTTGAGGGAAATTGATCCCACATCTATTATATCCAAAGCAGAAGTAGGAGATGGAAGATGCCAACCAAGTAGATGTTTCTCTTGGCAATGCAAGGCAATATCCCACAGTGTGATGGCTGGGTCATGCCCGTTCTGCTGACAGACCTCTTGTTCTGGTCTAGAACTGCTCTCATTCAACCAGTGTCTCTGCTCCAGCTGGAGCTGTGAGGGGACACCCAGAGAAGACTAAAAGTGACAAGCACATACAATACCTAGTGCTCTACCACCAGGCAGAAGATCTGATTTCTTTTTCAGCCTGACTCCAACTAGTTTCATTTCTTGAATTGCTCTTTTATTGGGAGAGGCAGCAAACAGCAGATGCCTGTCCACATTCCACCTGCCAGTCACAATTTTGTAGATCGTTATCAGAGGTCAAAATAAACCAGTATATGGGCTATATAGAGCCCCCTCCTCTCCCTGGCATCACTTTTCCCGGCTGAAGTGCCCCAGATTACTCAGTGCTTCCCTATGTGGAAGTCAGATTACCACAGATGTGATCCTTTTTCCACTTGTCTGAATTTTCTCCTGTTTTGCTACACCATGTTAGGGATGAGAGGAGCAGAACTGCACAGAATACTCAAGTGTAGGAAGAGCCATGATACAGAAAACATCATGGCAGTGTTTTCTGTTTTGTTCTCTACCCTTTGAAGTGTTGTTCTCACCGTCAGCGAGCATTCAGTTCATGCTTACATGAAACCGTTTATCCGACCCCCAAGATCATCTTTCTGTTTAGTAACAGGAAGATGAACTTGTGTCTGCTCACAGCCTGTCTTTTTATATGCAAAATGAGAACTGCATTTCACTCTGTAAATTGCTTTGCATTTATTTGCCCTCAATTTTTTATCCCATTCTATTCTCTCAGGTCGATAAAATCCTTTTGAAATTCCTCAGTCAGTTCCTGCCTTCGCTACCCAGACTAACTTGGCAACACATCACTACTCACACTCTTTTCCACAGCATTTAGGGATACCTTCGACAGCCTTGCTCCACCACATGTCCCAGCAGAACTCCAACACTGACCTCCCTCCACTGCAAAAATACACCATTTTCTCCTACCTACCATTTCCTGCCTTTTAACCAATCTTTCATCCATACAAATTTCTTCCCTCTTACCCCATATGACTCTTTATTTTCTCTTTGGTGAGACACTGTTGAAAGCCTGTTGGCAATCCAAGTAGGCTATATCAGCTGGGTTTATCAGCCATTTGTGGTGGATCTCAGTCTTGTTTGTATTATCTTTAGTTGATCTCACTTCTAGATAATAAAATTAAATTAATGGGCATCATTCTAAATTCTTTCCTTTTGATATTTAATACCAGTGTACCCCCACAAGTGGCTAGTAATCACTGAAGTACCTAATGATCTCTTCACAGACTCCAGCAGTCTTTCACGTAAAAAGGGACTAGAGAAATTTTATGGCAAAGTTTCATATCTCACCCAAACCAGCAGAATCATTCTGGACAAGAGCTATACAGCAGTGACTTCAACTTCTTTTCAGAGCTATTCCAGCTCTGCAGTTGATCTTTCAAGCAAGCAAATTCCTCATCAGATTCCTCCACAGCATGTCCCTATCAGTGCACCATACCTTTAACTTTTTCCACATCAGGAATCATCTGCAAACTGTATTATGCGAAGATTGTTTTTTAGAGACTTACAGAATAGAATTACAGTCTGATTACCTGTGATCCAATAAGGGACCATCGGGCAGATTTCATTCAAGTGTCCCTCTTCCAGTAACTGGAGTGAGTAAAGGAGTTGGTCTTTTTGCATTATTAATGTATGAAGCACATACAAAGGGGTCAAAAGTTGGAGCTGCATTGTTGCAGCATGTATATCTCCTTCCTTCCCTTTTCAGCTCATGATGTGTTTCAGTAGCAGAGAGAAAAACAACCAGTCCTCCAGATTTTTTTTAAACGTTATCTGAAGACACTTACTTTAGCAAATGTCCTGTATCCTTCCAGAATGGGTCTGTAGCCTGTACATCGACACAAGTTCCCTGCATTGCCAGAGCAAAAGGTTAAAGATTTAGCACCATTTGGCTACGAACTTCTCTTCTTTTAGATAACTTCATTGTTTCTCACAAAAGATTGTCAAATATAGATAAAGCTAATGAAAAAACTGGGAGGGAAAAAATTTCATTAGTAAACCTGCAACAATCCTACTATTACTTTTTGTTGAAATTTTAAATTGAAATTCATTTAGAACAAATTCAATCTGCCTTATTCAGTACTCATTTATCTCAATTGTGTGAGCCTTATCAGTGTGACAACTGTATTTCCTCTCCTGAATTACACAGAGTTTGCTTTCTCCTGCATCATCATTTCTCTTGGATCATTTCTGGAAGCACAGTAATGACTCTAACTTCAGCAATAACAACAGCCTCTCAGATGATTTGCACAGTTGGTTTCTGCCCCATTCCCATCATGCATATTGCTGTCTTGGTCCTTTACTTGAGATTGCCTGGCCCAGATGTTCTCCATCACCTCTGCAGGCTCTTGTCACAGCAATGAATAAGCAAGGACACTTGCAAGTCCCTCAGTGACAGGCCACCTTTTGTTCTGTGATAATATCAGTGGGTTCCTAATCCAAGACTGAGGCCACTTGCCCCTGCTTATGGGCAAAGAATGAGGTTCTGTGAGATCTTTTACAGGCCTTTTTTTTTTTCACTTCATAGCACCTACCCAGTCCCCTAGTGGAAAAGCTAGCTCTTAACCTCATAACAATCAGCTATTTTTAATAAAATACATTAAAAAAAGGTGCACCTCCAACCCATTTGGTGAAGCAGATGTAATAACAGCAGAACAGGTCACATCCCTGCAGGGTTTATGAGTATTACCTTGGAAAGCATCTTCAATGTCTTCCATTTTGGGCTCAGGGTTGTTCCGAAGCAATGTATACATGGACATGACAATGCCTGGTGTGCAAAAGCCACATTGGGAACCATGACTTTTTGCTATCCTCTCCTGAGAAAAAGTAAAAACAACCATTAGTCCGTAATATCACAATGACATCAGTGCTGTGCTTGTTTCTGTAACATCTCTGCTAAAAAGAACACCCAGTTTCACGAGGGGAGATAAGATTATCACCAGATGTTATCTGATGAGGTCGTCAATCAATCTGTGAAGCAGCCTTCAAATTAAAAAACAGCATGAAAAGTCTGTACCTAGGCTTCGAACACACACTGTAACTGGAGGTGACTAGAAGCCTCTAGCGAGATCAGGAGTTCTTCAGATTTACCATGCTAGGAATGTCGGGGCTACCTGAGTCTGAGTTTCAAAGCTTGGAATCTTCATGGGAAGTAGGGAGAAGAAGATAAACAAACAAAGGTCAGACTAGCTGCCATCCATTGATGCATATCTAACTTATTTTTCACTTTGTTGTTTGCTGTCTTAGATAGATATTGGCACAAGTTCTACCCACTGTGCAAACTGAGATGAATCACAGTTTACTGAGGTAAGGCTGCATTATAACACTGTGCTAGAAAAGCAAGGCTTCACATTCCTGTCACACCTCCACAACAAGAATATTTTGAGACTACAGAAACTTTGCTGAAGCAAACTTTACTTCGCAGTTCCTAACTATGCAGGATGAGAAACTAAGGTCATTCACGGAAGGCCGTAGGAGAGTCAAAACCCATCTCAGATTTCCTAGCTCCAAGTCACTATATTGGCTTTCCCTGCAACGTCAGTCTCTCCAGTCCAGGATGTGAACCAAATGCTGCCACGTAGCCCTAGGACAAAAGCATTAGCAATTCAGCCAGGATAGCACCAGTTAACTTGCTAGGGGCATAACAGAGCTGCAGCATTGACCCAGGGTGATGATTCTGGCACTTAGACATCCCTCCAAGTATGGACTACTCATGTGGAAAGCCAATCTCTTGGCTTTAACATTACAATGGAGGTCTCAACACTCTGTAACAGAAGTAATTATCCTAGGAAAACAGGGATAGAGGATTTAAAGTTACCAGGATTAATAGCTTACCTGGGCTGGGTGCAGCCTGGATTTTGTGTTTCCTATGCCTTCAACAGTAGTTACAGCTACATGATGCAGGGCACAGACAGGGAAGAGACAAGCATTGGCAGTATGGTGGCTAAAATATTAAATTAAGGTCATTTCATTTGACAGTGCTGCTCAACAAAGGAAAAAGAGAACAGGAGGAATGAAGAGTACTTAGACACTACAGTAGTGGGCACAATAAGAGAACTTAAATAGATGTGCTACAAGTATTAGTTACAAGCCAAATCCTACACACCTAGTCATCCAAAGTTCTCATCAACTTCACTTGAAGGTTAAACTGAGCATGAACCATATGATTTAACCTAGAAATAACAACTATAAACATCCTTGTTGCACGTTAAGCTACACAACCAATAGAAGTAATATATAGGGGGAGACTACAAATACCAAGATGTTATACAGCTGGCCACTTGCAAAGTTAATCAAGAGCACAGAGTTCTTGGCCTTTTACCTAGAAAGCTGTTTCTAGAGGGCACACATAGGGAAAAATTCTAGACTGAAGGTAAAACAGAATAATGTGGCCAAAACTCTTAGAAGAACTAGGTACTTTATCTCATTTCTATCAAGACAGAATAATGACCCTAATATCCTATTTATTGCCACACTATTAAGAACCACTAAGTTAGATGATCCAATTTAAAGTATCTCCAAGTATTATTCCAAATATATCAGATTTCAGTGCTTTCTATTCCCCACGGTAAATATAAACTGGAGCCTGTCTCTCTGCCTCATCCTCTCTCCCTATTCCCCTTTTTGTTTAATGTCAATGCTTTACCTTTTGATTAATTAAAGTGAGAACAGGAGGAAAGTTTATTTCTCAGGAAATAATTCTGACAGTTGCAAGTAGAGAAAAAAGTTAATATCTGCTGGCATACAGAAACCAGATTATTGTAGTAATACAATAACAATAAAGATTTTATCACAGTAATCATTATTTGGATCATCATAGGGAAAAGCTACATTATACTGCAAGAGTATTTCTGAAATGGGAAAAGGCAGATAAGACTATGTGCTAGAATCAGTGCAGATATTGCAGGGCACAACGAAATAGTTCTGTGCAATGCTTTAAGAAAAAATACCTTCTTGTCTTAGCCTTCTGAGTTTATGTTCTGAAAGTGAAAAGTACTGTTTTGGCAGAAATATTCATTATATAAGTTTTTTAAAAAATGAAACAAAAGAATATCATTTCTGGAATGCCAAGAACCTGGATCTATTCACAGTTCAAATCATAAAGGATACAGAATTTTCTTCTGAAAGGGATCATACTTGGATATCATAACAGTGCAGGCACCACATCCACCTTCTCCACAGCCTAGTTTGGTTCCACACAGGCCCACTGAGAGTACAGGAATTAAGGAAAACATGAAAAGTGTTCACAGAAACCTGCTCAAGCTGTCAATCAAGGCTGAGCAACAAGTTCGTGCTGGAAACCACGCACTCATTTTTATTGCTTAATAATTTGACATAAGCAAAGTTTCAAACGCTGGCATGTGACCTTTGAGATCAACACTCAAAGCCCTAATAAGGAGGCAGCCCACGTTCCAACAGACTCTTAGAATAAATTAAAAAAAAAATCTGAACTTCAACAGTTCCCACTTTCCATTACTCAGAGAAAGAAATGACATAAGGGAGATAAAGCACTCAGTAATTGCTGAGCAGGAGCTGTTCAGGCATGCAGCCACATCCCTGAGCTGAATGGTGACATCTCCTCCAGCACCTCTGACTGGTGCTTGTCGACTTCTTCCCACACCTGGTGACTCCCAGGATCTCACTTGAACTGCTCCTGAACTATCTACATCTCAAGACTCATGTTTTGGCCACCCAACCTTCTCTCTTGACCCCATCTAGAATCACTTGCCAAATTCCTAGGGACAAAACCAGCCAAGCACACTTCCCAGGAGTCTGGTTCCCATAAAACCATAGGAGGTAGACACTGAGAGCCAGAACTGGTGGAGGTGCACACAACCTCTGCAAAGACACTTGGGACCTCACAAAGCACATGGACTGGCCTAAGCAGATTCCTCTGCTACGTGATGGGAACCCCTGCCTCTGAGCTTGCCTCCTAGGGTCATCTGATAAACAAGCCACAGAATTGTCATTTATTGGACATTAGCTATCCAATAACATCCTCTGCTGCAGAGCTCATGTCTATACTTTACGATCAGGCATTAGATCAAATATTCTGCAAAGGGATTCAGAAGAAAATTCCTTGAGTCACTTTTGCTTTGGGTTCCTTCATTCACTAGAAGGTAATTAGAAGGTGTTATTTATTGCAAAGAGGATTGGACAATGCTGAGACATTTTGGTGGGGAAAAAACCAGCTGATTTCATTGGCAATGGACATGTGCCTGTGTTGAGATAATCAACTTAGGCCTGCGAAAAAACAACAGGAACTGTGATAGAGGGAACTCAAATCACCTTCACTTTCACTGCAAAGATTCTGGAACTGACTATTTTCAAAGAATCATAGAAACTATAGAACCATTTAGGTTAGAAAAGATGTTTAAGATCACCAAGTCCAACCATTAACCTAACACTGCCAAGTCCTCTACTAAATCTCGTCCCTAAGTGCCTCATCTGCTTTTCATACAATCATGTGCCTGCTTGAGCAGAAATACAGCTTTCCTATGTCATCCAATGTTTTTCTTGACAACAGTGCTAACCTGCCTCGATAAAGCACGTTTCTGAAAGTATTTGTCTGTCCTTAACCAGACATGTACATAATAAATTCCCCAGAATGCTCATGCAGAAGATACGTAGGTTTTGAAGAGCTGAGATTATCCCTTTCCAAAGCTATTTGCATTAGATATCAACAAGCTTAGGCACAAAAGGCCTAGTGGTAAGGAAGGCACACAGGCACAAGAGTTATGCCACTTATAGTTCCTCTTGACCTTTATCCACATGAGGTACAGTCAGATCAATAGGGCTGTTGATAGTTCTGTTGGAAATCCAAAGAGGAGTGTGATTCATGCCCTCATACTTCCTTCAGATCCCAGACAAATAGAACACGACAGCAGGGTGAAATAAGTATGCATGACTTGAAAAAGTAATACACCAACACAGATATGAACAGTTTGGCACATGTACACACCCAGCTGGCCAGACAAAAACTCAGAAAATATGGAATGACACTACCTACAGAACCAGCCCTAGTGTAGCCAGCCTGGTCACCACAGTAATAGTTACCCAGCTTCTGAAGCTATTCTGACTCACGTGTTGACCAGCTTCAAACAGGAGTGAAACGTGACTTCCTGCATCTTCTCATGTAAACATGCCCATGGTACACGGTGGTACATCTGAGCTTGCCTCCCAGGGTCATCTGATAAACAAGCCACAGAACTGTCATTTATTGGATATTAGCTATCCAGTAACATACAAATTAATGGATGATACAGCAAGGATTTCAAGGGGCTATGATGTTTTGGCCAGAAAATTCTTTGCAATTTGTGTGGAACAGAACTAAATTTCCTTCAATTTTATTGTAATCTCAATATTGCTTCCTTTCTATCGTATTCCAGTTCCTAGACATTCTGAGAGTTTTTCCTTCAAAGCATTAATAAAGTACTTAAAGTTTATTTAAAGTATATTATTTAAAATTTGCTATAGTTAATGCTAGGAATACCAGCTGTAATCTCTGCCAGGAAGAAACACCAGACCATGCAGACCACTCCCTCTTATACTCTGTGTTAAAGCTCTGCCTAGCACTCAAGTGACAGACACAGCAGTAAACAATCATGAAATGCTGTAGGCATTTAAAGCCTTCTGCAGTTTCTTCTAACACTGGATACATTTTCTTCGCAGATAAGTTAGCAGAGTTGTTTCTGGGTCCACATCTTTTTCCACCACCTGCAAGAAGCAAAAGGTACTGTTATACACAGAAGGTTTTACAACACAGATATTTAGTTGGAATGAGAAAGTCTGGTCTTTCTGCAACTGCTTTTCCAAATTAGGGAGCAAAATCACTGATTAATTCAGCAACGTTGGTCATGTATCCAGACACAATGTTTCCTTGAATTTATTGTGGATATGCCTTACATGGGTCAGAGTTTTTCAGCCATGGCACACTGAGGCAAATCCAAAAAAAGCTTTCATCAAAAATGGCGAACAGAGTTAGTAGTGAGGAAAGAACTGTTTTGTACTCAAGTTTTGGATTCCTGACATTTCCCCAAATGGTGTCTCATCTTTACTGACTATGCATGGCTGAACTCAGTCCCTTCTTCTTACTGATAGAAGAGACAGAAAAAACGAGCAGATAAACAGAATGACAGAAACAGCAGCAGCAATAGACTTTGCAGAGAAAAAAAAGCAACACCAAAAATTCTGTGACAACACAGGTGCTGCAGGATGGGCAGCAAGCATCATCAATCCTCTTGAAGTTTCTCTTTCTTCCTTTCTAATCCTAAATCAATCATGTTGCATTAATAGCCATCCTAAATGTGGGAATACGAAATTCCAAGCAAGGAGAAATTTTCTCTGCACATTTTGAGCCAGCTCCATCCTATGAGTAAGCAACGCTATTAGGGGGTATCCATTAGACATTTTACTTCAACCTTTGCCCAATGGTCAGAAATTAAAGTTCTGCCCTTGCCTCCGAATGGCCACAGAGCTTGTCTCCCCCTTTTTCTGTTGTTAATAAAGTGTCAAGAAACTTTTCTGAATTCACTGTGTGCCAGAATGTAATCATGTGTTCTTGGCTATTATGTTATGCAAGTCCTAAGTACAATACTGACAGTTTATTTAAATTAATCACTCTCAGTTTGAAGGGCAAATTGAAACAGAGGTCATTTGTGCAAGTTGGTTTGTTTTTTGCTTTTTTACTGATAAGAAACCTTCACAACCCTCTGTACTGTTTCACTTTTATGCTTTTGACACGTGACAGGCTTATTCTAAAGAGACAAGGTTCATACTTCCTATTTGAGTCCACCTGTTTAGAACCATCCAATAAAATTGCTGCTACAAAACACAACTGGTCATTTTTTGCACATCTCACTCCTGCATTGGGGGTAATGTAAATATCTTTCCTTGAAAAGAAAACAGAGTTCATTCTTCTATTTTGGGAATGTCACACTGCACATCATGCAGCACTCATGGTTGCTATTAAGAGTTCCCTCACCTTCTGGATGCATAGAAATAAATAAGAGCACGCAGCAGCTCTTGTGGGGCCATCCGGTTCAGAGTAAGCCCACACATCCCTCTGCAGCAGTGTGGCAAACAAACAGACACGAGTAGATAATTCCAAAAACCCCTGTGACTAAAAGTGGACAAGTGGCCTTTCAGAGCCATTTCACGGGCAAAGAGCCTTCCCCAGCAACTCCCACTGTCACTGTCAACCTGAGTTTCTTCCTTGTGCCTGTGCCAGTGGACATTGCAAACCCTTCCAAAGCAGCTTCCGAGATAGCCGGGCACAGACAAAAAGCTTCAGAATAGTTAAAGACTATTGAGATTATTTTGTACTTAGACCAAAGAAAATGTCTCAAGAGGTTTTCTTGAAAGAATCCAAGATGCACTCTGTCAATTAGAAGTTTGGCCCACTGGCTTCTTTTCAGGAAGTAACAAATTAATCTCAGGCCTAAACCTTCATTCTTCATTTAACCACTCAGCTCCATGCACTTTCAGTGAAGTACTTCAGCATGTGGAAAGCCCCAAACTCAAACCTTTGCTCAATTTTATCAGGAAGTGGTTCCCACTATGCAGAAGACCATGTCCCAAACAATCCACACCCTTACTCTGTTCAAACCAACAGCTCTGGATCTCTACTTCAGTCACTTCAAACTACTCCACTGTAGCTGTATATTTGCAATACTGGTAGAGACTAGTAATCAGAGGGAAATAAGAGGTAAGAGTTTGGAGGACATTCTGCATTAACATAAATCTCAAACATCAGAGAGCAAGGAGTCATTTCTTTTCACTCAGATTCCTGGTGGGAGGATGCTTGTTTATGAGTCTCTCTCGCTGGGCACAAAGTAAGAACTTATTGCTGTTCCTGACTTTCTTTCATTGTCATTTATACAGGTTTGTCCTCCAGCATATCATTCCTCCAGTTGTTTGTTGCAATCACCTGCTGTGATTTGTTCTTAAAATATTTGAAAACTCTGTAGGTGGGGATAACATCTCTTGTCTGATGCCCAGTACAATATGATTCACAGCTCAGTATCACAACTCGTGCTCACCTCCCTCAGTGCCCTTGTACAGAAAGAAACTGAATTATACCCATTGCATTCAGTGGTTGTAGGATCAGACTACATAGATACTGCAGTTAAAGAAATATTTCTCTTTTGGCCAGTTACTGTTTTTTAGCATTTGGTGCTTTGTTTTATTTTAGGGATTTTTTTTAAATCAAATGCCATATTGCAGGTATATCAGATTGCCAGCTACATTTTGGCAGATTAAAAATTGGATTTTACTGCATGCAGTAACTTAATTATTAATGAAATTCAGAAAGAAACTTTGCTGGAAGTGTTAGGATGGCACTGACACTCAAATGACTCTCAACAACTTTGCTCTGCTGTGTTTGTATTACATGTCTATTTGTCTACTGATTCTAGGAATCTGAAATACTCAGACCCACCTCAGCTGGGAGCCCAGCCCGGCCCTACAGTTATTCAAGCTTTTAAGTACTATGTGGAACAGGTTCTGAAGCAGTACTCTACACTTTTAGAGCCCATGGGCTACTCCAGAGAGAGATATGTTGAACTCACTTCCCTGTAGTTTCATGTACATCTCAAGAAATATTTTATTTTCCAGTTTCTCTACTTGCCTTTTTCTAATTCAGATAACTTTGCCTTTGCAACATAAAGCATCATATTTAAATTGTTATTCCCAGAAAGTTAAAAAAAGATGTTTCAATTTAAAAGAACAGTAGTTGAACAAGGTAAACAGAGGAACAGAAAGAAAGAGAAAAAAGAAACTTTCCTAGTTTACCAAGCACGCTTTCCATCAGCTAGGGTCTTTCAGTGAGAAACAGATGCTTTCCTGAAGGACAACCTCCCATTCAATCACTAGTCCCTAGTCACTCAGTAAATTGCAAGAAGAGAAAGAGAAAGATTTAAACCAGACTGTCACACAGCAAGTCAGGCTAGTCAACTGTAAAGGACCTTAAAATCTGTGAATGTGTTGTTCCTGGAGTCAATGAGAGATTTCAAATTTATTTACCAGGAAAAAAGGCTAGAACACAGATGAACAAACTGAATATAACCACACAGTGTAAGTCTGCTATTGGTCAGGAGAACATTTTGTTCTGCTTTAAACCAGCACACTGAAAACTTGTAATTCACTGTTTATGTAGAACCCAGAGGGTCCCAAAGCTCATCCCAAAAAAATCCTGTATTTTAGCCAGTCCCATCTGCAATCCACAGAATTTTTGAAGAGCTCTAATGTGGCTTTCAGTATAGATCCCCTCTTAGCATTCAGAATAGAAATAGAAATATTGACTACATGTTTGAACTAAAATTACATGCTACATATGCATGAGGCAGATTTGTCAGCCGAGGAAAACAAAATTACCACTATTAGCTTTAAATTGAGCTTGTTGTTTTCCATTATAGTCTAGACAAACTACTAAGATAACTTTGAGTTAGTTGTGTGCCAATCTTTATGCTCAGTGAGGTAAACAGGTGCTTAAAATAAACAGTCCTGAATGTGGAGTATGCTCAGCTGTTCCAAGGAGACTTTTTCTTGACAACAGTGTAGACTGGATTAATGCAAGAAAGAAGAATTTGTTGCTATCCAAGTTCCTATCTTACAAACCACAGTGTTTTGTACTATGACAGAATATCAGCAGCCCATTAGCAATGTCAAGCTGTCATGAATTCACACAGCAGTAATCTTTCCCACTGGCCATGCTATCACATTCTTTGCACTGAATTAACTGGAACGTTTAGTCAGGGCTCCAGAAGGATAGAGTCATATCTTAACTTAGAATCATAGAATATCTTGAGTTGGAAGGGACTCACAATGATCATCAAAGTTCAACTCCTGGCCCTGCACAGGACAGCCCCAACAATCACACCATGTGTCTGAGAGCATTATCCAAATACTTCTTGAACTCAGTCAGGCTTGGTGCTGTGACCACTTCCATGAGGAGCTTGCTCCCGTGCCCAGCCACACTCTGGGTAAAGAACCTTTTCCTAATATCTATCCTAAGCCTCCCTGACACAGTTTCACACTGTTCTCTCAAATCCTGTCACTGGTCACCACAGAAAAGAGATCAGTGCCTGCCCCTCAGCTTCTCTTCTTGCTACCTGCCCAGGCATTTCCCACCACTCCTTCCATCACAAAACTTCTCATGGGCACAAATATCCCAACAAATTCCATATTCATTGCCACAGATCAGATTGCCCCATGAGTCTGATTCTTTCTTTTAAACCTGCATTTGGTTGGGTTATAACTCAAACCACTTTGGCAGTGCACCCAAAAAGGGAATAGAAAAGAAAGCGCCATTGGAGGCCCTGGGTAGAGCAAGTGGAACCTGCTCCTTTGATAGCGCTGCAAGTTCCATGAGCCAGTAGGGAAGGATGCAGAAAGAGCTTTGACATGTTAAATGGGTTGGTACCATTGGTAGTATTAATCATCCACCGGTGATTTTTTTTTTAGCCAAACTGCCAAGATCACACTGTGATAAACCCCTCCACACATGCACATGGTCAGCTCTGAAGTGTGGCTTTTGTAAACAGGAACAGCAGTTCCATAAAAATTGCTGAAATGCACCAAGGGCAATGTCATTCACAGCATGTTCATTAGCTGCAAGACTCAGCAAGAACAGACAGAAGGTACAAAACAAACAGGTTGTTTTCTTCTGCTGGCGTTAATGTAGATTGCTCTTTCTCCCCTTCTCTCCCCCAGCCCACACAAATAAAAAAGAGTCTCACAGGACCATCTCTGTGCTTTGACTAATAGAGGTTTCATATGTTAGCCAACAGTTTTCTCCAGGAGAAGGGGTTTTCTACCAATTTACGCAGAGCAACGCTCCTGTAATGCCTCAGCACCAACCAGTGCTGAAGCAACACCTGTAAACGTATATAAGAATTTGTTTATAAAGACTTCATTTGAACTTTAGCTGGTCTGGCACCTGAACTACAATTCTCTTTCATTAGGGCATACCAGAAAAAGAAAACCAGACAGGACACTTGGCCTGTATCAAAGTCCAGATTGCCTGAAACATTTGCAGCAATCTCCTACTCCAAGAACCAAAGAGCTCCCAGTTCACTGTTTAAAAATTGGGGTTCACAGAGGAGGGATCTCATTAAAACTTCACCGAGCAAGAACACAACAAGTTAATGGTGTGCCGCCTTTCCTCACCACAGCAGAAAATTCATCAGATGGCATTCACAGATCACCCTGTGCCACAGTCTCAACTACCAGGCTCAATTAGCTAGTCATCATTTCTTGAAGCTTTAGGTTTTCACCTCCCTCTAGAAACAGAGAACGGCTAATATGTCAATTAATGTTGACATATGAACCACTACTGATCTGTGTGAGGAGAGCTTCAATTGTCATCCTTTATAAAACCTCAGAACCAGGGCTGTGCTCTACATCAGTATTACATTCAAGAGCTCTATGACTAACTTATAATCTATACTATATAAACTTCATTCTTCAGTAAACTATTGATATTTCAATAAAAAAAAATTGATATCAAATGCACTAGTAACTTGGAAATTTCAAATTCCAATCCAGTTTGGGATCCAAATTCATAACTAAAACCCCTAATTGTAGCAACAATCTCATTCACATTTACGCTTGATTAAACTAGCATGAAAGATCAACAAAAGCAAAACTGATAGTAATCCTGTGCCAGTCTGTAGTTCAGGGCACAGAGCTTTTTAGCCAACTGAGAGTATCGTGCGATCCCTCAAGGGATTAAAAAATTGTCTAGCCCAAACTTAGTGCAGCACATGATTTTCCCAGTGCACAGGGAAGGTCCACAAACTCTTGGCTCCACACTGGAGTGGATATGCAACCCTCTCATCTTTCCAGGTTTCCCAGCTGGAAGCTGCTTTAGCACAAGTTTCCCTGCCCAAGTATCTAGGCAAGGGGAACGTGATGAACCAATATTAGCACTGAACTGAGCTCAGGAACAGAACTAACTCGATACTCACAGTTCAAAGAAAGAGACAGGTTTGACTTGTTACCAGGTTTTGAAGAGTCAAGGCAAAATGATAGCCAGAGAAAGTCCAAACTGAAAAAGGGGGCTCTGGGACAAACTGTTAAAATGTGTCCATCATGTGCAAGAACCACCCCACCCTCCTGTGAGACACAGTCACTCTTAGGTTATTGTCAGCAGTTGACCCAGGAATCAGTATCAGTTAAAGGAGTTTGATTTTTAAGAGTTTTCTAGTTTCTTAAATGGAAATGGAATAAACATTTTACTAAATTCCTTTCAAGAACCAAGTGTCAGAATTACTTGCTGAATATATGAATTATATGGATGTTACATTTGAGTTACATTTACCAGATCTCCTGTAATTACTGAAATTATTTCTAGTAGAAATGCCTATATTAAGCAGCGCACCCTTATTTAAAAGTAGTTACCTAAAAATTGCAGTAAATTATTGCCAACAAATCTAAAATGTAAAAGGAACATTATATAGTTCTGTTACTCTCTGAATAATTCACAAGGGAAAGTCAAAGAAGATAAAAAGCCACTTAGCAAAGCAATACATAGTTTTCACAATTTAATGTTTAAAAGCCATGGCATATGTGGTGGTATTAGAAAACTTCAGAGGAGGAAAAATATGACTAGAAAAGTAAGTAACTGAGCCACAATCCAGGAGCAAGCTGGACAGAAAGCTGGAATCTTCCTTACCTTTTTACCATTCACAAAGAAAACAAGTTCATCCACTGCCTCACTCGGAGCCATCCTGTACACCTTCCAAAATTCACTCAGATAGGGCCACAGACCACCCTTCTGAGAGCAGCCCTACACCCCACAGCGCAGTGAGCACCAGCGATACGACAAGTAATATGAGTCTGCCTCAAGAATGTTTGACTTTATTTCTACATCAGTGCCCTGTGAAACCCCATATTATATAAGAGCCAATGAAGAGGCGTGCCAGCTGCCTTTGGTTGGTGCTTCTGCAGCCGTAATGACAGAAAAGGAGCTGGAACAAGCAGAGTGACCCGCCCCCTTTTATATAGTAATAGATCACAATTCCACTGCATTCCCTTTAGATTACACTGCCAGGCTTGGGGCACTGCAACAAACTCTCAGTATTTTGCAATACAATGCAAACTTAGGGGGAGGAAGAGGGGAGGTTCTCCCAACTATCCCTCACCAAATATTGGTATTCCCCACACAGCAATCTCTAAAGACAGCACCTGCTTATTTAGAAAACTCCTTGATACATGCACATCTGCTAGTAGACTGACTGCAAGACTATTTCACTAGCTTTTCTTACAGTTTTAAAGCTATAGTACCCTCAACCTGTGAGGACATTATTTAAACAGAAATGTGTTGTCCAGATAAAAGCAATTCTAGAAAACTGACAGACTGATCCAGCACCTCAGAAGAGGTGCTGGGCTAAGACCATAATGTTTTCCCTGGGCTCTTAAGGCATTTAGGCTTACCTTTTCTGGCTTAATCATCACATCCCAGTTCTTAGGTGCACGTTGCCAGCAAAACACAGAGGAAAGACAAAACTTTTTTTGTCTTCCCTTTCCTTGGTGGTGGTTTCTTCTGGCTTCTCCATTACACAACTGCACATTTTGCATTATGTCTTCCTGTTTTTTCTTCCAAAGTTGTTGCAGAATCATCCACAAGCCCCTACAGGACGTGCATTGTTTTCATGAACAAGATACATAAATCCCTAGTTCCAGTTTAATATTCCATCACAAAACAGCACAATTCCAAAGTCTCATGGAAGTTTCCTAACACTATCTGCTCCATTCTGATTGTTGTGATTTTGCTTTCCTTTTTCAGTTTCAATTAGTTTCAATTATTTTTTTTATTATTATTTCTTTTAAATCCCTGGGGAAAACACTATATCAAAGTCTTCCTCCCAGGAATCTCTCTGAACAATTCAAAAAACAACAAAACCCAATTAAATTACAATTTTCAGAAACAGTCTTTCCCTCAGAATTTTGTAAATATGTCACAGTAACTACAATACATATTTTATTTTTACCAGCTTTTATCTTCTGATTCATTTATTTTATTTCCCAGTCCAACCCCTAGAAAAGCTATTTTATAACAAGTGTCAAACACTATTCCAGCGTTTCTTTACAGGCATTCAGTTTGCTGAAAGTATAGTTCGCAGCAAATTTATGCTTAACACCAGCTGCTTTAATCTACATTTGCAGCAAAGTTGTGCATAGCTGAGCCAGTGCTGACACCTATTGTCTGGCACCTCCCACTTTGCAGTATAAGAGTATTAGAAAAATGACACTTTTCTCCCAGTAATCTTCAGCTCTCTTGCTTTACATCTACGTGCAAATTTACACAAGCATTACCTCCATGTAGTATCATCAATCTTGAAATTAGTGTACACAAGGTTAGTGCTCATTAACAGTTTTGCAATATTTTAAATAACAATTATTACTCATAACCACAAGTAACATGTTACAGCAATCTTAAAGCAACCAGCCATTACAGTATTAACACCAAAATCAAACATGTTTAGTTTCCTAATCTGTGTTTTCCATAATGCATGGCGTAGTTCTTAGGCCTAAAGAACACTTGTAATCATGTCATCTCTTCTTTAAGGAAGCCCAAGCTCAAATTTTAACCCTGCCTTGGTGATAACCTTATAGCTAAACTATCCCTATCTGCTAAATCAGTAAATAGCACCTTATGATATTCCATCACAAGGTTTGTTTTTGATCCAACAAACTACTATATACACAATATAAAAATAAAGATAAATACAACCATGATAATGACCTCTATATGTAGATTACATGGTAATATAAAAATTCAGACCTCATCTCAGCAGAGTCACTGACCACAAAACACCAAATTCACCGATTCTCTCAGCAGTCTGACAGGATAGTCCATTATTATACACATTTCAAAGGCAGAGAACCAAAACACCTAGAACAGGAGTTTTCCAAGTACTCTAAATAACTCTGGAGCATGAGAGCTCGTGCTATTGAAATCTCTTGGCCATTTTTTGAAATCCCACCCCAAACAGAACAGAGGATTGCCAGAAATCCCAGAGAAGAAAGTGAAAGCTAAAAAAACAAATGAACTGCACCAAAACAAACAACAAAAAAAAATAACCCAACACTCAGCATAGAACTGAGGGTTAGCTCCCTTAAGTGAGTTAAAATGTAAAACTTTCTTCAATCAAGCACAAGCCAGTTATGAAACAAAGTATTCTGACTGACTAGTCAGATAAAGTCTAGCAGGTTTCCCATTTTAGAGAGCATCCCATTGCCCATTCATAATTCTGAGATGGGAGTGTTTTAGAGGTTCAACATTCTTTGCAGTCTCACTCTCTCACTAAAAAGCTCAGAAAGCAGTTGATATTAGTCAAGAATATATATTATATTTTTTAAAAAAACAGCTGGCTTTTCTCATTCTGACTGGTTAGTCCTGGAGACCTATTGCAATCATAATAATAATCTGTTCTGGGGATGATCATTATGTAGCTCAATAAATACAGTGAAATTTACAGAAACACCATTCCTGCCCAAGGAGTTTACTGCCAAAACTAGGTAAATGCATGGAAGAACAACAGGAAAACAATGCTAGAGGTAGTAAAGGAGAAGATTTAAAACAAACAGAAGTGAGAAGTTTTGTTGCTTTGTTCTCATGTTCCTCTTCCAGGAAATAGGAGAGAAGAAAGTACAGGTGGTTCTGAAGAGGATTGTGTGAAGAGATGTATGAAGAGTTGTTTGTAAAGCAAATAGGAAAGAAAACAAAGTCTCAAGTCAGTGCTTTAATGCAGTACCCCATGTATCAAGTTTCCAGAGTTGGCACACTCACTCTGTGTCCTTCTCTAATAGCTGGACTACTACACATTTATTTAGTTGCCACTGTTGCTGAAACATGTGGACAGCATCTTTCCACTGAAGTGGAAACAACCTGTTTGCTTTAGTTTTGGCAATTCCTCTTCTGTTGTCACATATATCCTTTGTGGAAGCAGGCACTGGACACTCTTTTCAAGGATCTCCACCTGCCGAAATCAGGGTCAGCTATGAGGGCATACCAGGTTAATTAGAGCTGTACATACCATAGATTACTTTTTAAAGATTATTTTTTAGAGAATAAACTATTGGTGGTTGTGTTGTTTTATTGTGAGTGTTCTCTGTATGAGTTTAAAAAAAATAAGATCACACAATATTGATTACAGTTTGAATATGAAGGCAGAGTGTGTTGCCTGAGGGTGTCTGTTCTTCTCTTTGGCCTCATCTATTGACCACTGCTGAAGACAGGTTCCTGAAATAAGTGGACCTTTTATCTTACTGGATAGGGACACTCATACTTTATTGGCAGTGTCCAAAGAGAGCTCAAAGAAACAAAACCCTTTTGGGATACCAACCAACAACAACAACAACAACAAAAACAAATAAACTAGAAACAAACAAACAAAAAACAACCAATCAAAAAAAAAAACAGCTTCCACATAACATTGCCATATGAGTATGAAAGTAAGGTATTGCACATTTTTTCAAAGGAATTTCTCAGAAATATATTAAAAAAAATCGTGTTCCCGCACTTTCTTATGAGATGTCTAAGTTCATTTCTGGTTACAGACATAGGTTTGAAAAAGATCATCATGACAAAGCAAATATAAATTGGATTTCCTCATTTAAGTTTGTGAGCTCATTATTCATGAATCACTAATCATTCAGTGTTCAGCTTCTAATTGTATGAATATGGTCTAATTGTATGGATTTATTTCACAAATTATGATCTCTTCACCTGCTTTTGAAGATGGGTGGAGTTTAATTATAGTTCTTTTCCTAGTCCTACCACCTGGCTTCCTCTGAGAGCAAGAAATGAACAAAGTTAATTCAGCCTTGTCTTGAGGAGTACTAGTTGTCACTATTCTTCACAACAAGACTTGTTACAGTTCATTCAGTTTTTCTTTCATTACCTAGTTCTGGTGGCAAACAAAGGATATTTCAGATATTTGACCTTGAAAAGGAACTTCTTTTCAAGCAGTCTTGTTGATATATATTCCTTGCCTTCAGCAGCACCTACTTTGACACCCAGTTGTCTTTTATCTTGCTTCCAGAGTATTGTGCCAGAGAAACTTCAGACACCTGCCCTGATAATCTAACTGAATAAAATCAGTAAGGTATTTTAACCTTTCTTCTTCATCCTTGTTTCTCTTCATCTGTTGACATTTTAGGAGTATCTTTTGTGTTGACCTCTCCCCCAGAAGGAAGTAGAGTCCACTTGCAAACACTGGTTGCTGTCCCTGTCACAGGTGGAAGCATTGTCTCCAGTGGGTGTTTCAAGGAGGAAAGGAGAAGAAGCTGCAACAACCACACAGGGCTCTTCATTCTTTTGAACAGCTGCTAAAACACCCCCCTCTGGTGTCAAATAATACCATGATATTACAAGATCCCTGAGCAGGTAAGTAGGAGCTTCTGAGCCAGTTTAAATAAGTTAAAGTTATACCAGACCATACCCACACGTGGCTAATTTTCCACTGCCTTTCTTCACAAGAGAGAGGCTCTATGCAGAAGTCTGCATTGCTTGTTTTGTTCTGCCCTTCCAAAGGTATGAATTAATTTTACTTGGTAGATGGTTAAATCTAGTTTTCTCTTGTCTATACACCAGATGCAGTCCTTGTTGAAATTCTGATACCAGCTGTATGATGTAAATTTTTATTTCGTATACTGTCCTTAACCTCTCTGGACATCTGCATAAGTCCTCTGGCTGCCCTGTGTATCTCACTGCTAATCACTTTCTCATTTTAGAAAGCCTTATTTTGGTGGACAGTTTGTTCAAAATACAAGAAATCCTCCACAGCTGCTTCTGCTAACAAAAAAAACAGAAAGTTTTCCTGAATCAACTGAACATTTGACTGTTCTGCCTAGGAGGACTTTGCATGCCAAAACCTTGTGAGAGGTCTCCAACTATGTATGTCTGTGTAAGAAAAAGACTGCCTCTCTCCACAGACCCTGCCTAAACAGAGACCTGCTCCTGGTACTGTGATTTTCTTCTAGCTCCCAACTAGCTTCTACCATTAAGACAACTTATCTAGATTGGACAAGTGAGGCAAGCCAGTCTCACAGTAACTTTCAGAAAAACTTTGTTATTAACATAGTGCAGGAGAGTAGATGCCATCATCCTCACTGAAACAGGCTCGTTGTCTCAAATTGCAGCCATCATGGTCAGCTTGTATCCCCCAGATTGTCTTGATTTCTCTTCAAAACAAACTCACTCTAAACAATTTTCCACTAAGCAATAGCAACAGACAGTAAACATCAGGTAGGAAAGAAAAAGATTGTTCCAGCTCAAGAGCAACTGCTGTAGAGCCAGCATGAATCTTTTAAGGTGAAAATTAGAACAGTCATAAACATTACAGCCATAACATTGAAGAACGCCCTTCCAGAAGAAGGTGCATGAAAGAAAGATGAACTTTCAAAATGAAACCTGAGGAGCCTACAAACTGGATAATTTGTTATGCACATATTGCAGAAGTTGAAATTTAAATTAATTCAAGTCCTATGTTTCCCCTTCAATCCTACCTGATGTCCAAAGGACAGATTTTCTTAAGTCATGTTCCTGATATCCTACAGTCTCAACCTGAAATGAAAGAGGCTTCATAGTGCCAGATTTAGTTCATTAAGAACGGACAGGGAAGCAAGCTGAAATATGTAGAAAACCTGGAATGATGTACATCTTAAACATGTCTTTGAATCCCTGGCTACTCAGAAGATATATTTTTACTTACCTGGATTATTTTTAAACAGAAGTACCTCATAGTCAGACTCATTGTTTACAGTGATAGGCTTTATGCCCAAGTGTGAACCTTTAAAGGCACTGAATGGAAATCTTACACCATCATTCCTGAAGCTTTCCAATTCATGAAGAACAAGTTACTTCCACTTTTCAAAAATTTGCTTGGAAACCAGTTTAAAGAGAGATTAATATATTCCTTCCATCATGCTCATTCAAATATTTACTTGATGAACTTACATATCCCAAGTATTTCTGATCATTTACCACGGTTGCCCTTTGTACCACCTGATGACAAATAGCACAAAGTTTTTGTTAGACTCACTTCCCTTTTTAATAAAAATGGTTTCCCCCACTGTTATTTTATATCCTATATTATTTTATATCTGAGAATGAAAGAAAGAGCTGATAGTTTTCATGGGCTGGCAGGAGGTTACTTTCAGAATTCAAGCAGGAATTATGAGGTGGAGATATTTACCAACAAATTAATTACAGAGCTGTTGCAATAAAACCCCAAGCATGACTAATGAAGACACCTAACTAAAGTGCAAATGTACCTGTACTTTCTGAAGAATGTTGATAATGTATCTTGATATAAACATGATTAACAACCTTGTTAAATTAAGATGATAAGATGAGCTTTAACCAAATAGCTTCAAAAAATAATTGAGAAAAATGGTGAAAGACTAAGATAAAGATGGGTATATATAGAAATTTTTAAAGTTGCTTTTCCCAGGACAAGGTAAGTATGTCCTAATGGTTAAAAAGCTTGGGAGTGCAGAAATTGGTAACAGACTGCTAATTGTTTTCTGCTCTGTTATCTCTATTGCTAGCAATACAGGAATGTCCAATCACACCTCTGTCTGACTTCTGCTGAGTAAACACGTGATTTCTTTGCAATGGTGATCCTGCCAGGAGATAAATCAGATCTAGAAAAAGCAACTCAACTTATGTGGTTAAAGGAGCCAACATTACTCACTTTATTAAAAACAACATTTAAAAAACTTTTATTCCCTTGAACAAAGTATAAGCTATTCTATATAAACAGAAACACAGTGGAGTGGAATTTGGAACTTCAAATCCATCTCCCCTTGAAGACTATAATGGTTCCAATCCTAATTGGATTGCATACACAAAAGCTTTGACATTTCTGTCCCAGAGGAGCCGCAGCAGTGGTCCTATAACATTTTTGGGTTTATCACCACAACACAATACTTGCAATATGAGGGAGATATTTCAGTTTCTGTGTCACAAAGCTTGTAATCTACAACAAAAGCCTCTGAAAAAGAAAAAAAATAGGCTAAGACAGCCCAGAGGAAAGACCTAGTTCTTTTCTTACTATTTTTATTATGATAATTACTGCCGCAGATAATAGTTTATAGAAGGAACTAGTGTGGAGCCTGTAACATGCAACCTCCTGCATATTCTATGTCTTACAGAATGTTAAGCATAAAAATGCAAACAATAACTAGCACTGAAAGCTGAAATATTACTATGGTCATCTGAATTACCCTCTTTTTTTCCATCATTGCATATCACAGCTGTGCATGGCAGAAGATCAGATCTTTATTTTAATGAATTTATGTGTTGCACTAGTCAGTGAATATTTGCATGAGTACGTAGACTTTACTTGTGTACATTTAATCTCCTTAGTTTGGAAGCTTA
Source organism: Chiroxiphia lanceolata (assembly GCF_009829145.1). Classification (NCBI taxonomy): domain Eukaryota; kingdom Metazoa; phylum Chordata; class Aves; order Passeriformes; family Pipridae; genus Chiroxiphia; species Chiroxiphia lanceolata. The sequence goes on from NC_045639.1 coordinate 16,754,358, forward strand.
CTATTGTCAGCCACTTTATGGTGATGGTGAACAAAGATGAAGAACAAGGCCCCAGTCTTTTAGTCTCTTCACCAGTTCAGAGTACAGAATCAGTCTCTGCTCCAGCACTTCCACTTTATGCAGAGCAGCTGCAGACCAGGGGAAGAACCAAAAACTAGCAAAACACCTATAAGATCAAGGAGTTGCAGCCAATTAGAGACATGATGATTATTACTTTAGAAACAGCAAAGAGAGATGGTAGACAGATTTTCACTAGATTTTGTTCCAGAAGCTATATTTTATTCTTCAAAGCCAGGTTCCATTTCTTATACTTGCCTCTTCTTTTATGAGACGCTGACCTTAACCAGGCTGGCCTTCAACCCCCACTTTGATCCATCTGTTGGAGTCATGCATTGAGTAGTCTCCACTTTTCTATGAATAGAATCAATATTTGGGGAAAAAAAAGGACATTGTTATTTTATATCAACATTTTATATTCTTTAGAGTGTACAAAGCCATCCTTATAAAAGGAACATTCTTAGAAAACCAGCCTTTTTATACAATACACTTCTCAATTCTATTTGGATAAAAAAGCTAGTATGAGTTTCCCATCTTATAAAAGAAATTATTGCAGTACAAAAGCTGGACAACGTGACCAAACAGCAGGACAAACACTGATGACAACAAGGGTGAAATTTTCAAGAGTACTCAGTACTGAGCTTGTTTCTCACAACACTCAGTGGGAGAGAAGTTAAATAAACATCCAATGCTTTCTGAACAATTCCACCTAGTGAGAAACCACCCACTGCTTTCACTGAGACTAGAATCTGAACTCAGAACCTGTACCCTATTGACTGAAACAAAACGTGCACGTATCTTTATTTTGTTTACAGTTCCCAGGACTGTTGCCCCGGAAAAACGATGCAAAGTCAAAGTAAGATCAATTAAGCAAATGTAAATACATTAGACTGTTTTCCCACACTGACCTGAAAGGCATGAAAACAACATGAGCTTGAAGAACAACAAAAGTACTACCAATTTTCCTGGAAGGGTGTTTTGTTTCCTTCTCTGAATAAGGACCAACTACAGAGTAGCTTATTCCACAGTGCATAATAGAGTGAATTTCCAGAGGCAGGACAATTTAGAGAGTTCAAAGCCTATTCTGTTATCACAAGTCCAGTATGTCCATTATATCTTATTTGGGTAAAGATTTGTAGTGAGTACAGCCTTTCAACTCAAGTAATGTTTCAGTCTCCTACAGTATAAACTGAATGGTTTAACTTATAGTTATTAATATCTGTTCTTTGTATCTCAGGAAAATCTGTTTAGCACAAGAAATTGTTTTTACAGTAAAACAACTAATAAAAAAATACACATAGACGAAATAAGTACCCACCCATTTTGGGGCACCATTGATGACCTCCTTGATTTCATGAGATATTTTCTCACGCTTTGAGTTTTTCAGGTCTCCTACCCTGACTGATGTTCATGTCAGCAGTCCTTGTAGGAAAAGGTATAATCGTCCCTGATCCCTTACCTACATTGACGTCAGGGGAAGTTTGGATGCAGAAACGTGACACAATGTTCAGGATAAACTAAAGGGAAAAAAATTTAAGAACTTTCATGGTCAGGGTCTGCTGATCTGTGGAAAGCCTGACTCAGCAACGACTTAGCAAAAAGCAATCCCCTATTGGGCGAGGAGAGGGAGCGGATCCCAGAGCTGGTCAGCTGGGGAGGTCAGCGACAGGACTGCTGGTCAGCTGGGGAGGTCACCGACAGGACTGCAGGGAAGGTCAAGGGCCTGGCAGACAGTTCCTGGGCCCTGTTCCCAGGAAGGGCAGACAGGGATGGAGAGTGGGGCACCAGCAGGGTATTTTTCTTGCCTGTCCTGCTCTGGCTACTCCACAGACTTCAGCAGGACACCAGCAGTGGGATATGGCTCACCATCCACTGCTGGCATCTCCTCCAGACTAAGACTTAATAGAGACACTAAATGCAGTGAACCTTCTCACAAGCAGACATTGAAAGAGAAAGAGGATTTGCAGAAAAACCCCAGACATACCACTGCTTCTATAACTGGTAATGGTGAACAAGGACAAACACTTTACGGAGCCTTGGTGGCCCTGCCCCTGCCTGAGCCTGTGGCGCATCACCTAGTGACTGCTCTTTCAGACTTCAGATGGGCTCAACTGACTGATCCAGGAGCACCTGCTCTTCCAAAACAGGCCATGAGAGAGACATGTAGGTAGCACAACCATCAGAAAAGAAAAAAAAAAAAAAGAAAAAAGAAAATCTCTAGATCTCTAAGTTATTTCATCTATCAATTAAAAATCTTCTGGCCCTACCCAGACTGACGAGGCATGTTAGGATGGCTTCCTGTCCAATTCAACTTCTCCTGCATTGCGTAGGACACTTCAACAGCTGCCCCGACAAGCTATAAATAATTAACTTAATCCGCATTGTGCAAGCAACAAGGCAAAAGATTACAAAATCCATTTATGCAATTGAGACATGTTATGTTGGGACAGCCAGAATACACCTCAGCAAGCTGATGGGCCTCTTCTACTTTTTATGCCTAAAATGGAAAACACTGGGAAAAAGAGGTATAGCATAAGCTAAATTTATTTAAAATATGGAACTCCTAGACTGGAAGAAAAGGAAAACATATTTAAAATTACTCATTGATATTCTGCCATACAGAATTACTAGTATTGAACTTCAACTTAAAAAAACCACAAAAACAGTTGTTTATTCTATTTACTCTATTGTAAAAGCTGAAAGGGATATGAAATCGGGCAATCTAGGTAAACTAGGATAAATGAACCACATAACGTTTTTTCCCTTTTCCCTTTAAATTTGTGTTCTGGCAAGAAGATTATAATTTTCCTGTAGGCTTCCTATTTTAAAAAATTCTTTACAAATCATTCCAGCAAATTGTTCCTATGTATTGATGATGCAAACTTCTTCATGAGCTCCCCACAATACAAAAAGTTGCCAAACAACTGCGACTGACTAATTGTAATTAAAAAATCATAGAATTGTTCAGGTTGGAAAAGACCTCTAAGATTATCAAGTCTAACCAGTAACCCAGCACTGCCAACTCCACCACTAAACAATGTCCCCAGAGTGCCACATCTACATGTCGTCTTAAATCCTCCAGGGATGGTGACTCAACCATCTCCCTAGGCAGCCTGTTTCAATGCTTGACAACCCTTTCCATGAAAAAAAATTTCCTGATATCCACTCTAAACCTCCTTGGTGCAACTCAAGGCCATTTCCTCCTGTCCTGTCACTTGTTACTTGAGAAAAGAGATCAACCCCTATCTGCTACAAGCTCCTTTCAGGTAATTGTAGGGAGCGATAAGGTCTCCCCTGAGCCTCCTTTTCTCCAGACTAAACACCCCCAGCTCCCTCAGCCGCTCATTATAGAACTTGTGCTCCAGACACTTCACCAGCTCCGTTGCCCTTCTCTGGAAATGCTTCAGCACCTCAATTTTGTTCCTACAGTAAGGGACCCAAAATTAACACAGGATTTGAGGCGCGGCCTCACCAGTGCCAAATACAGAGGGACAATCACTGCCCTGGTCCTGCTGACCATGCCGAGCCAAGCCAGGATGCCATTAGCCTCCTTGGCCACCTGGGCACACTGATGGCTCCTGTTCAGCCACTATCAACCAGCATCCCCAGTTCTTTTTCCACCAGGCAGCTTTCCAGCCACTCTGCCCCCAACCTATAGCACTGCATGGGGTTGTTGTGACCCAAATGCAGGACTCGGCCCTTATCGAATCTCGTACAGCTGCCCTCAGCACAGCAATCCAACCTGTCCAGATCCCTTTGTAGAGCCTTCCTAGCCTCCAGCAGATCAACACTCCTGCCTCCCGCCCAGCTTGGCGTCGTCTGCAAGCTGACTGAGAGTGATCCCCTCGTCCAGATCATCAATAAAGATATTAAACACATATTAAACACAACTGACCCCAGTGCTGAGCCCTGGGGAATGCCACTTGTGACCGTGTGCCAGCTGGATTTCATTCCATTCACCACCACTGTCCGGACCCGGCCCTCCAGACCGTTTTTTACCCAGGGAAGAGTGCACCCGTCCAAGTCATGAGCAGCCAGTTTCTCCGGGAGAATGTGGTGGGAAACAGTGCCAAAGGCTTTACTAAAATCTAAGCAGACAACATCCACAGCCTTTTCCTCAGCCACTATGTAGATCACCCTGTAATAGACTATGTATGCGATTCAATCATTTGAATATTATTATACAATTGAGAGTATTTGTTTTCTTGCCTGGAGAAAGAAAGCAAGCTCTTGTCACTATCGTTTGGTGAGACTTTATAACCCTCCTCACTGACTCCCAATGAAAAATTCAAGACCAAATTTAGCATTTTTTTTAGCCTTTCCATGTAAAGTATCTATCAAGATCACTGCACACACTAGAATTATTAAACTATTGTTCTGTTTATCCCACATCTCACGCATATAAATAAGCATCTTTGAGATACAAAAGTGAGAGACAGAATGATGAGCTGGTTGCCAAGTTATGGCAAAGTATTGGAACTCCCTTTCTTCAAGATAAAGGAGAACTCACTCCAGATGACACCTATTTTAACAGGGCAAAACTCATACTTGAAAAAGCACAGGTAGGTACCATTCTCTGAAAATAAAACGATGCAATGATGAAGAAGCACAAAGTGAATTATGATGTTTAAAAAAGCTTTTTTTCAATGGAGATGTCAGAGGACACTTATTCGATGCCGTATTTTGTATTTTAAGCCTTCTCTTTGGTAGCATGGCATTAAGCCTGGGACAAGCAGTTCCACAAGAGGGAAACTGATTCTACAGGGCTCTTGGAGGCAGGCGCTCCAATGAGTTGAATGTATCCAAGTTTAAAAAGGGACTGTCTGCACAAATATGTCACAGACTAAGTCAAGCAGGAGTCACGATGTTCACACAGTCAGGCATCTCATTTACGGTTATGACCAGGTATTTTGAGTTTCCCATCCAGTTCCACAGAACTTCTGAGTGCAAGAAAGTAAAGGCTGGAATAGATGGATCTTAATGTTTTCTTCTTTTCATTCCTCATCTTCTTAAACTTTTAGTCTATTTCCTCCATAGTCTTAGGACCGTGACTCTTACCACTTTCAGCTGAATTTTTACTCAGAATCCACTTTAGCTTTGATTCATATAGAACTGTGACTTCAAAAGTTCCTTCAAAGTTTCTAAACAAAATAATCACAAATAGGTTTTGGCAGCAACTCCCCTGGAGAAATTTCTTGAATTGATCTCACTACAATATCTATGCCAAAATCTTGTGGATTTCCACTGAAAACCCAAATTGATTCAGGACTCATGCCATGTGTTTCAGTCTCTTCAGGCCATGTTCTGCTACTTGCTAGCCTGCAGAATCACACTGCACAGCAGATCACTGCTGCCTCAGCTTCTGACCATGCTCAAGAGAAGGTTGATTAACCCTCTGATATAGGTCATTTGTCTGGAAATATGATGACATATTTCCCTTCCTTACATTTGTCCCCTATTCAGTGGCCTACTTCAACTTTGCAGCTTAGCAAGTATCTTACTGCTCTCTTCAGACAGTCTTCCTGATATATTGCTTGGATGTATTTCCCTCATTTAATTTTCTTCTCCTGGGCTGTGTTTCATAAAGGACCATGTTAAAAAGAGCAATGTCTTCTCTTTGACTTTTCCATAATTTGTGGTCCTTAAGGTGCTGTGAGTTGTTTTATTGCTGGTGTATCTCACTGTTCACACTTTGTCAACAGAAATTTCCTTTCCCTTATGATTACTGCTGGGAATTCTTACAGCAGTTTAATAGAAGCCAAAACCTGCCCAGGTAGGCTAAAAATATGGTGTGAGCAATTGTATTCAGGTCTGTTGTGAACACACAAAAAGGACACTTAAAAAAAAAAACAAACAAGACTGACTGTAGAAGCAGGTCTTTGATCAGCATTAAACAGCAAGGACTTAGAGACCTAGGTATCAGTATCTGAGTAATCAGATATATACATTTAATATCTTATTCAGACATCAGATTCTGCTATTTTCCCTCCCTCCTGTTCCTGTGACACTGAGCTCTCTTCAGCCAATGTTTCATGACTACATTCTCCAGAATTAACTTCCATTCTTTTATTGTCACCTGGTTCCTCTTCCATGAAGGAAATCAAACCCCTTTCGAAATAAGAATCGCCCCTAACATAAACAGGATTTTGACAGATTCTCTGCACTTTTTTCCTCAGCTGGTAGCTTTAGTCCCAGTAACTTCCTTGTTCCAAGAAAGTATAACCAGCTTCTTCCATTTGGTACAAAGTGAACTCAGTAGTACACTGTCAATTATTTCGTTCTCGAAAGTTTATACAAGTGTCTATAATTACCCAGGCAAACCAAAGGAAACACCCCATTCACAACATAATCCTTTCGTATCCTCCTAGTGTGGCTTTGAAATTAATAGAATTAATTAAGTAGACTTAAAACCCTCTTACTGGAACCCAGCTTACCTGTCAGGTACAGGCCAAAAGTTACACCTTAACTTTAAAGAGCACGTACAAAAATTTTGACATTTTGCCAAAAAAAAGATTGCAAGAAAGGTAATAGGGCATAAAAGTTGCCAAAAATAATTGCATAATAATCAAGAATGAAAATGTTTCTTCATACAGTATTTACAGTATGTTTCTTCAACAGTGTTTATTCATATTGTTACGCCCAACATGCTGCTGACTCACATATGCCAACTACAGGAGTGACTTCAAAACTGTACCTGAACAGAGATGTAGAATGGTGTCATCACAGAGGAACCATCTTATCAGAGCATTGCAAAGGGCAGTTTTGGTCAACTGAACTTCTTCCTAAAAAATCCTACAATTTCACATACAGAAACTCTTTTCTTCAAACCACCAATTGTTATTTTCAGGTGGGTTTTTGTAGGGTACACATCCCCAAGAGCATTATAAACTTGACCCTATGTATCCTATATCTTTCCAATTAGGCTCCAAAAGCCAGTTACTAAAGTCATAATTCAAATCTGAAATTTCAAATCTTTGCTGTGCATATTAATGATTTGAGGAGAGCCTGTAGGAAACAGCAGAATTCACTTATGTCTGCTTTACTCAGTGTTAAAGGTTGATTTGGTTGGATCTATGCTTTAAAAGCCTTAATGGGCAGAGTAATCCATTTTTGCACACCACAAGTACTGGGCCACATGCTACTATTTTTCTGTGTAATCACTTCACATCACTATGCTACAAAAAGTTAAAATAATCTAATGAACATAAATAAGCATTGGCACAAGACCCTATAATGTGGTTACTTGCAGTTTTACACACAGAAGAAGCTGAGGCACTGAAAGCAATGCTTAGATCACATAGTGAATCAGCAGTAACACAGTAATAAATCCACAATCCCATTTCTACAGTGTCTTGGCCAAGCCCCTTTTAAGTGACTAAACCATCCAACTAATTCTATAATTTCAAAATATTGTTTCAAATTAATTTGCTAAAATTGATATTGCAGCTTTCCACCCAATAATCATGGGCTCGTTTTTCATTTACCCTAGATTCTTAAATGAAAAATCAAGGTTCCTTCTTAAATTGTTAGAAAGTAGCAAATGCAATACTACAGTGCAAAATTGAGAAGGTTCCCACCTGCATCTGTGGCAGAGTGGGCAGTGAAGAAGAGTTTTCCAGGTCTACATATAGCATTTAGAAGTCTACAGATGCAAAAATTTCCACCAGACTCTCTCAGCTGGTCCAGCAACAGACCACAGGTGAAATCGCTGATCGTACCTAGAGCTCTTCACTCTCCTTTTGTCTGCAGATTCCTCCTCTTTCCCAGTAACTACATCATCCAGGTGTTACCCAAGGTCATCTAGTATTTTTGTTTACAACTCTACCTTCCCATCTGCCAGCAGGTCTACATGCTCTGGCATTTTTAGAGCAGAACACAGCTGTCAACTTCAGAGCCCTCCTCAGAGGAGCATCTGGCATGCACAAACTCAGGGAAAAGAAAGTCCCCACTCTCATCCTACCCCACATGCTTTTGAGAAACAATGAACACTCCCCTGAAATAAACATGGCCATCCAGGAAGAACTGTCCTGCACAGACAAATCCTGTCCACACATCAGTTCAAACACTCCCATCATGTGTAAAGATCACTTCCAGGTGTGCTTACACCTCTTTTGAAGGTTTGATTTTGGACTAATAGAAGTCCATTCAATCAAGAACTGCAAGAGCTCAGTGTCCTTCACCAAGGAGTGAGCAGCTATGCAGATTTGTTCAGGGACTACTAATTGCACAAGATTATTTGTAATTTTATCTTGTCAAATTGTTTGCATAATAGTGGGAAATTGGTGCTGATTAAACTTCTCCTGCAGTTTGATGGGCCAGTGCTAACCTGCCTCTAGTTCAAAGCCAAAACTTAGAATAAAGTGAAAACTAAAGCATTTGTAAAAATCAGCGTCCTGTGCTTAATTAAGCTGCTAATGTTTCTCTTTAAATCTTGGTAACTATTTCCTAGTCAGCATTTTACCAATTCATCTAAGGTAACCAGAGCCCTCACCAAAAGTTACACCAACTCTACTGCAGTTAAATCTTACCTTTTATTTCTCCAGTCTTTACCAATTCTGCCCCTTGAAGTTTGTTTCTTTTAAACAGGGAACATGTCCAGCCCAAAGTGATCTTTATTGATTTGTGCCAATTAAGAACCTAAAGATTTGGTGCTGCCAGAAAGAGAGGTATACCTATTCTTACTGCTCCTTCAAGATTTATATCCATGGTTACCAGTTCTCCTTTTTAGTCAGTTTAATGCTGATAAAAATCAACAAGATTATGCATTTAGTAAGATACTATCTAAGATTTTGATTAAATTTTAACATTCAGAGGTTCTACATAAAGCTTGACTGTTTCTATATTGGACAATTAATACAAGCTTGGTCTTTGTAGTTAGGCTCAAAATTTATTCTCAATACGGCTGTAAGAAGTTAGACACACTGAGGTTTGTTAGTCCTGATAATGATATAATCAATAAGACACTCGTGTTTATTCTGGAACAAATCCCACGAGAATTTGTGCCTGAAGCGCAGCCTACGGATAACACTTGATTCCCTAGTTATAGTGAAGACAATTACAAGTAGCATCAAACCAGTAATGATGATTTTACAGGTAACGGTGTCCCTTCTCTATCCTAGCTCAGATAATGAAATGTCCTACAAAGACACGTTTACTCACTTGCTGAGACCACAGTAAACAGAAGCAATTCAAACTAGTTCTGCTTTTTCATCACTTCCACTAATAATGTCATGAGATGTCCATTACCATGAGACCTCTTTAGATTACAAATCCATCACTTGTAATAAATAATTGTTGCTAACACTTTAATAAGTCACATGAAAGCACTCATTACTACCTGACGAGCTTCCGCTTGTGCTTAACCACAGTAGAATGCAAATTACTCCCATGGCCTCCAACTAAGCAACACACCTCAGGAAGCCCAGCATCACTGTCAGGGGGTCATTTTTACAGATGTGTGTGTGCTTTCCCATGGCAATCACAGAAGAGCAAACACTGACTGATTTAAGTAACTTGTTGCTTTGAGACAAGTATGTGAAGAATTATCATGCCCTTGATCCATCCTTGTGTAGCAAACATCTCGATGACCTGTTAGTTGCAGCTTGCAACACCTTTCCAATCTCTTCCCCACTTAAAGTGAGTGGCACAAGCTGAGCAGAGCCAATGCACTTTGGAACATTCACCAAGTATTTTACTGTTCCCACAGCACACAGCCATCTTAAGGATTATTCATGACAGGAACACCCATTTCATTAATCCTCTTGGCAAATGGTAGAAATAGAAAATGTTGGAACTAAAGCTTTTTAAGAGTGCTTCTAAAAGCCAAGATTTTGTCCAAATGCAGTGAGAGCCTACAAAGCACATTCTAATGAAACAGCAGAGTCACAGTTGCTCTATCTTGTGCCTTCAGGGAGGAGCTTGTTAGGGAAAGTGTTGTCACCTAGCCCCTCCCTTGTTTAGTATTCCTTACGACACCTAATTTAGCCATGTCTGGGGACATACGAATATGCTCTCCCTTTTTGCAAAGCATTATATGTGTTTCTCATGTCAGTAATGAAGGGAAGGGAAAAACCACACAGATCTTTACAAATCTTCTAGTCACACCTTCTTGCAAGTTCAAGTGTCACACCTAGAATTTCCCGGACACACTAATCTATTTTTGACACAAGCACTTCCTGAAATATTGTTTCTCATATGCTTCTAAAGAGAATATATATCATCATATAGAAACTGTGGGAAGTAGTATGTGTGAGTATTCACCCTGGCTAAACACTGCATGAACAGTCTCTTCAGCCATTTAATCTCCTGTCTCCAAAAGACAATTTGACTACCTTCCAAAAGCTATTTATATAATTTTTTGCTCTACTCTTTGCTTCCTGCTTCATTATTTTTGCAACATGAAAACCTGTGCAAGCACGTCTTCATCATTGCCACACTACAAATTTCCTGCACTGAGGTACTTAGCCCCCACAGCCTTACTAGAAATGTCAGGAAAGCACTTTCCTGCAGTCTGTCATCCATCCATGTTGACGACGTAGGTTGTGCTCTCTGCAAAGGCAAGTACTTGCAGTATCCTGCCAATTCCCTTCCAAACCCAAGTTTTCCTAAATTCCAAGTTACTTGTCCCATGAACTAAGCATTCAGCTAAGCCCAAGTCAGGGACTTATCTCTGATGTTCATCTGTGGGATGCAGTGAATGTCTCTGGCCTCTATCCACTGCAGTGGCAGTGCTAATGCCTTTCAGCTAGCAGAAACCAGCAGATCACATCCATGGAAGACTTCCCTAACAAAAACTGCCTTGTGCAGCTAATACAGAGTTGGTTTCCACTCCACATGTTGCTGCATCAGTAAAGCCAAGGGACAGTGTGCACATCACAAAACCAAGATCATACCTTGCATTTACTCTTCACTGGTCATACCTCTTTCAGATTCTCTTCCTAGGTATCCTAAAGAATGCATATGTAGAGTGTACAGACTACACTGTCCACTCACCCTAAGAGCTTTGCTTTCCAACTTGTTAAGGTAGCACTTTTACCCTTTACATCTAGGAACTCAGGAATGTCCTGTAGTTCCTGGACACTCTGCTGTTGCACACACTTCTGCCTCCTTCAGTTTAAGAAGCTCAGGCAAGTGAGGCCACAGAACTGCTAACAGTGTAGTGGGTTTGATGCTGTTCAGGGGGAAGTTGGGATACTGTTTGTTTTGGTTTTTTTTTAGTAAGCCAATCAAGAAAGATCATTCCTTGTATTTCCCAACATTAGTTCAGGCAACTCACTACTTTTCCAGGCAGGTAAGTGCAGCTGCATCTCTAGCTGTCACAATAAAATGTAACAATACCTGCAGTGACGGTGTAGAGCACTCATGGCATGCCAGCATTTTTAGAAGACAATTAGCAGGAATAGTAGCTTGACCTAGAAAGATGTAGAAACAGAATTAAGCTGAGCAGATTGGCAAAAGACTTGCTAATTAGCTTCCTCCAGGACCAGTCTATCAGTAGGATGTAGTCTGAAGCAATTATGCATAGGAGATTTTTATAACTTTGCAGTTGCATTTCCTAAATGCTCCACTCTAGCAGCGCACATCTGGAACTTTGTGGATGAGTTTGCACTGTGTTACTTATGCCAGCCTATTATAAAGGCATATCTTATAACTACATTTCTATAGGCAGAGTATGACATTAAGATTAGAGTTACTACCTCATATTTTAATGAACAATGAAGAGGTTTGCAGAGCACCCTCAGATGTTATGCCTTGTGCAATCTGTCAGGAAGGTTTCCCTCAGCTGAACTTGGCAAGCAAAGGTTAGAAAAGTTCATCTGCCATTACAAAGGAGCATAACTATCAGGGCTTCTCTTTACTCACTCAGCAATCTGCTTCTTTACAATACCACCAGACACTCTTCTATTCCCACAGAAATAAAGAAAAACTTTACTAATGATCTTTGGAGGTTGCAGGCCTTTCATTTTTCCTGGAAACTTTGCACTTCAAACAATATAACTGCAGTTCCTCTCTTTCTCA